>NC_064288.1:55992221-56053218 GCF_019186545.1 Solanum stenotomum
TACCAAAATTATACCTGGAAGTCCGTTAAAACCTTATATATAGAGCCAGTTGGCCCTCACGGCCAAAATGGCCCATTTTCAAGCTGAAACGAGCCCTAGAGAAGCTAAACCCCCCATTTAACCGATTTTCGTGTGCTATAGTCCACAGATTTTTTTGGTGATCCAGAAATCGGACCTCATTTTTGCCAAATTTATACCTGAAAGTCCGTAAAGACCTTATCAATGCAGCCAGTTGGCCCTCACGGCCAAAATGGCCCATTTTCAAGGTCAAACGAGCCCTAGAGCAGGTAAACCCCTTATTTTACTGATTTTCGTGTGCTATAGTCCACAGATTTATTGGTGATCTAGAATTTCGACCTCATTTTTGCCAAACTTATACCTTGAAGTCAGTGAAGACCTTATCTGTGGAGCCAGCTGGACCTCACAGCCAAAATGGCCCATTTTTAAGGTCAAACGAGCCCTAGAGTAGGTAAACCCCCCTTTTACTGATTTTCGTGTGCTATAGTCCACTGATTTTTTGGTGATCAAAAATTCCGACCTCATTATTACCAAATTTATACCTGGACGTCCGTTAAGACACTATTTATAGAGCTAGTTAACCCTCACGGACAAAATGGCTCATTTTCAAGGTCAAACGACCCCTAGAGCAGGTAAACCCCCTATTTTATCGTTTTTCGTGTGCTATTGTACACAAATTTTTTGGTGATCCAGAATTCTAACCTAATTTTTACCAAAATTATACCTGGACGTCCGTTAAGACCTTATCTATTGAGACAATTGGCCCTCACGGCCAAAATTGCCCATTTTCATGCTCAAACGAGCCCTAGAGCAGGTAAACCCGCCATTTTACTGATTTTTATGTGCTATAGTCCACAGATTTTTTGGTGATCCAGAATTCCGACCTCGATTTTGAAAAAATTATACCTGGACGTCCGTTAAGACCTTACCTATGCAGCCAGTTGGCCCTCACGGTCAAAATGACCCATTTTCAAGGTCAAACGAGCCCTAGAGCAGGTAAATCCCTCATTTTACCGATTTTCGTGTGCTATAGTCCGCGGATTTTTTGGTGATCCAGAATTTCGAACTCAATTTTGCCAAAATTATACCTGGACGTCCGTTTAGACCTTATCTATGGAGCCAGTTCATGCTCACGGCTAAATTGGCCCATTTTCAAGGTCAAACGAATCCTAAGGCAGGTAAACCCCCCATTTTACCGATTTTGTGTGCTATAGTCCTCGAATTTTTTGGTTATCCAGAGTTTCGACCTCATTTTTGCCAAAATTAAGTCTGGACGTCCGTTAGGACCTTAACTATGGAGCCAGTGGGCCTTCACGGCTAAAATGGCCCATTTTCAAGGTCAACGAGCCCTAGAAAAGCTAAACCCCCTATTTACTGATTTTCGTGTGTTATAGTCCACTAATTTTTTGGTGATCCGAAATTCCGACCTCATTTTTGCCAAAATATTACCTGGACGTCCATTAAGACCTTATCTATGAAGCCAGTTGGCCCTCACGGCCCTAGAGCAGGTAAACCCTTCATTTGACTGATTTTTGTGTGCTATACTCCAAGTATTTTTTGGTGATCCGGAATTCCGACCTTATTATTACCAAAATTATACCTGGATTTCCGATAAGACCTTATCTACGGAACCTGTTGGCCCTAATGGCCAAAATGGCCCATTTTCAAGGTCAAACGATCCATAGAGCAGATAAACCCCCCATTTTATCGATTTTCGTGTAATATAGTCCCCGAATTTTATGGTGATCCAGAATTTCGACCTCATTTTTGCCAAAATTATACTTGAACGTTTGTTAAGAACTTACCTATAGAGACAGTTGGCCATCACGGCCAAAATGGCCCATTTGCAATGTCAAACGAGCCCTAGAGCAACTTAAACCTTTATTTTACCGATTTTCATGCGCAATAGTCCACGGATTTTTTGCTGATCTGAAATTCTGACCTTATTATTACCAAAATTATACCTGGATGTCCGTTAAGACCTTTTCAATGAAGCCAGTTGGCCTTCACGGCAAAAATGGCCCAGTTTCAAGGTCAAACGAGCCCTAGAGTAGGTAAACTTCCTATTTTACTAATTTTTGTGTGCTATTGTTCACGGATTTTTTGGTGATCCGGAATTCCGACCTCATTACTACCAAAATTATACCTGGACGTCCGTTAAGACCTTATATATGGAGCTAGTTGGCCCTCACGGCCAAAATGGCCCATTTTCAAGGTCAAACGAACCCTAGAGCAGGTAAACCCCCCATTTTACCAATTTTCGTGTGCTATAGTCCACAGATTTTTTGGTGATCCAGAATTCCGACCTCATTTTTTCCAAATCTATACCTGGACATCCGTTAAGACCTTATCTATAGAGCCAGTTGGACCTTACGGCCAAAATGTCCTATTTTCAAGGTCAAACGAGCCCTAGAGCAGGTAAACCCCATATTTTACCGATTTTCGTGTGTATAGTCCACGAATTTTTTGATGATCCAGAATTTTGACCTCATTTTTGCCAAATTTGTACCTGGACGTCCGTTCAGACCCCATATATGGAGCCAGTTGGCCCTCACGGCCAAAATGTCGCAGTTTCAAGGTCAAACGAGCCCTGGAGCAGATAAACCCCCCAATTTACTAATTTTTGTGTGCTATAGTTCAAGGATTTTTTGGTGATCCAGAATTCCGACGTCATTTTAGCCAAAATTATACTTGGCCGTCCGTTAAGAACTTATATATTGGGCCAGTTGTCCCTCACGTCCAAAACGACCCATTTTCAAGGTCAAATGAACCCTAGAGCATGTAAACCCCCCATTTTACCGTTTTTTATGTGCTATAATCCACAAATTTTTGGGTGATCCAGAATTCCGACCTCATTTTTGCCAAAATTATACATGTACGCCCTTTAAGACCTTATATATGGAACAAGTTGTCCTTCACAGCCAAAATGGCCCATTTTCAAGGTCAAACGAGCCCTAGAGTAGGTAAAGCCCCCCCCCCCATTTTATCGATTTTAGTGCACTATAGTCCACGGATTTTTTGGTGATCCAGAATTCCGACCTCATTTTTGCCAAAATAATACCTGGACATCCGTTAAGACATTATCTATGGGGCTAGTTGGACCTCACGGCCAAAATGGCCCATTTTCAAGGTCAAACGAGCCCCAGAGCAGGTAAACCCCCCATTTTATCGATTTTCGTGTGCTATAGTCCACGAATTTTTTGGTGATCCAGAATTCCGACGTCATTTTGGCCAAAATTGTACCTGGACGTCCGTTAACACCTTATCAATAGAGACAAATGGCCCGCACGGCCAAAATAGCCCAGATTCAAGGTCAAACGAGCCCTAGAGTAGGTAAACACCCCATTTTACTAATTTTTTTGTGTTATAGTCCATGGATTTTTTGGTGATACAGAATTCCAACCTCATTATTACCGAAAGTATACCTGGACGTCCGTTAAGACCTTGTCTATGGAGCCAGTTGGCCCTCACGGCCAAAATGGCGCATTTTCAAGGTAAAGCGAACCCTAGAGCAGGTAAACCCCCTATTTTACCAATTTTCGTGTGCTATAGTCCACGAATTTTTTGGTGATCCAGAAATCCGTCCTCATTTTTGCCAAAATTATACCTGGATATCCGTTAAGAACTTATCTATAGAGACAGTTGGCCCTCACGGCCAAAATGTCCTATTTTCAAGGTCAAACGAGCCCTAGAGCAGCTAATACCCCCATTTTTCCGATTTCCGTGTGTTATAGTCCACAAATTTTTTGGTGATCCAGAATTCAAACCTCACTTTTGCAAAAATTATACCTAGACGTCCATTAAGACCTTATCTATAAAGACAGTTGGCCCTCACGGCCAAAATGGCCCTTTGTCAAAGTCAAACGAGCCCTAGAAAAGGTAAACGCCCCATTTTACTGATTTTTCTGTACTATATTCCACGAATTTTTTGGTGATCCAGAATTCCGACCTCATTTTTGCCAAAATGATACCAAAACTAGTTAACCCTCACGGCCAAAATGGCCCATTTACAAGGTCAAACGAGCCCTTGAGCAGTTAAACCCCCTATTTTACTAATTTTTTTGTAATATAGTCCACGTATTTTTTGGTGATCCGAAATTCCGACCTCATTACTACCAAAAATAAACCTGGACGTCCGTGAAGACCTTATCTATGGAGCCAATTGGTCCTCATGGCCAAAATGGCCCATTTTCACGGTCAAACGAGCTCTAGAGAAGGTAAACCCTAAATTTTACCGATTTTCGTGTGCTACTGTTCAAGGATTTTTTGGTGATACAGAATTCTGATGTCATTTTTTCAAAAATTATACGTGGACGTCCATTAAGTACTTATATATCGGGCCAGTTTGCCCTCACTTCCAAAACGACCCATTTTCAAGGTCAAATGAGCCCTAGAGCAGGTAAACCCCCCATTTAACCGATTTTTGTGTGCTATAGTCCACAGATTTTTTGGTGATCCGAAATTTCGACCTCATTTTTGCCAAAATTATACATGTACGTCCGTTAAGACATTATCTATGGAGCCAGTTGGCCCTCACAGCCAAACTGCCCATTTTCAAGGTCAAACGAGCCCTAAAGTAGGTAAATCCCCTATTTTACTAATTTTTGTGTGCTATAGTCCACGGATTTTTTGATGATCTGAAATTTCAACCTTATTATTACCAAAATTATACCTGGACGTTCGTTAAGACCTTATCAATGAAGCCAGTTGGCCTTCACGGCCAAAATGGCCCATTTTCAAGGTCAAACGAGCCCTAGAGTAGGTAAACTTCCTATTTTACTGATTTTTGTGTGCTATTGTCCACAGATTTTTTGGTGATTCAGAATTCCGACCTCATTATTACCAAAATTATACCTGGAGGTCCGTTAAGACCTTATATATGGAGCCAATTGGCCCTTACGGCCAAAATGGCCCATTTTCAAGGTCAAACGAGCCCTAGAGCAGCTAAACCCCCCATTATATCGATTTTCGTGTGCTATAGTCCACAGATTTTATGGTGATCCAGAATTTCAACTTCATTTTTGCCAAATTTAAACCTGGACATCCGTTAAGACCTTATCTATGAAGCCAGTTGGACCTCACGGCCAAAATGGCCCATTTTCAAGGTCAAACGAGCCCTAGAGCTGTTAAACCCCTCATTTTACTAATTTTTTTGTGCTATAGACCACGTATTTTTTGGTTATCCGAAATTCCGACCTCATTATTACCAAAAATATACCTGGACGTCCGTTAAGACTTTATTTATGGAGCCAATTGGCCCTCACGGCCAAAATGGCCCATTTCACGGTCAAACGAGCCCTAGAGAAGGTAAACCCCAAATTTTACCGATTTTCGTGTGCTACAGTTCTAGGACTTTTTGGTGATATAGAATTCTGACGTCAATTTTTCTAAAATTATATTTGGAAGTCCTTTAAGAACTTATATATGGGGCCAGTTTGCCGTCACATCCAAAACGACACATTTTCAAGGTTAAATGAGCCCTAGAGCAGGTAAACCCCCCATTTAAACGAGTTTTGTGTGCTATAGTCCACAGATTTTTTGGTGATCCGGAATTTCGACCTCATTTTTGCCAAAATTTTACATGTACGTCCGTTAAGACATTATCTATAGAGCCAGTTGGCCCTCACAGCCAAACTGGCCCATTTTCAAGGTCAAACGAGCACTAGAGTAGGTAAACCCCCCATTTTACTGATTTTTGTGTGCTATAGTCCACAGATTTTTTGATGATCTGAAATTTAAACCTTATTATTACCAAAATTATACCTGGACGTCCGTTCAGACCTTATCAATGGAGCCAGCTGGCCTTCACGGCCAAAATGGCCCATTTTCAAAGTCAAACGAGCCCTAGAATAGGTAAACTTCCTATTTTACTAATTTTTGTTTGCTATTGTCCATGGATTTTTTGGTGATCCGGAATTCCGACCTCATTCTTACCAAAATTATACCTGGACGTCCGTTAAGACCTTATATATGGAACCAGTTTGCCCTCACGGCCGAAATGGCCCATTTTCAAGGTGAAACGAGCCCTAGAGCAGCTAAACCCCCTATTTTACCGATTTTTGTGTGCTATAGTCCACAGATTTTTTGGTGATCTAGAATTCCGACCTCATTTTTGCAAAATTTATACGTGGACGTCCGTTAAGACCATAGCTATGGAGCCAGTTGGACCTCACGGCCAGAATTGCCCATTTTCAAGGTCAAACGAGCCCTAGAGCAGGTAAACCCCCCATTTTACCGATTTTCGTGTGCTATAGTCCACGAATTTTTTGGTGATCCAGTATTTCGACCTCATTTTTGCAAAAATTATACCTAGACGTTCGTTAAGAGCTTATCTATAGAGAGAGTTCACCCTCACGGCCAAAATGGCCCATTTTCAAGGTCAAATGAGAACTAGAGTAGGTAAACGCCCCATTTTACTGATTTTTGTGTGCTGTAGTCCACAGATTTTTTGATGATCTGAAATTTCGATCTTATTATTACCAAAATTATAACTGGTCGTCCGTTAAGACCTAATCAATAGAGCTAGTTGGCCGTCAAGGCCAAAATGGCCCATTTTCAAGGTCAAACGAGCCCTAGAGTAGTTAAACTTCCTATTTTACTGATTTTTGTGTGCTATTGTCCACGAATTTTTTGGTGATTCGGAATTCCAATCTCATTATTACCAAAATTATACCTGGAGGTCCGTTAAGACCTTATATATGGAGTCAGTTGGCCCTCACGGCCATAATGGCCCATTTTCAAGGTCAAACGAGCCCTAGAGCAGCTAAACCCCCCATTATACCAATTTTCGTGTGCTATAGTCCACAGATTTTTTGGTGATCCAGAATTTCAACTTCATTCTTGCCAAATTTAAACCTGGACATCCGTTAAGACCTTATCTATGAAGCCAGTTGGACCTCACGGCCAAAATGGCCTATTTTCAAGGTCAAACGAGCCCTAGAGCAGGTAAACCCCCCATTTTACCGATTTTCGTGTGCTATAGTCCACGAATTCTTAGGTGATCCAGAATTTAAATCTCATTTTTGCCAAATTTATACCTGGACGTCCGTTCAGACCTTATCTATTGAGCATGTTGGCCCTCACGGCCAAAATGTCCAGTTTCAATGTCAAACGAGCCCTAAAGCAGATAAACCCCCCATTTTACCAATTTTCATGTGCTATAGTTCAAGGATTTTTTGGTGATCCGGAATTTCGACGTCATTTTTTCCAAAATTACACCTGGACGTCCGTTAAGAACTTATATATGGGGCCAGTTTGCCATCACGTCCAAAACGACCCATTTTCAAGGTTAAACGAGCCCTAGAGCAAGTAAACACCCCATTTTACCGATTTTCGTGTGTTATAGTCCACGAATTTTTTGCTGATCCAGAATTCCAACCTTATTTTAGCCTAAATTATACCTGGAAGTCCGTTAAGACCTTATCTATGGAGATAGTTAGCCCTCACGGCCAAAATGGCCCATTTACAAGGTCAAACGATCCCTTCAGCTGTTAAACCACCCATTTTACTAATTTTTTTGTGTTATAGACCACGTATTTTTTGGTGATTCAAAATTCCGACCTCATTATTACCAAAAATATACCTGGACGTCTGTTAAAACTTTATTTATGGAGCCAATTGGCCTTCACGGCCAAAATGGCCCATTTTCATTGTCAAACGAGCCCTAGAGCAGGTAAACCCCAAATTTTACCAATTTTTGTGTGCTACAGTTCAAGGACTTTTTGGTGATATAGAATTCAGACGTCAATTCTTCTAAAATTATACCTGGACGTCCTTTAAGAACTTATATATGGGGCCAGTTTGCCGTTACATCCAAAACGACCCATTTTCAAGGTCAAATGAGCCCTAGAGCAGGTAAACCCCCCATTTAACCGATTTTTGTGTGCTATAGTCCACAGATTTTTTGGTGATCCAGAATTCCAACCTCATTTTTGCTAAAATTATACATGTACGTCCGTTAAGACAATATCTATGGAGCCAGTTGGCCCTCACAGCCAAACTGGCCCATTTTCACTGTCAACCGAGCCCTAGAGCAAGTAAACCCCCCATTTTGCCAATTTTCATGTGCTATAGGTCAATATCTGTTTTGGTGATCTAGAATTCCGACCTCATTTTTTCCAAAATTCTACCTGGACATCCGTTAAGACATTACCTATGGAGCAAGTTGGCCCTAACGGCCAGAATAACCCATTTTCAAGGTCAAACGAGCCCTAGAGAAGGTAAACCCCCCATATTACTGATTTTTGTGTGCTATAGTCCACGAATTTTTTGATGATCTGAAATTTCAACCTTATTATTACCAAAATTATACCTGGACGTTCGTTAAGACCTTATCAATGGAGCCAGTTGGCCTTCACGGCCAAAATGGCCCATTTTCAAGGTCAAACGAGCCCTAGAGTAGGTAAACTTCCTATTTTACTGATTTTTCTGTGCTATTGTCCACGGATTTTTTGGTGATTCGGAATTCCGAACTCATTATTACAAAAATTATATCTGGAGGTCCGTTAAGACCTTATATATGGAGCCAGTTGGCCCTCACGGCCAAAATGGCCCATTTTCAAGGTCAAACAAGCCCTAGAGCAGCTAAACCCCCCATTATACCAATTTTCGTATGCTATAGTCCACAGATTTTTTGGTTATCCAGAATTTCGGCCTTATTTTTGCCAAATTTATACCTGGACGCCCGTTAAGACCATATCTATGGAGCCAGTTGGACCTCGCGGCCAAAACGGCCCATTTTCAAGGTCAAACGAGCCCTAGAGCAGGTAAACCCCCATTTTACCGATTGTCGTGTGCTATAGTCCACGAATTCTTTGGTGATCCAGAATTTCGACCTCATTTTTGCCAAATTTATACCTGGACGTCTGTTCAGACCTCATCTATTGAGCCTGTTAGCCCTCACGGCCAAGATGTCCCAGTTTCAAGGTCAAATGAGCCCTAGAGCAGATAAACCCCCCATTTTACCAATTTTCGTGTGCTATAGTTCAAGGATTTTTTGGTGATCCGGAATTTCGACGTCATTTTTTCAAAAATTATACCTGGACGTCCGTTAAGAACTTATATATGGGGCCAGTTTGCCATCACATCCAAAACGATCCATTTTGAAGTTAAAACGAGCCCTGGAGTAAGTAAACACCCCATTTTACAGATTTCCGTGTGTTATAGTCCATGAATTTTATGGTGATCCAGAATTCCAACCTCATTTTTGCAAAAATTATACCTGGAAGTCCGTTAAGACCTTATCTATGGAGATAGTTAGCCCTCACGGCCAAAATGGCCTATTTACAAGGTCAAACGATCCCTTGAGCTGTTAAACCCCCCATTTTACTAATATTTATGTGCTATAGTCCGCATATTTTTTGGTGATCCGAAATTCCGACCTCAATATTACCAAAAATATACCTGGACGTACGTTAAGACCTTATCTATAGAGATAATTGGCTCTCACAGCCAAAATGGCCCATTTTCACTGTCAAACGAGCCCTAGAGCAGGTAAACCCCAAATTTTACCGATTTTCGTGTGCTACTGTTCAAGGATTATTTGGTGATACAGAATTCTGACTTTATTTTTTCTAAAATTATACCTGGACGTCCGTTAAGAACTTATATACGGGGCCAGTTTGCCCTCACATCCAAAACGACCCATTTTCAAGGTCAAATGAGCCCTAGAGCAGGTAAACCCCCCATTTAACCGATTTTTGTGTGCTATAGTCCACAGATTTTTTGGTGATCCGAAATTTCGACCTCATTTTTGCCAAAATTATACATGTACGTCCGTTAAGACATTATCTATGGAGCCAGTTGGCCCTCACAGCCAAACTAGCCCATTTTGAAGGTCAAACGAGCCCTTGAGTAGGTAAACCCCCCATTTTACTGATTTTTGTATACTCCACGGATTTTTTGATGATCTGAAATTTCGACCTTCTTATTACCAAAATTATACCTGGACGTCCGTTGAGACCTTATCAATGGAGCCAGTTGGCCTTCACGGCCAAAATGGCCCATTTTCAAGGTCAAACGAGCCCTAGAGTAGGTAAACTTCCTATTTTATTGATTTTTGTGTGCTATTGTCCACGGATTTTTTGGTGATCCGGAATTCCGACCTCTTTATTACCAAAATTATACCAGGACGTCCGTCAAGACCTTATATATGGAGCCAGTTGGCCCTCACGGCAAAAATGGCCCATTTTCAAGGTGAGACGAGCCCTAGAGAAGCTAAACCCCCCATTTAACCGATTTTCGTGTGCTATATAGTCCTCAGATTTTTTGGTTGATCCAGAATTTCAACCTCATTTTTACCAAATTTATACCTGGACGTCCGTTAAGACCTTATCTACAGAGCCAGTTGGACCTCACGGCCAAAATGGCCCATTTTCAAGGTCAAACGAGTCCTAGAGCAGGTAAACCCCTAATTTTACCGATTTTCGTGTGCTATAGTCCACGGATTTTTTGGTGATCCAGTATTCCAACCTTATTTTTGCAAAACTTATACCTGGACGTTCGTTAAGACCATATCTATAGAGAGAGTTCGCCCTCACTGCCAAAATGGCCCATTTTCAAGATCAAACGAGCCCTAGAATAGGTAAACCTCCTATTTTACTGATTTTTGTGTGGTATAGTCCACGGATTTTTTGGTGATCCGAAATTCCGACCTCATTATTTCTAAAATTATACAAGGACGTCCGTTAAGACCTTATCTATGGAGTCAGTTGGCCCTCACGGCCAAAATGGCCCATTTTCAAGGTTTAACGAGCCCTAGAGTAAGTAAACTTCCTATTTTACCAATCTTTGTGTGCTACAGTCCACGGATTTTTTGGTGATCCGGAATTCCGATCTCATTATTACCAAAATTATACCTGGACATCCGTTAAGACCTTATCTATGGAGCCAATTGGCCCTCACGGCCAAAATGGCCCATTTTCGAGGTCAAACGATCCCTAGAGCAGGTAAACCACGCATTTTACCCTTTTTCGTGTGCTATTGTCCACGAATTTTTTGGTGATCCAGAATTCTAACCTCATTTTTACCAATATTAAACCTGGACGTCCGTTAAGACCTTATCTATAGAGACAATTGGCTCTCACGGCCAAAATGGCCCATTTTCAAGGTCAAACAAGCCCTAGAGTAAGTAAACCCCCCATTTTACTGATTTTTGTGTGCTATAGTCCACGAATTTTTTGGTGATCCGGAATTCTGACCTCATTTTTACCAAAGTTATAGTTGGACGTCAGTTTAGACCTTATCTAAGGAGCCAGTTGGCCCTCACGGCTAAAATGGCCCATTTTCTACCTCAAACGAACCCTAGAGCACGTAAACCCCCCAGTTTACCAATTTTCGTGTGCTATAATCCACGAATTTTTTGGTGATCCAGAATTCCAACCTCGTTTTTGCCAAAATTATACCTGGAAGGCCATTAAGACCTTATCTATGGAGCCAGTTGGCCCTCACAGCCAAAATGGCCCATTTTCAAGGTCAAACGAGCCCTAGAACAGGTAAATCCCCCATTTTACCATTTTTGCTTGCTATATAATGAAAGGATTTTTGGTGATCCATAATTTCGGCCTCATTTTTGCAAAAATTATACCTGGACGTCCGTTAAAACCTTATCTATGGAGCCAGTTGGCCCTCACATCCAAAATGGCCCATTTACAAGGTCAGGAGAGGCCTAGAACAGGTAAACCCCCCATTTTACTGATTTTTGTGTGCTATAGTCCACGTATTTATTGGTGATCCGGAATTCCGACCTCATTATTACCAAAATTATACCTGGACGTCCGTTAAGGCCTTATCTATGGAGCCAGTTGGCCCTGACGGCCAAAATGGCCCATTTTCAAAGTCAAATGACCCCTAGAGCAGATAAACCCCCCATTTTACCAATTTTCGCATGATATAGTCAACGGATTTTTTGTTCATCCAAAATTCCGACCTCATTTTTGCTAAAATTATACCTGGACGTCCGTTAAGACCTTATCTACGGATCCAGTTGGCGCTCACGGCCAAAATATCCCAATTTTCAAGGTCAAATGAGCCCTAGAGTAGGTGAACCCCCAGTTACTGATTTTCGTGTGCAATAGTTCACGGATTATTTGGTGATCCAGAATTCCAACCTCATTTTTACAAAAATTTTACCTGGAAGTTCGTTAAGACCTTATCTATGGAGCTAGTTAGCCCTTACGGCCAAAATGTCTCATTTTCAAGTTCAAATGAGCCCTAGAGCAGCTAAACCCCTTATTTTACCAGTTTTTGTGTGCTATATTCGACAGATTTTTTGGTGATCAAGAATTCCGACTTCATTTTTGACAAAATTATACTTCGACGTCCGTTAACACCTTATCTATGGAGCCAGTTGGCCCTCAAGGCCAAAATGTCCCATTTTCAAGGTCAAACGAGCTCTAGAGTAGGTAAACCCCACATTTTACTAATTTTTGTGTGCTTTAGTTCACAGATTTTTTGGTGATCCGGAATTCCGACCTCATTATTACCAAAATTATAATTGGAAGTTCGTAAGACCTTATCTATGAAGCCAGTTGTCCCTCACGGCCAAAATGGCCCATTTTCAAGGTCAAACGAGCCCTAGAGCAGATAAACCCCCCATTTTACTGATTTTTGTGTGCTTAGTCCACAGATTTTTTGGTGATCCAGAATTTCGACCTCATTTTTGAAAAAATTATACCTGGACGTCCGTTAAGATCTTATCTATGCAGCTAGTTGGTCCTCAAGGCCAAAATGGCCCATTTTCAAGGTCAAACGAGCCCTAGAGCAGGTAAACCGCCCATTTTATCGATTTTTGTGTGCTTAAGTCCACGGATTGTTTGTTGATCCAGAATTTCGACCTCATTTTTACCAAAATTATACCTTGAATTCAGTGAAGACCTTATTTATGGAGCCAACTGGCCCACACAGCCAAAATGGCCAATTTTCGAGGTCAAACGAGCCCTAGATTAGAAAAATCCCCCTTTTATTGATTTTCGTGTGTTATAGTCCACTGATTTTTTGGTGATCAAAAATTCCGACCTCATTATAACCAAATTTATACCTGGACGTCCGTTAAGACCTTATCTATAGAGCTAGTTAACCCTCACGGACAAAATGTCCTTTTTCAAGGTCAAACGACCCCTAGAGCAGGTAAACCCCCCATTTTACCATTTTTCGTGTGCTATTGTCCATGAATATTTTGGTGATCCAGAATTCTGACCTCATTTTTACCAAAATTATACCTAGACGTCCGTTAAGACCTTATCTATAGAGACAGTTGGCCCTCACGATCAAAATTGCCTATTTTCAAGGTCAAACGAGCCCTAGAACAGGTAAATGCCCCATTTTACTAATTTTTGTGCACTATAGTCCACAGATTTTTTGGTGATCCAGAATTTCGACCTCATTTTTGACAAAATTATACCTGGACGTCCGTTAAGACCTTATCTATGCAGCCAGTTGGCCCTCACGGTCAAAATGACCCATTTTCAAGGTCAAACAAGCCCTAGAGCAGGTAAACCCCCCATTTTACCGATTTTCGTGTGCTATAGTCCAAGAATTTTTTGGTGATCCAGAGTTTCGAAATCATTTTTGCCAAAATTATACGTTGAAGTCAGTGAAGACCATATCTATGGAGCCAACTGGCCCTCACAACCAAAATGGCCCATTTTCGAGGTCAAACGAGCCCTAGAGTAGGTAAACCCCACTTTTACTAATTTTCGTGTGCTATAGTCCACTGATTTTTTGGTGATCAAAAATTCCGACCTCATTATTACCAAAATTATACATGGACGTCCGTTTAGACCTTATCTATGGAGCCAGTTGACCCTCACGGCTAAAATGTCCCCTTTTCAAGGTCAAACGAACCCTAGAGCAGGTAAACCCCCCATTTTACCGAATTTCGTGTGCTATAGTCCACGAATTTTTTGGTGATCCAAAATTCCGACCTCAATTTTGCCAAAATTATATCTGGACGCCCGTTAGGACCTTAACTATGGAGCCAGTTGGCCCTTACAGCCAAAATGGCCCATTTTCATGGTCAAACGAGCCCTAGAGGAGCTAAACCCCCTATTTACTGATTTTCATGTGCTATAGTCCACGGATTTTTTGGTGATCCGAAATTCCGACCTCACTTCTACCAAAATATTACCTGGACGTTTATTAAGACCTTATCTATGGAGCTAGTTAGCCCTCACGGCCAAAATTTCCCATCTTCAAGGTCAAATGAGCCCTAAAGCGAGTAAACCCTCCGGTTTACCGATTTTTGTGTGCTATAGTCCACAGATTTTTATGTGATCCAGAATTCCGACCTCTTTTTTGCAAAAACTTTACATGGACGTCCGTTAAGACCTTATCTATGGAGCCAGTTGGCCCTCACGGCCAAAATAACTCATTTTCAAAGTCAAACGATCCCTAGAACAGTTAAACCCCCCACTTTACCAATTTTCGTCTACTATAGTCCACGAATTTTATGGTGATCTAGAATTCCGACCTCATTTTTGCCCTAATATTACCTGAACGTCCGTTAAGAACTTATCTATAGAGACAGTTGGCCATCACGGCCAAAATGGCCCATTTTCAAGGTCAAACGAGCCCTAGAGCAGCTAAAACCTTTATTTTACCGATATTCGTGTGCTATAGTCAACGAATTTTTTGGTGATCCAGAATTCCGACCTCATTTTTGCCAAAATTATAGTTGGACGTTCGTTAAGACCTTATCTATAGAAACAGTTGGCCCTCATGGCTAGAATGGCCCATTTTTAAGGTCAAATGAGCCCTAGAGTAGGTAAACACCCCATTTTACTGATTTTTGTGTGCTATATTCCATAGATTTTTTGGTGATTCGGAATTCCGACCTTATTATTACAAAAATTATACCTAGACGTCCGTTAAGACCTTATCTATGGAGCTAGTTGGCCCTCACGGCCAAAATGGCCCATTTTCAAGGTCAAACGAACCCTAGAGCAGGTAAACCCCCCCCCCATTTTACCGATTTTCGTGTGCTATAGTCCACGATTTTTTTGGTGATCCAGAATTTCGACCTCATTTTTGCTAAAATTATACCTGGACGTCCGTTAAGACCTTATCTACAGAGACAGTTGGCCCTCACGGCCAAAATGGCCCATTATCAAGGGCAAACGAGCCCTAGAGTAGGTAAACGCCCCATTTTACTGATTTTTGTGTGCTACAGTCCACGGATTTTTTGGTGACCCAGAATTTCGACCCCATTATTACCAAAAGTATACCTGGACGTCCATTAAGACCTTATCTATCGAACCAGTTGGCCCTCACGGCCAAAATGGCCCATTTTCAAGGTCAAACAAACCCTAGAGCAGGCAAACCCCCCATTTTATCGATTTTCGTATGCTATAGTCCACGAATTTTTTGGTGATCCAGAATTCTGACCTCATTTTTGCTAAAATTATACCTGGACGTCCGTTAAGACCTTATCTATAGAGACAGTTGGCCCTCACGGCCAAAATGGACCATTTTCATGGCCAAACAAGCCCTAGAGCAGCTAAACCCCTCATTTTACCAATTTTCTTGTGCTATAGACCACTGATTTTTTTGTGATCCAAAATTTCGAGTTCATTTTTACCAAATTTATACCTGGACATCCGTTAAGACCTTATCTATGGAGCCAGTTGGACCTCACGGCCAAAATGGCCCATTTTCAATGTCAAACGAGCCCTCGAGCAGGTAAACCCCACATTTTACCGATTTTCGTGTGCTATAGTCCACGAATTTTTTGGTGATCCAGAATTCCAACCTCATTTTTGCCAAAATTATACCTGGACGTCCGTTAAGACCTTATCTATAGAGACAGTTGGCCCTCACGGCCAAAATGGCCCATTTTCAACATCAAACGAGCCCTAGAGTAGGTTAATGCCCCATTTTACTGATTTTTTTGTGCTATAGTCCACAGATTTTTTGGTGATCCGGAATTCTGACCTCATTAATACAAAAATTATACCTGGTCGTCCGTTAAGACCTTATCTATGGAGCCAATTGACCCTCACGGCCAAAATGGCCCATTTTTAAGGTAAAACGAACCCTAGAGCAGGTAAACCCCCCATTTTATCGATTTTAGTGTGCTATAGTACACGAATTTTTTGGTGATCCAGAATTCCGACCTCATTTTTGCCAAAATTATATCTGTACATCCGTTAAGACCTTATCTATAGAGACAGTTCGCCCTCACTTACATAATAGCCCATTTCCAAGGTCAAACGAACCCTAGAGTACGTAAACCCCTCATTTTACCGATTTTTGTGTGCTATAGTCCACGTATTTTTTGGTGATCCAGATATCCGACCTCATTATTACCAAAACTATACCTGGACATCCGTTAAGACCTTATCTATGGAGCCAGTTAGACCTCACGGCCAAAAGGGTCCATTTTCAAGGTCAAACGAGCCCTAGAGCAGCTAAACCCCCCATTTTACCGATTTTCGTGTGTTATAGGCCACGAATTTTTTGGTGATCCAGAATTTCGACCTCATTATTACCAAAATTATACCTGAACGTCCATTAAGACCTTATCTATGGAACCAATTGGCCCTCCCGGCCAAAATGGCCCATTTTTGGTCTAACGATCCCTAGAGTAGGTAAACCCCTCATTTTACTGATTTTTGTATGCTATAGTCTACGAAATTTTGGTGATCCGAAATTTCGACTTCATTATTACCAATATTATACCTGGACATCCCTTAAGACCTTATCCATGGAGCCAGTTGGCTCTCACGGCCAAAATGGCCCATTTTCAAAGTCAAACGAGCCCTTGAGCAGGTAAGCCCCCCATTTTACCGATTTTCGTATGCTATAGTCGACGGATTTTTTGGTGATCCAGAATTCCGACCTAATTTTTACCAAAATTATACCTTGACAACCGTTAAGACCTTATCTATGCAGCAGTTGGCCCTCACGGCCAAAATGGCCCATTTTCAAGGTCAAACGAGCCCTAGAGCAGGTAAACCCCCCATTTTACTGATTTTCGTGTGCTATAGTCCACGGATTGTTTGGTGATCCTGAATTTCGACCTCATTTTTGCCAAATTTATACCTTGAAGTCAGTGAAGACCTTACCTATGGAGCCAGCTGGCCCTCACGCCGAAAATGGCCCATTTTCAAGGTCAAACGAGCCGTAGAGTAGGTAAACCCCCCTTTTACTGCTTTTTGTGTTCTATAGTCCACAGATTTTTTGGTGATTCGAAATTCGGACCACATTTTTGCCAAAATTTTACTTGGACGTCCGTTAAGACCTAATCTATGGAGCTAGTAAATCCTCACGACCAAAATGGCCCATTTTCAAGGTCAAATGAGCCATAGAGCGGGTAAACCCCCCGTTTTACCAATTTTTGTTTGCTGTAATCCACAGATTTTTTGGTGATCCAGAATTACGACCTCATTTTTGCCAAAATTATACCTGGACGTGCATTAAGACCTTATCTATAGAGCCAGTTGGCCTTCACAGCCAAAATGGCCCATTTTCAAGGTCAAATGAGCCCTAGAGTAGGTAAACCTCCTATTTTACTGATTTTTGTGTGCTATAGTCGACGGATTTTTTGGTGATCCGAAATTCCGACCTCATTATTACCAAAATTATACCTGGACGTCTTTTAAGACCTTATCTATGGAGCCAGTTTGCCTTCATGGCCAAAATGGCCAATTGTCAAGGTCAAACGAGCCCTAGAGCAAGTAAACACCCCATTTTATCTATTTTCGTGTGTTCTAGTCCACGAATTTTTTGGTAATCCAGAATTCCGACCTTATTTTTGCCAAAATTTTACCTGGACGTCCGTTAAGACCTTATATATGGAGCCAGTTAGCCCTCACTGCCAAAATGGCCCATTTACAAGGTCAAACGATCCCTTAAGCAGTTAAACCCCCCATTCTATTGATTTTTTTGTGCTATAGTCCACGTATTTTTTTATGATCCGAAATTCCGACCTCATTATCACCAAAATTATACCTGGACGTCTGTTAAGACCTTATATATGGAGCCAGATTGCCCTCACGGCCAAAATGGCCCAATTTCACGGTCAAATGAGCCCTAGAGCAGGTAAACCCCCCATTTTACCGATTTTCGTGTGCTAAAGTACAAAGATTTTGTGGTGATTTAGAATTTTGATGTCAGTTTTTCTAAAATTATACCTGGACGTCCGTTAGGAACTTATATATGGTGCCAGTTTGCCCTCACGTCCAAAATGACCCATTTTAAAGGTCAAATGAGCGCTAGAGCAGGTAAACCCCCCATTTTACCGATTTTTGCATGCTATAGTCCACAGATTTTTTGGTTAGCCGAAATTCCGAACTCATTTTTGCCAAAATTATACATGTACGTCCGTTAAGACCTTATCTATGGAGCCAGTTGGCCCTCACAGCCAAAATGGCCCATTTTCAAGGTCAAACGAGCCCTAAAGTTTGTAAACCCCCCATTTTACTGATTTTTGTGTGCTAAGTCCACGGATTTTTTGGTGATCTGAAATTCTGACCTTATTATTACCAAAATTATACCGAGACGTCCATTAAGACCTTATCAATGGAGCCAGTTGGCCTTTATGGCCAAAATAGCCCATATTCAAGGTCAAACGAGCCCTAGAGTAGGTAAACCACCTATTTTACTGATTTTTATGTGCTATAGTCCACAGATTTTTTGGTGATCCGGAATTTCGACCTCATTATTACCAAAATTATACCTGGACGTCCGTTAAGACCTTATCTATGGAGCTAGTTGGCCCTCACGACTGAAATGGCCTATTTTCAAGGTCTAAAAAACCCTAGAGCAAGTAAACGCTCTATTTTACCGATTTTCATGTGCTATAGTCCACGAATTTTTTGGTGATCCAGAATTCCGACCTCATTTTTGCCAATATTATACCTGGACGTCTGTTAGGACCTTAACTATGGAGCCAGATGGCCCTCACGGCCAAAATGTACCATTTTGAAGGTCAAAGACCCCTAGAGCAGGTAAACCCTTCATTTTACCAATTTTCGTGTGCTATAGAACAAGGATTTTTTGGTGATCCGGAATTTCGACGTCATTTTTGCCAAAATTATACCTGGACGTTCGTTAAGAACTTATCTATGGGGCCGGTTTGCCCTAACGTCCAAAACGACTCATTTCCAAGGTCAAAGGAGCCCTAGAGCAGGTAAACCCCCCATTTTACCGATTATTGTGTGCTATAGTCCACAGATTTTTTGGTGATCTGAAATTCTGATCTCATTATTACCAAAATTATACCTGGACGTCCGTTAAGACCTTATCTATGGAGCCAGTTGACCCTCACGGCCAAAATCGCCTATTTTCAAGGTCAAACGAGCACTAGAGCAGGTAAATCCTCCATTTTACAAATTTTCGTGTGCTATATAGTCCACGGATTTTTTGGTGATCCATAATTCCGATCTCATATTTGCCAAAATTACACCCGGACGTCCGTTAAAACCTTATCTATGGAGCCAGTTGGCCTTCACGGCAAAAATGGCCCATTTTCAAGGTCAAACGAGCCCCAGAGCAAGTAAACCCCCCATTTTATCGATTTTCGTGTGATATAGTCCACGAATTTTTTGGTGATCCAGAATTTCGACCTCATTTTTGCCAAAATTATACCTGAACGTCCGTTAAGAACTTATCTATAGAGACAGTTGGCCATCACGTCCAAAATGGCCTATTTTCAAGGTCAAACGAGCCCTATAGCTACTAAACCCTTCATTTTACCGATTTTTGGGTGCTATAGTCCACGGATTTTTTGGTGATCAAGAATTCCGACCTCATTTTTGCCATAATTATACCTGGACGTCTGTTAAGAACTTATCTATAGAGATAGTTGGCCCTCACGGCCAAAATGGCCCATTTTCAAGGTCAAACGAGCCCTAGAGAAGGTAAACACCCCATTTTACTGATTTTTGTGTGCTATAGTCCATGAATTTTTTGGTGATCCAGAATTCTGACCTCATTTTTGCCAAAATAATACCTAGACTTCCGTTAAAACCTTATCTATGGAGCCGATTGGACCTTACGGCCAAAATGGCCCATTTTAAAGGTCAAACGAGCCCTAAAGCAGGTAAACCCCCTATTTTATCGATTTTCATGTGCTATAGTACACGAATTTTTTGGGGATCCAGAATTCTGACCTCATTTTAGCAAAAATTATACCTAGACATTCATTAAGACCTTATCTATAGAGACAGTTGGAACTCACGGCCAAAATGGCCCATTTTCAAGGTCAAACGAACCCTAGAGCAGCTAAACCCCCCATTATACCGATTTTCTTGTGCTATAGTCCACGGATTTTTTGGTGATCCAGAATTCTGACCTATTTTTTGCCAAAATTATACCTAGACAACCGTTAAGACCATATATATGCAGCATTTGGCCCTCACGGCCAAAATGGCCCATTTTGAAGGTCAAACGAGCCCTAGAGTAGGTAAACTTCTTATTTTACAGATTTTTATGTGCTATAGTCCACGGATTTTTTGGTAATCCAGAATTCCGGCTTCGTTTTTGCCAAAATATTACCTGGACAACCGTTAAGACCTTATCTATGGAGCCAGTTGGCCCTAACGGCCAAAATGGCCCATTTATAAGGTCAACTGAACCCTAGAGTAGGTAAACGCCCCATTTTACTAATTTTTGTGTGCTATAGTCCACTGATTTTTTGGTGATCCGGAATTTCGACGTCATTTTTTCCAAAATAATACCTGGACATCTGTTAAGACGTTATCTATGGAGAAAGTTGGACCTCACGGACAAAATGCCCCATTTTCAGGGTCAAACGAGCCCTAGAGCAGGTAAACCCCCTATTTTACCGATTTTCGTGTGCTATAGTCCACGAATTTTTTGGTGATCCAGAATTCCGACCTCATTTTTGCCAAAATTATACCTGGACGTCCGTTAAGACCTTATCTATAGAGACAGTTGGCCCTCACGGCCAAAATAGCCCATTTTCAAGGTCAAACGAGCTCTAGAGCAGCTAAACCCACCATTTTACCGATTTTTTTGTGCTATAGTCGACAAATTTTTTGGTGATCAAGAATTCCGACTTCATTATTGACAAAATTAAACTTGGACGTCCGTTAAGACCTTATCTATGGAGCCAGTTGGCCCTCACGGCCAAAATGGCCCATTTTCTAGGGCAAACGAGCCCTAGAGTAGGTAAACCCCCCATTTTACAGATTTTTGTGTGCTATAGTCCACGGATTTTTTGGTGATCCAGAAATCCGACTTTATTTTTGCCAAAATTTTACCTGGATGTCCGTTAAGACCTTATCTCTGGAGCCAATTGGCCCTCACGGCCAAAATGGCCCATTTTCAAGGTCAACGAGCCCTAGAGCAGCTAAATCCCCCATTTTTCTGATTTTCGTGTGCTATAGTCCACAGATTTTGTGATGATCTAGAATTCCGACCTCATTTTTTCCAAAATTATACCAGGACATCCATTAAGACCTTATCTATAGAGCAAGTTGGACCTCACGGACAAAATGGCCCATTTTCAAGGTCAAACGACCCCTAGAGCAGGTAAACCCCCCATTTTATCCATTTTCGTGTGCTATAGTCCACGAATTTTTTGGTGATCCAGAATTCTGACCTCATTTTTACCAAAATTATACCTGGACGTCCGTTAAGACCTTATCTATAGAGACAGTTGGCCCTCACGGGCAAAATTGCCCATTTTCAAGGTCAAACGAGCCTTAGAGTAGGTAAACCCCTCATTTTACTGATTTTTGTGTGTTATAGTCCACGAATTTTTTGGTGATCCGAAATTTCGACCTCATTATTACCAAAACTATACTTGGACGTCCGTTAAGACCTTATCTATGGAGCCAGTTGGCCCTCACGGCTGAAATGGCCTATTTTCAAGGTCTAACGAACCCTAGAGCAGGTAAACCCTCCATTTTACCAATTTTCGTGTGCGTCCACGAATTTTTTGGTGATCTAGAATTCCGACCTCATTTTTGCCAAAATTATAACTAAACGTCCGTTAAGACCTTATCAATGGAGCCAGTTGGCCCTCACGGCCAAAATGGCCCATTTCCAAAGTCAAACGAGCCCTAGAGAAGGTAAACCCCTTATTTATCGATTTTCGTGTGCTATAGTCCACGAATTTATTGGTGATCCAAAATTCCGACCTCATTTTTACAAAAATTTTGCCTTGACGTCCGTTAAGACCTTATCTATGGAGCTAGTTAGCCCTCATGGCCAAAATGGCCCATTTTCAACGTCAAATGAGCCCTAGAGCAGGTAAACCCCCCATTTTACCAACTTATGTGTGCTATAGTCCACAGGTTTTTTGGAGATCTAGAATTCCGACCTCATTTTTGACAATAATTTTCCTGGACGTCCGTTAAGACCTTATCTATGTAGCCGGTTGGCCCTCACGGCCAAAATGGACCATTTTCAGGGTCAAACGATCCCTAGGGTAGGTAAACCCCCCATTTTACTGATTTTAGTGTGCTATACTCCACGTATTTTTTGGTGATCCGAAATTCCGTCTTCATTATTACCAAAATTATACCTGGACGTCCGTTATGACCTTATCTATGGAGCCAGTTGGCCCTCACGGCCAAAATGACCCATTTTCAAGGTCGAACGAGCCCTAGAGTCAGTAAACCCCCCATTTACTTATTTTTGTGTGCTATAGTCCACATATTTTTTGGTGATCCAGAATTCCAACCTCATTTTTGCCAAAATTTTACCTGGACGTCCGTTAAGACCTTATCTATGGAGCCAGTTGGCCCTCACGGCCAAAATAGCCCATTTTCATGGTCAAACGAGCCTTAGAGCAGGTAAACCCCCCGTTTTACTGATTTTTGTGTGCAATACTCCACGTATTTTTTGGTGATCCGGAATTCCGACCTCATTATTACCAAAATTATACCTGGAAGTCCGTTACGACCTTATCTATGAAGCCAGTTGGCCCTCACGGCCATAATTGCCCATTTTCAAGGTCAAACGAGCCTTAGAGCAGGTAAACCGCCCATTTTACCAATTTTCGTGTGTTATAGGTCACCATCTTTTTTGGTAATAAAGAATTCCGACCTCATTTTTGCCAAAATTTTACCTGGAAGTCCGTTAAGACCTTACCTATGGAGCTAGTTGGCCCTGACGGCTAGAATGACCCATTTTCAAAGTCAAACGAGCCCTAGAGCACGTAAACCCCCCATTTTACCGATATTTGTGTGCTATATGTCCCCATCATTTTTGGTGATCCAGAATTCCGACCTTATTTTTGCCAAAATTTAACCTGGGTGTCGTTTAAGATCTTACTTGTGGACCCAGTTGGCCGTCACGGCTAGAATGGCCCATTTCCAAGGTCAAAGGAGACCTAGAGTAGGTAAACCCCCATTATATCGATTTTTCTGTGCTATAGTCCACGGAGTTTTTGTTGATCCGAAATTCCGACCTCATTTTTGCCAAAATTATACCTGGACGTCCGTTAAGACCTTATTTATGGAGCCAGTTGGGCCTCACGACCAAAATGGCCTATTTTCAAGATCAAAAGAGCCCTAGAGCAGGTGAATCCCCCATTTTGCCGATTTTCGTGTGCTATAAGTCACCATCTTTTTTGGTGATCCAGAATTCCGACCTCATTTTTACCAAAATTTAACCTGGGCGTCCGTTGATACGTTACATATGGACCCAGTTGGTCCTCACGGCCAGAATGACCTAATCTAAAGGTCAAACGAGACCTAGAGCACGTAAACCCCCCATTTTACTGATTTTTGTGTGCTATAGTCCACAAATTTTTTGGTGATTCGGAATTCCGACCATATTTTTTTCAAAATTTTACCTGAACGTCCGTTAAGACCTTATCTATGGAGCCAGTTGGCTCTCAGGGCCAAAATGGCCCATTTTCATGGTCAAAACGAGCCCTAGAGTAAGTAAACCCCCCTATTTTACTGATTTTCCGGTGGTATAGTCCACATATTTTTTTGTGATTCGAAATTTCGACCTCATTTTTACCAAAATTTCACCTGGACATCCGTTATGACCTTATCTATGGAGCTAGTTGGCCCTCACGGCCAAAATGGCCCATTTTCAAGGTCAAACGAGCCCTATAGCACGTAAACCCCCATTTTACCGATTTTCATATGCTATAGTCCACAGATTTTTTAGTGATCCGGAATTCCGAAGTCATTTTTGACAAAATTATACCTGGACATCCGTTAAGACCTTATCTATGTAGCCAATTGACCCTCACAGCCAAAATGGCCCATTTTCAAGGTCAAACAAACCCTAGAGCAGGTAAACCCCCCATTTTGCCGATTTTCGTAGGTTATAGGTCACCATCTTTTTTGGTAACTTGGAATTCCGACCTTATTTTTGCTAAAATTTTACCTAGACGTTCGTTAAGACCATACCTAAGGAGCCAGTTGGTCCTGACGGCCAGAATGACCCATTTTCTTGGTCAAACGGGCCCTAGAGTAGGTAAATCCCCATTTTACAGATTTTTGTGTGCTATAATCCACTGATTTTTTGGTGATCCAGAATTTTGACCTCATTTTAGCCAAAATTATTACCTAGACGTCCGTTAATACTTTATCTGTGGAGCCAGTTCCCTCACGGCCAAAATGGCCCATTTTCAATGTCAAACGAGCCCTAGTGAAGGTAAACCCCCCATTTTACCGATTTTCGTGTGCTATAGTCCACAAATTTTTTGGTGATCCAAAATTCCAACCTCATTTTCGCCGAAATTTTACCTCAACGTCCGTTAAGATGTTATCTCTGGGGATTGTTTACCCTCACGTCCAAAATGGCCCATTTTCAAGGCCAAATGAGCCCTAGAGCAGGTAAATCACCCATTTTACCGATTTTTGTATGCTATATTCCACGAATTTTTTGGTGATCCAAAATTCCGACCTCATTTTTGCCAAAATTATACATGGACGTCCGTTAAGACCTTATATATGGAGCCAGTTGGCCCTCACGACTAAAATGGCCCATTTTCAAGTTTAAACGAGCCCTAGAGTAGGTAAACCCCCCATTTTACCGATTTTCATGTGCTATAGTCCATAGATTTTTTGGTGATCTAGAATTCTGACCTAATTTTTGCTAAAATTATACCTAGACGTCCGTTAAGACCTTATGTATGGAGCCAGTTGGCCCTTACGGCCAAAATGGCCCACTTTCAAGGTCAAACGAGCCCTAGTAAAGGTAAACCCCCCATTTTATCGATTTTCGTGTGCTATAGTCCACAAATTATTTGGTGATCCAAAATTTTGATCTCATTTTTGCCAAAATTTTACCTCGATGTCTGTTAAGACGTTATCTCTGGGCCAGTTTGCCCTCACGTCCAAAATGGCCAGTTTTCAAGGCCAAATGAGCCCTATAGCAGCTAAATCACCCATTTTACCGCTTTTTGTGCGCTATAGTCCAAGAATTTTTTTGTAATCCGGAATTCCGACCTCATTTTTGCAAAAATTATACCGCACGTCTGTTAAGACCTTATATATGTTTCTAGTTGGCCCTCACGACCAAAATGGCCCATTTTCATGGTCAAACGAGCCCTAGAGAATGTAACCCCCCCCCCCCCATTTTACCGATTTTCGTGGGCTATATAGTCCACGGATTTTTAGGTGATCCAGAATTCCGAGGTGATTTTTGCCAAAATTATACCTGGACGTCCATAAAGAACTTATCTATATAGCCAATTTTCCCTCACAGACAAAATGACCCATTTTCAAGGTCAAATGAGCCCTAAAGCAGGTAAACCCCCCATTTTACCGATTTTCGTGTACAATAGTCCACGAATTTTTTGGTGATCCGAAATTTCGACCTCATTTTTGCCAAAATTTTACCTAGGCGTCCGTTAAGAACTTACTTATGGGGACAGTTGGCCCTCACGGCATAAATGACCCATTTTCAAGGTCAAACGAGACCTAGAGAAGGTAAACCCCCTATTTTGCCGATTTTCGTTTGCTATTGGTCACCATCTTTTTTGGTGTTCCAGAATTCGGACCTCATTTTTGACAAAATTTTACCTGGACGTCAGTTAAGACCTTACCTATGTAGCCAAATGGCCCTCACGGCCAGAATGGCTCATTTTCAAGGTCAAACGAGGCATAGAGCAGGTAAACCCCCAATTTTACCAATTTTCGTTTGCTATAATCCACGAATTTTTTGGTGATCTAGAATTTCGACCTCATTTTTGCCAAAATTTAACCTCGACATCCGTTAAGACCTTATCTATGGATCCAGTTGGCCCTCACGACCAAAATGGCCTATTTACAAGGTCAAACGAGCTCTAGAAAAGGTAAACCACCCATTTTACTAATTTTTATGTGTTATAGTCCACGTATTTATTGGTGATCCAGAATTCCGACCTCATTATTACCAAAATTATACCTGGACGTCCGTTAAGACCTTATCTATGGAGCCAGTTTGCCCTCACGACCAAAATGGCCCATTTTCATGGTCAAACGAGCCCTAGAGTAGGTAAACCCCCCATTTTGCATATTTTCGTATGCTATAGGTCACCATATTTTTTGGTGATCCCGAATTCCCACCTCAATTTTGCCAAAATTTTACCTGGACGTCCGTTAAGACCTTATCTATGGAGCCAGTTTTACCTCACGGCCAAAATGGCTCATTTTCAAGGTCAAACGAGCCCTAGAGTAGGTAAACCCCCCATTTTACCGATTTTCGTGTGCTATAGTCCATGAATTTTTTGGTGATCCGATATTTCGACCTCATTTTTGCCAAAGTTCAACCTGGACATCCATTAAGACCTTACCTATGTAGCCAGTTGGGCCACACGACCAGAATGGCCCATTTTCAAGATCAAACGAACCCTAGAGAAGGTAAACCCCCAATTTTACAGATTTTCGTGTGCTATAGTCTACAGATTTTTTGGTGATCTGGAATTTCGACCTCGTTTTTGACAACATTATACCCGGACGTCTGTTAAGACCTTATTTATGGAGCCAGTTGGCCCTCACGGCCAAAATGGCACATTTACATAGTCAAACGAGCCCTAGAGCAGGTAAACCTCTCATTTTACCAATTTTCGTGTGCTCATTTTTGCCAAAGTTCTACCTGGACGTCCGTTAAGACCTTACCTATTGTGTCAGTTGGCTCTCACGGCCAGAATGGCCCATTTTCAAGGTCAAACGAGCCCTAGAAAAGTTAAACAACCCATTTAACCGATTTTCGTGTGCTATAATCCACGGATTTTTTAGGGATCCAGAATTCCGACCTCATTTTTGACAAAATTTTACCTGGACGTCAATTAAAACCTTACCTATGGATCCAGTTCGCCCTCACGACCAGAATGGCCCATTTTCTAAGTCAAACAAGCCATAGAGTAGGTAAACCCCCCATTTTACCAATTTTCGTGTGCTATAATCCACAGATTTTTTTGGTGATCTGGAATTCTGACCTCATTTTTGCAAAAATTTTACCTTGACGTCCGTTAAAACCTTATCTATGGAGCCAGTTTGCCCTCACGGCCAAAATGTCCCATTTTCAAGGTCAAACGAGCCCTAGAGCAGGTAAACTCCCCATGTTACCGATTTTTGTGTGCTATAATCCACGGATTTTTTGGTGATTCAGAATTCCTAGTTCATTTTAGCCAAAATTTTACCTAGGCATCCGTTAAGACCTTACCAATGGGGACAATTGGTCCTCACAGCCAAAACGATCCATTTTCATGGTCAAATGAGCCCTAGAGAAGGTAAACCCCCCATTTTATAGATTTTCGTGTGCCATAGTCCACAGATTTTTTGGCGATCTGGAATTCCGACCTCATTTTTGCCAAAATTATACCTGGACATCCGTTAAGACCTTATCTATGGAGCCAGTTGTCCCTCACGGCCAAAATGGCACATTTTCAAAGTCAAACGAGCCCTAGAGCAGGTAAACCCCCCATTTTACCAATTTTCGTGTGCTATAGTCCACGAATTTTTTGGTGATCCAAAATTTCGACCTCTTTTTTGCCAACATTCTATATGGACGTCTGTTAATATCTTACCTATGGTGCCAGTAAGCCCTCACGGCCAGAATTGCCCATTTTCAAGGTCAAACGAGCCCTAGAAAAGGTAAACAATCGATTTTACCAATTTTCGTGTGCTATAGTCCACGAATTTTTTAGTGATCCAGAATTCCGAGCTCATTTTTTAAAAACTTTTACCTGGACGTCAGTTAAAACCTTAGCTATGGAGCCAGTTGGCCCTCACGGCCAGAATGGCCCATTTTCTAAATCAAACGAGCCATGGAGCAGGTAAACCCCCCATTTTACCGATTTTCTTGTGCTATAGTCCAAAAAAAATTTTGGTGATCCAGAATTCCGACTTCTTTTTTGCCAAAATTTTACCTAGACGTCCGTTAAAACCTTATCTCTGGAGCCGGTCTGCCCTCACGGCCAAAATGGCCCATTTTCAAGGTCGAACGAGCCCTAGAGCTGGTAAACCCCCCATGTTACCAATTTTCGTGAGCTATAGTCCACAGATTTTTTGGTGATTCGAAATTCCAAGCTCATTTTTGCCAAAATTTTACCTGGGCGTCCGTTAAGACCTTACCTATGGGGACAATTGGCCCTCACGGCCAAAACGATCCATTTTCATGGTCAAACGAGCCCTAGAAAAGGTAAACCCCCCATTTTACCGATTTTCGTGTTCTATGGTTCAAAGATTTTTAGGTGATCCGAAATTCCGACCTCATTTTTGCCAAAATTATATCTAGACGTACGTTAAGACCTTATATGTGGAGCCAGTTTGCCCTCACGGCCAGAATGGAGCAATTTCAAGGTCAAACGAGCCCTAGAAAAAGGAAAACCCCCCATTTTACCAATTTTCGTGTGCTATATTCCACGGATTTTTTGGTGATCCGGAATTCTGACTTGATTTTTTCCAAAATTATACCTAGACGTACGTTAAGACCTTATCTATGGAGCCAGTTGGCCCTCACGGCCAGAAAGGACCATTTTCAAAGTCAAACGAGCCCTAGAGCAGGAAAACCCCCCATTTTACCAATTTTCGTGTGCTATATTCCACGGATTTTTTGGTGATCCAGAATTCTGACCTCATTTTTGCCAAAATTTTACCTGGACGTCCATTAAGACATTTATCTATGGAGCCAATTGGCCCTCACGGTCAAACGAGCCCTAGAGCAGGTAAACCCCCATTTAAGTGATTTTTGTGTGCTATATTCCACGGATTTTTTGGTGATCCAGAATTTCGACCTTATTTTTTCCAAAATTTTACCTGGACGTCCGTTAAGACCTTTATCTACGAAGACAATTGGCCCTCACGGCCAAAATGGCCCATTTTCACGGTCAAAGCGAGCCGTAGAGCAGGTAAACCCCCCATTTTAGTGATTTTGGTGTGCTATAGTCCACAGTTTTTTGTTAATCCAGAATTCCGACCTCATCTTTGCCAAAATTTTACCTAGACATCCGCAAAGACCTAATACATGGAGCGAGTTGGCCCTCACGGCCAAAATGGCCCATTTTCAAGATCAAACGAGCCCTAGAGCAGGTAAACCCCCCATTTTACCAATTTTCGTGTGCATAGTCTACGGATTTTTTGGTGATCCGAAAATTCGACCTCATTTTTGCCAAAATTTTACTTGGAGGTCCGTTAAGACCTTACCAATGAGGACAGTTGGCACTCACGGCCAAAACGATCCATTTTCAAGGTCAAACGAGCCATAGAGCAGGTAAACCCCCCCATTTTGCCGATTTTCTTGTGCTATAGGTCACCATCTATTTTGGTTATAAAGAATTCCAATCTCATTTTTGCGAAAATTTTACCTGGACTTCCGTTAAGACCTTACCAATAGAGCAAATTGGCCCTCACGGCCAGAATAACCCATTTTTAAGGTCATACGTGCCCTAGAGAAAGTAAACCCCCATTTTTTTACCGATTTTCGTGTGCTACAGTCCAAAGATTTTTTGGTGATCCGAAATTTCGACCTCATTTTGGCCAAAATTTTACCTTGATGTCCGTAAAGACCTTACCTATGGAGCCAGTTTGCCCTCACGGCCAAAATAGTCCATTATCAAAGTCAAACGAGCTCTAGAGCAGGTAAATCCCCCATTTTAGCATTTTTCGTGTGCTATAATCCACATATTTTTTGGTGATCCAGAATTCCAACCTCATTTTGCCAAAATTTTACTTGGAAGTCCGTTAAGACCTTATTTATGGAGCCAGTTTGCCCTCACGGCCAAAATGGCCCATTTTCAAGGTCAAACGATCCCTAGAGAAGGTAAACCCCCCATTTTACCGATTTTCGTGTGCTATAGTCCACGGATTTTTTGGTGATCTGGAATTCCGACCTCCTTTTTGCCAAAATTATACCCAGACGTTCGTTAAAACCTTATTTATGGAGCCATTTGGCCCTCACGGCCAAAATGGCAAATTTTCAAGGTTAAACGAGCCCTAGAGCACGTAAAACCCCTATTTTACTGATTTTTGTGTGCTATAGTCCACGAATTTTTTGGTGATCCGAAATTTCGACCTCATTTTTGCCAAAGTTCTACCTCGACGTCCGTTAAGACCTTACCTATGGAGCCAGTTAGCCCTCTCGGCCAGAGTGGCCCATTTTCAAGGTCAAACGAGCCCTAGAGAATGTAAACCCCTCATTTTACCGATTTTTGTGTGCTATAGTCCACAAATTTTTTGGTGATCCAGAATTCCGACTACATTTTTGCCAAAATTTTACCTGGACGTCCATTAAGACCTTATCTATGGAGCCAGTTGGCCCTCAGTGCCAAATTGACCCATTTTCAAGGTCAAACGAACCCTAGAGCAGGTAAACCCCCCATTTTAGCGATTTTCGTGTGCTATAATCCACAGATTTTTTGGTGATCCGGAATTCCGACCTCATTCTTGCCAAAAGTTTAGCTGGACGTCCGTTAAAACCTTATCTATGGAGCCAGTTTGCCTTCACGGCCAAAATGGCCCATTTTCAAGGTCAAACGAGCCCTAGAGCAGGTAAACCCCAAGTTACCGATTTTCGTGCGCTATATTCCATGAATTTTTTGGTGATTCAGAATTCCAAGCTCATTTTTGCCAAAATTTTACCTGGTCGTCCGTTAAGACCTTACCTATGAGGACAATTGGCCCTCACGGCCAAAACGATCCATTTTCATGGTCAAATGAACCCTAGAGATGGTAAACCCCCCATTTTACCAATTTTCATGTGCTATAGTCCACAAATTTTTTGGTGATCCAGAATTTCGACCTCATTTTTGCCAAAATTATACCTAGACGTACGTTAAGACCTTATCTATTGAGCCAGTTGGCCCTCACGGTCAGAATGGACCATTTTCAAAGTCAAACTAGCCCTAGAGCAGGAAAACCTTCCATTTTACCGATTTTCGTGTGCTATAGTCCATGGAATTTTTGGTGATCCGAAATTTTGACCTCATTTTTCAAAAATTTTACCTGGACGTCTGTTAAGACCTTATCAACGGAGCCAATTGGCCCTCACGGCCAAAATGGCCCATTTTCAAGGTCAAACGATCCGTAGAGCAGGTAAACCCCCCATTGTAGTGATTTTCGTGTGCTATAGTCTATGGATTTTTTGGTGATCTAGAATTCCGACCTCATTTTTGCCAAAATTTTACCTTGACATCCGTAAAGACCTTATATATGGAGCCAGTTTGCCCTCACGGCCAAAATGACCCATTTTCAAGGTCAAACGAGCCCTAGAGTAGGTAAACCCCCCATTTTGCAGGTTTTCGTGTGCTATAGATCACTATATTTTTTGGTGATCCCGAATTTCGACCTCATTTTTGCCAAAATTTTACCTGGACGTTCGTTAAGACATTTTCTATGGAGCCAGTTGGCCCTCACGGCCAAAATGGCCCATTTTCAAGGTCAAACAAGCCCTAGAGCCGGTAAACCCCCCATTTTATCGATTTTCGTGTGCTATAGTCCACGAATTTTTTGGCAATCCAAAATTTAGACCTCATTTTTTTCAAACCTCTATCTGGACGTCTGTTAAGACCTTACCTATGGAGCCAGTTGTCCCTTACGGCCAGAATGGCCCATTTTCAAGGTCACACGAGCCCTAGAGAAAGTAAACCCCCCATTTTACCGATTTTCGTGTGCTATAGTCCATGGATTTTTCGGTGATCTGGAATTCCGACCTTATTTTTGCCAAAATTATACCCGGATGTTCGTTAAGATCTTATCTATGGAGCCAGTTGGCCCTCACGGCTAAAATGGCACATTTTCAAGGTCAAACGAGCCCTAGAGCAGGTAAACCCCCCATCTTACCAATTTTCGTGTGCTATAGTCCACAAATTATTTGGTTATCCAAAATGTCGACCTCATTTTTGCCAAAGTTCTACCTAGATGTCCGTTAAGACCATACCTATGGATCCAGTTCGCCCTCACGGCTAAAATGGCCCATTTTCAAGGTCGAACGAGCCCTAGAGCAGGTAAACCCCCCATGTTACCGATTTTCGTGTGCTATAGTCCGCGGATTTTTTGGTGATCCGGAATTTCGACCTCATTTTTGACAAAATTTTACCTGGACGTCAGTTAAGACCTTATCTATGGAGCCAGTTGGCCTTCACGGCCAGAATGGCCCATTTTCAAGGTCAAAGAGCCATAGAGCAGGCAAACCCCCCATTTTACCGATTTTCGTGTGCTATAGTCCACGGATTTTTTGGTGATCCAGAATTCCGACCTCATTTTTGCCAAAATTTTACCTGGGCATCCGTTAAGACCTTACTTATGGGGACAGTTGGCCCTCACGGCATAAATGACCCATTTTCAAGGTCAAACGAGCCCTAGAGCAGGTAAACCCCCCATTTGATTGATTTTCGTGTGCTATAGTCCACAGATTTTTTGGTGATCCAGAATTTCGACCTCATTTTTGCCAAAATTTTACCTGGACGTCCGTTAAAACCTAATCTATGGAGCCAGTTTGCCCTCACGACCAAAATGGCCCATTTTCAAGGTCAAACGAGCCCTAGAGCAGGTAAACCCCCCATGTTACCGATTTTCGTGTGCTATAGTCCACGGATTTTTTGGTTATTCGAAATTCCAAGCTCATTTTTGCCAAAATTTTACCTGGGCATCCGTTAAGACCTTACTTATGGGGACAATTTGCCCTCACGGCCAAAACGATCCATTTTCATGGTCAAACGAGCCCTAGAGAAGGTAAACCCCCCATTTTACCGATTTTCGTGTGCTATAGTCCACAGATTTTTTGGTGATCCGAAATTCCGACCTCATTTTTGCCAAAATTATACCTAGACGTACGTTAAGACCTTATCTATGGAGCCAGTTGGCCCTTACAACCAGAATGGACCATTTTCAAGGTCAAACGAGCCCTAGAGCAGGAAAACCCCCCATTTTACCGATTTTCGTGTGCTATAATAGTCCACGGACTTTTTGGTGATCCGAAATTCCGACCTGATTTTTTTCCAAAATTTTACCTGGACGTCCGTTAAGACCTTATCTACGGAGCCAATTGTCCCTCACGTCCAAAATGGCCCATTTTCGTGTGCTATAGTCCACGGATTTTTTGGTTATCTGGAATTTCAACCTCATTTTTGCAAAAAGTTTACCTGGACATCCGTAAAGACCTTATATATGGAGCCAGTTGGCCCTCATGGCCAAAATGACCCATTTTCAAGGTCAAACGAGCCCTAGAGCAGGTAAATCCCCCCATTTTACCAATTTTCGTGTGCTATATTCCAAGAAATTTTTGGTCATCCGGAATTCCGACCCTCACGGCCAAAATGGCCCATTTTCAAGGTCAAACGAGTCGTAGAGCAGATAAACCCCCATTTTGCCGATTTACGTGTGCTATAGTTCACCATCATTTTTGGTGATACAGAATCCGACTTCATTTTTGCCAAAATTTTACTTGGACGTCCGTTAAGACCTTATATATGGGGCCAGTTGGCCCTCACGGCCAAAACGACCCATTTTCAAGGTCAAAAGAGGCCTAGAGCAGGTAAACCCCACATTTTGCCGATTTTCGTTCCGACCTCATTTTTGCTAAAATTTCATCTAGACGTCGTTAAGACCCTACTTATGGTGCCAGTTGGCCCTCACGGCCAAAATGGCCCATTTTTAAGGTCAAACGAGTCCTAAAGCAGGTAAACCACCCCATTCTACCGATTTTCGTGTGCTATAGTCCACAGATTTTTGGTGATCCAGAATTACGACCTCATTTTGTCCAAAATTTTACCTGGACGTCAGTTAAGACCTTACCTATGGTGCGAGTTGGTCGTCACGGCCATTATGGCTTATTTTCAATGTCAAACGAGTCCTAGAGCAGGTAAACCACCCCATTCTACCGATTTTCGTGTGCTATAGTCCACGAATTTTTGTTGATCCGGAATTCCGACCTCATTTTTGATAAAATTTTACCTGGACGTCCGTTAAGACCTTACATATGGTGCCAGTTGGCCCTCATGGACAAAATGGTCCATTTTCAAGGTCAAACGATCCCTAGAGCAGGTAAACCCCCAATTTTACCTATCTTCATGTGATATAGTCCACGAATTTTTTGGTGATCTAGAATTCCCACCTCATTTTTGCCAAAATTTTACCTGGACGTCCGTTAAGACCTTACCTATGGAGCTAGTTGGCCTTGACGGCCAAAACGGCCCATTTTCAAGATCAAACGAGCGCCAGAGCAGGTAAACCCCCTCTTTTACCTCTCAATAAAAATGAGTCTTTTAAACCCTTCCAACCATGTGTGTAGCTCACTTTCCTTTACATAAATGACATGTCATATCCACATCAGATATATTAATGTCATGTCATATTTTTTAAAAAATTATTTATCAAAATTGTTTAATTAAAGGTAAAATAATAAAAGTTTAATTATATTTTTTAAAGTAAAACCATTACATCTTCTCCAATTCCCACTGTTTCATGCCCAAGCCGTCGCCGTCGTCGCCATTTTTGTCGGCGAAACCACGCATATTTTTTCTGCCTTCATCTCAGTCGCACATTATCACCATTTTCCTTTCCTCCTCCAACCTCCACAAAACCAACAACCTAAGCCACCGCTCCAGATCTAGCCGAACACCATCACCATTTTCACCTTCATCTCCACCGCACACTATCACCATTTTCGCCGCCATGGTTAGATCCTCGCACCCTCACCCGCTTCGTTCTCCTCTTCGCTGACCAGCCGCACCTCTCTCTCTCTCTCCCTCCACTGCGTATCAGTGGTGTCCGGCGAGCACCACCAGTGCCACTCTCTCCCTTCGTCGGTGAATTAGTGGACTCAAGGAGATGCTCAAGATCATCTAGATGAAAATAGATTGTGGAAAAGAAAGAAAAGGGGTTGGGCAGGGGATGGATATGGCTAAAAAGGAGGTGTAATGGATGAAGAAGGATTTTGTTAATTAATGGTTTAAAAATTATTTTTTTTATAATTTTTAATATTTTTTTAAGTAAAAATGTTCCTCACTCGCCTTAATAGGCGTGTAGTTACACGCTTTTGCCAACTCAAACATCTAATGCCACATAAGAATGGTCAATGGTCAGAGGGGTTTGTTAAATTGTGTTTTATTGAGTTCAAGGATTCAATTGACAAACAAATAAGTAAAAGAATTCACAATACAAACTCATACAAGAACAAGGATCCACCGGACCATTTTGCTAATATTATATATAGTGTTGACACCCAATTTTGAGCCTCCACTATTTAATTAATTTTCAAGCTTCCTCCATTTCAAATTTCATAAATCTAAAATACTTTAAATTATTTTCAAGGCGTCTTTTGTCATTTTTCATATAGATTATATCTCTTCATACTTGAAAAAAAAAATATATGCATTTTATTTCCATTAGAATTGATTAATTCACAATTTAATGTTCACTCTCTTTTGGTCATTCATTATTAGTAACAATTGGGAGAACCCCTTGTACAAACAACATAACAAAAAAGAGAAACCAACATCAAAAAATAGTTCTAATCACAATCCAACGCTACCTTGTTCCCAAACAACAGCTTTGCAACTCTGCACCCAAAAGGGTAGAGAAATGAAAAATGGCGCAATCAATCTCTTTATTTTAGCCAACATGTCAAAATATGGTACAACTGGACCATGCAACATTCAGAATTCATCTTACAATGCATCTAAAGTTTGTTAACCTACCACTAGGATATATTATACATAATTCCTTATTCAGATAGTGGATTGCTTTGCAGTTGTGCTATATATATGCTAGAGCTCCAGTTGCTTCCTCAATTACCAGTCTTCATAGATCACTCTTATTGAATAATAAGGTCTAGCATTCATCAAACCTTATTTTCCCCTCAACATCCAAATTCTAGATATATCTCATGGTGGAGAAGCTTTCTAGAGTCGCTGGATGGCCAAGCCTGCAGAAATTGAAAAAATTGATCAATATTATACGTAAAGCCGTGGTGATTGGTGACAAGAACTTCCAATTGTTCCTTACCCCCAGATATTCTGAACGTATACTCTTTGTCTGATATAAATGCATTAGCAATGCAGATCATGGGTCAACAAATGAAGGAAATACAGCCTTGCCTAGATAAACCTGTTGCATCTCCTCCCTCCATATCTAGGAACAATGAAGTTTTATAGGTTAAATACAGGGTTTTAACTGTTTAAAAGACTAAAGATTCATGTCAATAGAGAGTATCTTAAAACCCAAATATCAAATAAATAGAAACATCGCAGTATGAAAATTTTGTTTTACAATTTTCAACTGAAAAAAGAATAACAAGAACAAAGATCAGTACTTTTCTGCCAACACCATAAGATGCAAATTCTAGTTGAGGAGAATCACAATCTTCAAGCTACTTCTAGAGAACAAATAATTCCCTCATCCAATAAGGTGCAATGAACGTTAGAAAGGAGTTTTTACAGGTAGAATTCCAATACAATTCTCCACTTAGAGGATCTAAATTGAGGAACTTTATATACTACAGAAATAAGCACTTACCATATCGCGGAATTCAAGCCTGATATGAGGCACATTTGTCCTATGAATATCATTTCCATCTGGTCCTCTCTTGTAATACTCCTTCCCAATCCAGTGGGACTAAGCATAGAAGTGGAATATGTCAGGAAAAAACACATACACAAGCATCAAAATTCCCAACCGGGGGATTAGCACACACCAGCAATTTAGGTAAGATAAGCAATAGAAGGAAAACAAGTAAAATATGCAGAAAGTGTCATCGATTCCAAAAGCCAGAGAATCAACACCCAAACCCAAAAAGGAAACATGGAAAACCAGAACATGATTGCAATCAAACAATTACAAGTTCACTACTGAACCTCAATATTCCATGTACTCATCCTAACAACAAGAAACAGTAAATGAGCACAGTGACAACGAATAAAAGGGTGCCCCTAATGGAATGTTTTTTTTTCTTTTGAGAAAGGTAACATGAAGGCGACCCCTAATGGAACTCTCTACTAGCAATATGGTTTACATAAAAACATAGACATATGAGATTTCAGTTAGATGCATTGCACTTCGAGGCATCCATGTGGATCTACAAACATTGGAAGTGTGCATCTACTGATTAATGAAAATTGGTGAAAGCGGAGATTGGTAGCTAGCAATTGTGAAAAGGCATGAGCTTGCTGAATATTGAGAGCTGGGATCAGAGTACCATGCTATTAGCAATTAAATTTTTTAGGAGATACACAAACCTTTAGCGCATGTGAGAAACCGGACTGGTAAACTGAATTGCGGGCGATCTCACATAAATCACATGCACTCAACTTCCAAACCTGCATGGCGAAAACAATTAAACCCCTTGACAAAGTGACATCATCAAGTCTTTCAGCCAAGAACAAAGAATACTCACTGACGCAGCTATACTATACTCTTCAACCAGAGCTTCTTTTGTTAAGTGAATTTGCAAAGGATCATCCGTTGAAAGAGAAACATTCAGGCCCCTCAAGAAGAACATGGGCAAAGGATTCCGATGGTAGTCCAAAAATAAAGAATTGTTACTAAGAGGAGACATTGCCAAACCAATCTGACAACAACAGGTCATGATTAATAAACAGAAAACACACACAACAACAGCATATTGCCACAAGTGGGGCCTGGGGAGAATGAGGTGTACGTAGACCTTATTCCTACCTTTGTAGGGTAGAGAGGTTGTTTTTGATATACCCTCGGCTAAAAAAAATAACATTTTCACATGACCACAAAAAATTCACTTCAATCTCTTCATTTACCTGAGCCAAGTAATATAAGTATTGAAGAACCGGAGACTTTCTCAAATTGATACCATGAGCAATATTATGAGATGTTAAAAATGTTGCGGCAAGGTGGTCAATATCTCCAGCCTGTAGATAGTAAAACATCTAATCATCAAACAAAAGTAACTCGTAATTAACACATACTATAATGATATGCCTGAGTGACTACCTCCCCAGAATGTGGCCGGAATTTGATGGTCGTCATGCCTTTTGACTCACGCAACTGAGATATAAAGTTCGAAAGGGTCAGAACTGAACATATGAAAAGCGTTAAAGAGCAAAAATATCAACAAGATATCTGTATGTGGTAGAGCAACCATTTCCCTATCAAATATTGTGGTAGACAAACCTAGAGCTGTGATCCTGAACTTGCAACACATTCATAGTAGACTAGGACCAAATCCCTGTAGTGTGAATGGATTTGCAAATGAGGCAATATGAAACCATCCCAACTTCCTTTAACAACCATGAAACAGAAACACGATTATAACAATTGAGTTTTTTTTCCTACACGTCAAAAAATAAAAGACGAGGACCAAAAAAGAAATAGAATGCTATCTCAAAGTATAGCTGAGACAGACCGTCTCTAGACTCTAAACAACCTTCCTTTTACTTAAATGATCTTAAATATGTGTTTCTCACCATCTTTCTCAAGCAATCAGCAAATGTTGTACCGACAGCATTTTATGAGAAATACTGACATGGTTTGAAACATTGAATGATGCCAGACACTGAAAGTGCTACTATTTAGCCAAAATTGTGATAAACAGAAGAGAAGCCGCAATGCTAGGAATGTTGCTCCACTAACACTTATGTGGGCTGTCTGGAGAAAGAAATAGGAGACTTTTGAAGAGATAAGAGATGAATTCTGTATGGTTGAGGAGTAGCCTTTTATCCTTATTTCCTTTTTAAGCACCCATGAGGCCCTTGTAGGTAGAGAAGATTGGGTTTCATTTGTATAAAACCACATCTTTTAGTAGGTTTTCGGCTATTTGGCATACTGCATGCATACATGCGTTTGTTTTTCCCAAACATTCATGTCCAAAAAATATATATTTCATGACAATACACATTTATGCAGAAAACCCAGAGGGTGTTTGGTTAAAGCTTATAAGTTGGTCAAACTAGCTTATAAGCATTTTTTGTCTTATCTATGCATTTGGCAACACCAAAAGTGCTTATACGTCACGAGCTTGTAAACCAAAATCCATCCGTTGTCACTTCCTGACTTATGGTTTAAAAGCTTATGAGAACTTTTGGTTTGACCAAACCTTTGACTGTTTCATCCCTAAAACCTTTTGTAATCTTTGAAATACTCCTCCTAAAATATAACTTTCAATTAACTCCCTATTCTTTTTATTTCTGTCAAACAACCCTTTTTATGTAAAAAATACCTCGAAATTTATATTTTTAAATAGCTTTAAGGATATTTGAGTCATTTTAAAATACTTTTTTACCAACCACACTTCCTATGTATTATCAGTTTCAATCTATCCAAATGCATAACTGCTTACTCATAATGCCTCAGCTAGGTTCATTTAGCAAATAAGATACTGCTTCATACATTGTGGTCCATTCAAACTAATTCTACCACTGTCCATTTCATCAATCTATCACCAAAGCAACCACAAATGCAAGATAATTATGAAAAGGTTGTAGCACTATTGTCTGTTTCCAATCAGAGAAGGAAGTGATTGATGACAGGAATAAAAGCGGAAAGGAAGAAATAGAACTGAAGTAACTTACGAACCTTGTTCAGGGTGTAGAGATTAGCATAACAATAGTAGACATAGTATGAGAATGCAGGATTGAATACGTTAGTCCATTGAGCAGGTGTAGGCATGTGTTTGGTAGGCCTTCTTTCTGGTTTGCTTTCATCATCCACCAAATCCAATCCAACAACCTTTAAGATAACAGAACAAGACATGCAAGTAACAACATATTGTGATTAAAGGATAGAAAGAAGTGGATGATAGTTGTAAATAATTCCAAAGGCAGCGCATTGAAATTGAAGAAACATGCTGCCACAGCTATATCTTATATACCATTTTCTTTTTTCCTTCACAATAATATTTTAGGTCATCTACTTTATTTTAAAGTGTATTCAACAAAGATCTTTATATTCGCCAAATGTAGATGTGTTCCCTGATATCACAGAATGGAGGGAAGAGAAAAATAAATAGGAAATACAACTACGCTTGATCATATCCAACTCGATCCCAACACGTACTACCATAGGAGCAGTCTTGGTACTTCCTAAAATACGCATCACAAGTCTGACTCGAACTTGACAACCAAAATCTTTAGTCCTCAACCGAACGTGGACCGAGCATGTCCCGTCAGTAAATACAAGGAAGATAATTCAAAAGTTAGTAAATCATACCTGCTTCAAGAAGATGTGCAGGTGGGGATGTGAATCTGGGTCAACAGTGACCTCAAACAAGGGCAGAAAGATGTTGTCAAGGATATTTTGAAATGATGTCACAATCCCCATTTCTTTGTATATGTTATACAGTCTCGGAAGCTGGAGACAAAGAAAGCATAGAATAAGAACAACAAAAAAAGAAGTACAAAATCTTTCCCATCCATCCCTTCATACAAATGAAAGTTAAATGGTCACTATTGACAGAAATAAAACTAAGTCACTAAATGGATTAAGACGATCTAGCGTAAGATAACTGAAGTGCTATTTTGAAGGTTATCTGCCTAATCCAAGTTTACCAAGTTGTGAATCTTAATTTTCAATCTTAGGAATCTTAGTTTAGTCAGATTAAGATTGAAGGTTAAGATTATATTTAGACAGTTTTCATGATCTTACCTCAATCACATGCCTCCTTGTAATTGCACATATATCATCTAAACTAATTGGAAATAGACACAAGGAACTCATATGCTTTTACATTCCCCTAAGAGACTAACCAGAGAAAGAGTGGCATAGATCATGAGAAATGTGCCAGCTCCAATTCAAAGTCACAACTAGTTAAGACGTGACAACCAAAATATGCTTACAATTGACCAGCAATTGCATCATACCTGAATCAACCAGACAACATTCTCGCTGTACAGTTCATTGTTCACTATCCAGCTAGCAAGTTGGTCCCACTCGCTCATCTTTCGGCCGTATATTGATATCCTGTATTCTGCCATCTACAACAAAGTGGATAAAGATTAAGAGAAGCCAAATGAAAAGGACAGACAAAACCAGTGTATTCTGACATCATTTTGTTGCTTAAAGTGATATGACATGAGGAGTTATTGCTTCATGGCCACACACTTAATAGAAGTATGTGCGCAAACAATAAGGCGCAAAGTGATCCCAATCAGAAGCAGTCGGTTATTTGAATCTCACCTTCGAGGAATACAACTAATATCAACATAGTTGTATATCAGGTACCAGAATATGACTGCTACACACATTTGGTTTTTTTCTAATATCACAATTTTAGCATCCGTTTTACTTCAAAGAAGTGTGTTTCAATTGCCATTTTTCTATTCAAGTCCCATGGACCTTGCCACTTTTTGAGCTTTTTGCGTATAAAAAACTGGAAAGGACAGGGCTCGACCGTGGGAAATATTTTATAGTTCTTCTTTTTAACTAAATGTACCTTTAGATACAACATCGTTCTGGTCATGCCGTCATGTTTTAATAACAATAGAGAAAAACATTGTATTGCAATCCCTGTAAACTTGTGCAATGCAATTTGGACTGAGGCATAACAACAGTCACCCCAAGCTCACAAAGATATTTCAGATTGCATTTGGCAATAATAAAGTTATAAGAGACTAGTTTTTAGTGATAGTCAGGAGAGTAATGAAACAGGGGGAAAGAGGATTACAGTTATTAGTTACAAGAATGAACCTTTACAAAAATGAACCTACTTGATATTTGCTCGCAGAAAGATCAGAAAATACTTGCTTAGTCAGCTCAGCAAGAAAACGACCTGCAACAGAAATAATAAAGCATCATTAAATAACTTCAATAAATTGGAAGTCAGTTCAATTGGGATAAGACTATCTGAGTTACCCAATATCAAGCGGACTTTTTATTTTCCTCAACTCATCTGAGTTGAATTTGTATGGCATGGGTAGGTGCTATGCATATTTAATGCACATCCTTCAAGAAAAAACTTGAATTTGCTAAAGTTAAACATACCCATACCAGAAACATAGCCATACACATTCAGATGCTTACCCATATCCAAGTTCAGGTAAGATAGGATAGTTACTTGATAACTTTGAAACCACACTACAACTTGTGCTTGATTTTATAGATAAATACAAAGTGATGATAGGACCAACTAGAAAGAATTGAAAGATATGACAAGAATACCTTGTATAAGATTATCCTGCTTAAGGAAAATTTCCCTCAGCCTACTTTGACCGCAGGGATTGTACTTCAGATTAAATTTGTCAAAACGATGAAAGGTGCTTTTGTCAGCATGAACATCTAACAGGTCAACATTGAGGTCATACCTTTTCAACGAAGAGTAAAACCATGAGATCGTGTTAATAGCTAGGTCAAATCATCTTTCAAACACCAACTCCTAGAAACTATTTTCTTACCCAGTCAAATCTAAGCTCTCAAAAACTTCCTTTAAGGTCATATAAGTTCCATCGCGAAATATCACAACCTGAAGAAAATCAGGGGCTTTAGATGTCTAGAGAATCAGAGAACTGAAGCATACATCAGCAAAGAAATACAAACAAAAAATTACCTCATCAGGCTCCTTCCTCAACTTTGACTTGATAAATCTCAACAAATGTTTCTGATTCATGCATGCTGAGTGATGAACATGTGTATCAACCTTCCTCACATTGTAGAAGTCACGATGAGGTGCACTTTTCTGAGCAAGGAACTCTCGATCCGCATTAAGCATCAAATGTAGATTGAATTTCTGGATAAAACTCAAGTGTCATAACCAAATTAACATGTCATATTATCTGAAAGAAAAGCGAGCAGGGAGGTATATACTTGTTCCAGAAGCACTAGGCGATGGTGGCATAAAGTCCGGATGTTCCCAGCTGCTATTACTTTGAGGATGTGATGGAAGTCGGTGAAAAAGGTAGTAGCATCAGCAACAGGAAAAAGTTTCTCCGTAGCTGGTCCAAGTGCAAGGGGGAGGGGCAGACATTAAGAGTGAATAGACCACGAATTAGATAGTCCTTATGAACTATAAAGGTAGAAATAATGAAGTACAAGAGCTATCCAAGCTTACAATCTTCATTTGCATATACATGAACAACTCCATCTTCCATCTGAAAATAATGCTGTAGAAGTAATCAAGAAGTTAATCAGCAGAAATCACGAGTAATAGGACACATATCTATTCTAGAAAATAAAATTGTAGTAGCAACATGTACCATATCCACAAATATAGCATTAATGATAGTGATGGTTGTGTTTCTTGCACATAAAAACTTACATCAGATTTCCCTTCAGGAGTAAATTCAAATGGATTTGGATTTGGCTTTGGGGTGCATGGATCAGAGATTACTTCCTTCACCCAAGGAGCAACAGCCTCCTTGAATACATAACTCTGTCTCATTTCAAGACAAACTTGCAAGTTTCGGTAGACTTCCGCTTCATCGGCAGATGGTGTCTCTAGAAATTGCATTAACAAAATTTAAAGGATGCTGGAACCTTTAACACATACAAGAGACATCACTACTCTTTTTTTACTGCTAAGGAACAGCTACAGTACAGAAAGTATACTTCCTATTTTTACAAGGAGTTTGTTTTTTTTTGTTCTGCATACTAGGTAACAAGATCCAAAATTTGGAGAATGCTACAATGAGAACATATTCTCATCAAGACTACAGCAATATAGTACTCCTGATACCAGTATAAACACTCCAAATTGGCCAATCAGTCATTTAAGTTTCAGGTAGCACATAGTACACTAATTCAATGCTCATTCCCAATAAGACTACAGCAACATAACTTATCCAATACAAAGAGAACAAAAAAGAAATAACAAAGTAGATGAACATGGTGATTTAGTTTCTCAGATTATGCAAGGGCATACTTTGAGCCCCAAGAAAGGAATATAAAGAGTCAATATAGATCGGCTACTATAGAGAGGAGAGACAAGATACTAGTCAAAGAATGTTCATTTTGCCCTTTGATATATTGTACTATGATGATGCTTGACAAGGAAACTTTTTATGTGTTTATAGGAAAGCCTCTCATGGGCAATAAAAGTAAGTTGCCTCTCCTCCTGTTTTTTCCCACATTCAGTTATGATCACTGGTTCACTTGGTATATGCGGAATTGGGCCACATGTTTCTACAGAGCTCATTTCTTTACCTTATTTCTGATTTATTTTCACTCAATGCTTCGAGTGACCATGACATATCTTAGGCTACCAATGAAAAAGCTGAAATGATGCACATCTAGGTATTAACTCAGTGTTATTTTGCTTTCTCTGAATACAAAAATCCTATGCTGAGTCTCCGAGATTCAAAAAAAGTATAGTGGTTTAAGAACCTTTGATAGCATGCCAAGGACTGGAATACAAAAGGGAAAATTACCACCAGGGGATATCTTCAGTCGTACAAATGTTTCTTGCTCTGGCTCTTTCCGTAGAATATCTGCAGCTATTGGATCAGGTTGAACACCGTGCAAGTCACCAGAGATACTGTGTGAGCGAATCATACTTGCTGCTGCAGCCACAGCTATTTGTTCCCCGTCTGCATCTTGGCCCTGTTTAGCAATTTAGCAAATTGTTAGAAATAATCAAAATAACGATATGTTCATGAAGAACATAGCAAAATTGTCCTTGCAGTCATTATGAAACCTTAAAATATATTTTTCCAGGTTAAGTAATATACTTCGAATCGAAAAGCATGATGTATGATGGTTATTTCCGCTCTTGTTTTATTTTTTTGTGTGTGGGTGTGGGTGTGGGTGGGGAGGGGGGGGTAGAGTGGAGAAAAAATGGAGGAAGTCCACCAGTACCGCATTCCCATTAGTGTGTAGATACGCAGTGTCAAGTTTAGTAGTGCCCGTAATATTGTCTTCCTCATCTGATCCTTCTATACTTTCAAATGCACTTGCACTTGCAACTGGAGACTTCGGAGAAGTTGGTCTAAGCGAATGTGTAGATCTTGATTTCCCTTCAAAAAAAAAAAAATTTAAAAAGGTGAGCATGGCATAGTGCAAAACTTTGACTTCAAGTAGAGATCAGTTCTAATCAAAAAAGAGAGACAGATAAGCAACATATCTTGTCAGATTCTGAATCAAAACATATGGGAAGAGTCGAGTACAAAAACACACACTTATACCGGAACAAGATCTTCGATGCCTCTTTCGTATGTCATAGGATCACTAAAGCATCTAGGGAATGATAACCAGGACACAGCACACTCAAGGCAAATTTCTCCGTTCCTTGGATTCCATTTAAAAAGCTGATTGCAGTAATGTCAAACTTCAGATCATGACTGTATGTGAGTTAGGACACTGTCTTATAAGGCAGAAATAAGTTACTTAAAAAATGCTTGATTGAACTCAAATCAGGGATAATCAATGGCCTCATTAGTTTTATAATTACTTCCTACTCAAGAATCTACTTCTAGGAAGTAACATAATGGAGTAAGCATATGGCAAGACATTATTAGCATTACTGTAGTTACAGTATTCAAAAGTACTGGGATGTGGGAAACACTAAGGACAACACGATGTACCTGAGCATTTTCCATATATCTGGCAATTGTATCCATGTAAAAAGAAACTACTACTGCACTTGAGTAAAAAGTTAGGCTATTAACGTTTCACCCATAAAATGGTTATGCTACTGCAGATCTTCCATAGTAAAGAAGGATAATTTCCTCGTCATTGCAGATAGCACCACAATTGTCACTAGCAACTCATTTGTTTTTTTCAAGATAGCGCACACCACAGAAATTGTCACTAGCAACTCGTTTGGTTTTTTCAGTATCTTCTTTACCAATAGTATATGACAATTGACACCTAAGCTCATAAAGGTTGCATTCCAAATTTGTAGCATGTCAAAAGCCAAACAGCTGCCTAGTGTAACTACATCTCCAAAAAAAGATGTTCGGAGAAAGTTCCTTTTTTTTGCAGGAAAGATGGAAAGATGTTCGAAAATCAAACTCTAATATTTATATTGTTTAAAAAATGTATTTAATCCACATTCAGAAGCTACAAAACAAACAATTTTAATTATTTAATGGCTGGAAATATAATATCTTAATCTATTCAAATATAAATTAACATTTAAGCATCTAAATCTTATTAAAAACAACTGAAACCCTAATGCCTTGAGGCAACTTTTTTTCAACCGGAAGGGAAGCAAAATCCAGATAGCAGGAAACTTTACATATTACTCCTTTGTACATTAAAATGGTCTTTAGTGCAGAAAAGAACAAAACAATTGCTACTTTGAGTTTTGACTGAGTATAGAATTTAAAAAAGAAAGAAAGACTTCCAGAACTTGTGATCTTAAATATGTTTGCCTATTAAAGCTTGTCATTAAGGTTTAAATGGAATTTCAAGTGAAATTAGTTTCAAATCTGAAAAGTGTTCTTTTTTTGTTAAGGGACTAACAAGAAATAGTGTCATCCTCTCTGGAATAGGAGTATGATATCTTTGCATAGTGTAAATATGTTTGTTTGATTCTTCTCTATTTGATATAAACTAAATGTTGTGCATGACATGGATAATATCTTTGAGTTTCTCCACAACTAAATATTTTGTGATATGGTCACCTAGATCTGTTCTTCACATGAATCAATTGTGTTAGTAACTTTGCACCTCAAACCCGCAACTTCAAGGTAAGAGGTGGAGGAAAAACTTCCTCTTGAGCGAATCTCTCTTGTCAACAAAAAGGCGAGCTTTTGGAAAACTCTATACGTAATCAGCACATTATGTGCTAAATGTGATTAAAGAGGAAATTTCCCATTAATCAATTAATTATGCTTACATTCACGCCAAATCAGTACAGGTCATCTACATCCCTTCCACCCTATTATAATTATAGGTTCTTAAAACAAACAAGAAATGTAAAAAAGATTCCTTCCTTTATCCCTGACATAATAATGCACCATCATTCTATGCAAATGAAACATATGGCTGTAGTTTAGTGATAAGAATTCCACGTTGTGACTGTGGACACCTGGGCATGAATCCGAGCAACCATATCAAAATTTAATTTTCCCTCATCAGTATTATTATTAACGCTCCCCTAGTACCTTATTCTTAGATTATATTACTACACGTTGCTTCCTCTGCTTTGGTTATCGTACTAGCTGTGTTGTTGCCGTTCTTTTCTCCTTAATTTTTATATGATTTCTTCACTATTGTATTTCCTTTTCTTTCTAATTTTGATATGCTTTACTTGACTCAATGGTTTATTGAAATCAATATCTCCACCTTCACAAGGGAGGGGTAAAGTTGCTTACACACCCCTCTTTCCAAATCCCAGTTGTGGGTATATTGTTGTTGTTTATTCTATGCAAACAAATGAAAGTAGATTGTTCAGATTTAATTGAAAAAATGAAACATCTCACGAATTCAAAAGGAAACTAAAAAGATTTCTTATTCTTTTTAAAGAACCAAGTATCAAAATATCCCGCCCCAAACATCAAACATCAGGACAATAAAGACACCAAATTGTTAATTCCACCTATTAATTAAAAAAACTCGCGAACTTTATAATAGACCAATTGGCACAAATTATTAAAACAGCAATGACAAGTATGTTTCAACCATGTAATTCTCATTTGAATATCCTCCACTGTATCATAATACAAAATGATCAATTTCCAAAAATGAAAACAAGTTACTGACCTAAAAATACCGCAGCAAACATATATCCAGTACACTAAATAAGTATAATCATCATAGCATACCTTCAGGAAGAGTATGAAGCCTGGGTAAACCGGCTGGAATAGAATCCACATGTATCGGACCATTCCTCCTTTCCTCAACCTCACCTGATTTTGCCATCATCACATCCGGAAATGAAGCAGAAGAACCGCGATAATATCCATTACTCCCTTTACTCCGGCTACGGTTCCGCCTCTTCACTGCGTAGTTCCTCGAGTATCCGCCGCCGCCATCCTCCGTTTCCACGCCATCAGGGTCCCTATCCTTTTCTATGGCTTTTGCAAACTCTAGTAACTGATTTAGGGTTTTTCGGTGCATATAGTAGGCGGATACCGCTACAATCGATGCTCCAACTAGTGCCGCCATCGCTAGATGAACCGTATGTGCATCCATTTTGTTTGTTCAGGTAAAGCAGCAACAGCTGATAGCTAATGAAACTGAGAAACCCTACTCACTAGTAGAGCTAGAGAGAGACTATGTATAAGAAAGACAAAATATGTGTTTTTGGAAGAGAAGAGTGAAGATAAAAGTGAAGCTAAAGCTGAATATTTATAAAGATAAAACCGTGCCGGTTCAAGCTAATTACTGGGCCAAGGCCAAAGATAACTAAAAGCCCTAATTTTTAATTCTTATTTTTATTTTTGAGACACAAAAGTTATTTATTTATTTATTTTATACTTTTTCTTTTATATATTTCCTATGAGCTCTCACCTTATAAATAATTTTTTTTATTTTTTTTATAATCTTAAATGAAAGATATATATATATAAGTACAAAAATATTTTTTAATCTTCTGATTTTAAACATATCATATGAAAGTTAAATTTTAAAATTGATAAAAAAAAAAAATCATTCTTTAATATTTCGAAACGAACTAAAAAGAAAGGTAAATAAATTAGAAGATATAGTATAAATTACTTTGTTAAAAAAAGCTTATAATAATTTTATGGGAAATTACATGGTTAAACAAACATATACTAGTTAATTAGTCATTATAGGTATAGTGTTTTAGTTAATTATCACTCGCGACCAACATTCAGTAATAATTATGTGGGCTAGGTTTCGAGTTTGTATAATTTGCACGTTTGTATATTTGTATAATATAATGTGCACAACTATTTAAAGTTTAGATGTTTGTGTTTGTATAAATTCGTTATTTCAAGTTTATACAAAAATAGTTCAATTATACAAACATACCTGCGAGTTACACAAACTCACTCGTGAATTATACAAACCCGCAAATTATACAAAAGAAACAGCTTAAAATATGACTATATAAATATACAAATTATAATTATGAATCATAATTAAATTTATTATAATGATTTTTTACGAAAATTCCCTTAATTTTATTATTAATTATTAAAATATTAGGTCCTTCAATTAAGAGCCTAAAATGGATGCCTGACTTTTAAATTTTATATTATTTTTTTTCAGGGCCTCACTTTTAAATTGACGAGGAGAAAATGAGTTAAGTGGAGTGAGATTTGGGGAGGGGGCGTGGGGTGTACGGCATATTAATGGAAACTGGAGTATTTCATTTTCTTATGCGATGGTTTAAATTGTTTTTCATTAAACTACTAAAATGGGAATGAAAAGTATTGAAAATAAAGTTGAGGACTAACATTTCACATTTTTATAAATATTGATTAGGGAAAAATTTATGAAAAGAAATCTTTCTTTTTAGTGTTTGTTGGAGAAGACGAAAAAATTATGCTTCCATAAAATATAAATGTATAAAAAAAATTATATTAGAAGAGGAAAAGTAGATTAAATTTCCACAATAAAAAGATCAGATTAAATAAATGTACTAAATATCTTCTTTTAAAGAATGAACTATATTTCTTAATTGATCAAGAAACTTCAAAAAATTAAAGTAAAAAAGGGTGGGGAACAATAAACGGATACAAGCAATTTTTTTGAGTTTTTCATTAAATCGGGATATTTTTTTTATGGCTATTGCCTGTTATTAATATGATGGTAATTAAAAAGCTCTTTTCAAAGAAGAAGGATCATGTTTCTATGATTTCACATGTTAAGACTTCATTAAGAGGGTGTTCTTTTTTAAGAGAGATTTATTAGAGACGTGAGATTTTCTAAATACTATTCTTTGTTAAATTGGAATGACACAATAGGAAATTTTAATAGCTATACAAATGTAGAGTCTTAAGCCTTATTCTAGAAAGCAATATATACCGTCATAATTATACAATTTGTAATTACATCATATTTTAAGAAAGAGACTATTTTGTGATTACCATATAATTATAGCATTTTTAACATCTACTGTAAATTGATATCGGGATCATACAGTAGCAACTTGAAGTTAAGATAGTGATGTTGTGCGTGTTCCATTGTTTATGTAAACGAATTAACAAACTGATCATGAAAAGAAATGTATTGTAGAGTGATGAGATGATCGACGATAATTCTCAAATGTAATGTTTATCCACCTTTATATGCTTTATTTTTTTCATTTTGCATCAGATTTATAGCTACTTTAATTGCACTACTGTTATTATCATGTAATATTGTACGAGAAGAAATAGCAACACCAAGCTCAACTAATAGACGTCGTAGCTAATTAAATTTTGAACGTGTTATTGACATAGCCGATATTCAACCTTTGTATATGATTTAGATATAGGAGGTTATACCTTATATTTTCAAGATATTAAGAATGTGTCAAAAAGTATGCATCAATTAGTAACGGGGCAGTAAAAATAGAGACAACTAGCTCAATTTATATTAATATATCCTTCAAGATATATATGTGTATCATAATGGAAGAGAAAATCTTGATTTATAGAACTACAAGTATATCAAATGACACGAAAAAATAGAGTGTGACGTATAGAATAAGTTCTGCATAAAAGATGTTTGGCATTGTCATAGTGAGATGAACTAATGATCTCATACCAACTGTCAATGCAATGTTGGATCATCGAATAATTTTCTTATTAACTAGAGAGACGCGGGATTTTCTAAATAGTATTCACAATTAATGTAGGATGATATACTAGAAAATATTTATAAGTATACCGGTGTAGGATTAAAGTCATATCATAAAAAATGAGTATATATTGTTATAACTATACCATCTGTAGTTAAATTCTATTATAAGAAAAAGTATATTTTGTGTTTACTATATAATTATAATATTGCCTAACATGTTTAAGATGCTTTCACCACTCCTTGAAAGAAGAAAGTAGTAGAGTATGAGAGGTATAGATTGTTGCAATAATTTTTTTAATTACTTAGAAATAATATATTCGATAAGAGTTTTGATTTCAAGATTAATTCAATGTGAATTCATAAGCTTAACTTCATTTTGTTTATATATTATTGGATTATTTATTTATATAAAAATATATTTATCTTACAAAATTCATAAAAAAAATAAAATTGATGCACGGTTATTTGCAAGTCGTGATTTTACTTGATTTATGAAACTTCACAAAATATAAATTCACAGTATCGTAAAGTCAAATATAAGGAACAATAACTCAAACTCCATTAAAAAGTAATAACACTTAATTCACCTAAACCACATTAAAATTAAAACTAATATATATAAAGGTCATTAACAATAGACCTAATTCATACCTATCTAACTAATAACGGTAACCACCGTTATATCTACCGACATTACTGTCACCACCACCCTCACGTCGGCCACCTCCGTAGACACCACCATGACCTCCCTCACGTCTGCATCTCTGTAACCATCACTATCACCTTCGTAGTCGCCGTCTTCATAGCCACTACCACTATTACTATCCCCATGACGTTTGCCACCTCTGAAATTGTCACCATCACCTCCACTTCTGTGTTCTAGAGTTTTGCTAACGATGATGTTACGACCATCAAGTTCCTGATTGTTTTTCTCTGAAATTCATAAACTTATTGTTGGTTTTGGAGCATTTTAATATTATACAATTATAGTTAAGATGCACATTCCATTTTCAGAACGTTAGTCTCTTTTGCATTATCCTTGGAACAATGTATTAGGAGGCTTAATTACATTGATTGTGCCGTTTCAGACATTTTCATTTGGTGCACATTATTGTGCCATTGTGCAACTCTACATTCTGCCCGTTAGTGGCATTCTTCATTCTGCCTGTTAGTGGCATTGGATGCACTCACTTTATTTCACGTTTTATTTCCCATTATTCTTTGTAACCTATGTAACTCCTAAGACCATTATCTTCACTATTTACTACTCCATTATCTTCCTATTCATTGCTAGGAAGACTTCTTGTAGTATAAATAGTATTGGTGGTCTTCATTTGGTTTGGGACACACAACATAAAAGAAAATATAGAGTGCATAAGGTTTGTCAAAAAGAGAGTTCTTATTAGTTGAAGGGAGGTGTTTCTTTTGTGGAGCTTTGGACTTAACTCTTGTCTAGAGTTGTTGAGTTATACTTTGTGAAGGTTGTATTATCCTGGAGGGGACAAGTCAAGAGGACTACTGATGGACCAGTGAAGAACATTTGTTGCAGTGGGCTTGAATCTCCTTAAAGAGAACGAGATATTCGCGCTTCAGCCTGAAGAGATTTATTTCTTCATTTTTATTTTCAATTGTAATCTTGTATTTTTTGTTATATTGTAAGTTTTTCACTAACACCTATTAATAAATGCTATTTGATGAAAACTTTATCTTACAAGAACTTATGTCATATAGATAATTCTTGTAATTAAATAAAATCACTTCAAAACACTTTCCTTTGAAAATATTTGAGAGACATTGATCAAAAAATAAAATAACATATTCAAAAATAGAACGTTATTGAATTATACTTGTTGTGTGACTTAGTTAAATTTTAAAGATAAAGTTATTATTATTTTTTCGCTATGTTCATGAGAGACTCCAACTATTTCAAGAAACGTCTTGATGTGCCTCTAAGTTGACCAAGTTTTATCATATGTATTCTATTAGTTTGATGATATTTCAATTCGAGCAGTTGAGAAATATTGTTATCCTTATTTTAATAAAGATGGATGGACCATAAGTAAGAAAGAAGGCGACACCAACTAGCATAATGTACCGACTGAGAAGAAATCTCCAAGATGAAAAGAAGCTTGAAAGAGAAAACTAAGAATGAAGTAGTGAGATCAAACTAGTAAAAAGCCACAAAGATTAACGATAAGAGCGTAATAATGTATGCTATAGGGTAGAGCCCTCGTCCCTTTCAAGAATGTATCATCTTGAATATTAAGGAAGTAAGTTAAAAACTCTATAGTATATTAAATAAAAGAAAGAATAGATTTACATGAAAGTTGTGGCTTAGTTGAATCCCAAGATAAAATTGTTATTTTTCTTTCATTTGTTCCTAGGAGAGACTCATCTATTGCAAGAAACATCTTGACGTGCCTCTAAGTCGAGCAAATTTTATCATATGTACCCTAATAATTTTATGATATTTCAATTTGAGCCGTTGAAAAATATTGTTATCCTTATTTTAACAAAGATAGAGGAAAAGATAAATAAGAGAGAAGGGGATACCAAGTAGCAAAATGAAGGGACGGAATAGAAATCTCTAGGATGGAAAAAACCTTGAAAGAGAAAACTAGAAATGAAACAACGAGATCAAATTAGTAAAAAGCTACGAAGATTGACGATAAAGACGTAAGACTTTATGTGATATGATAGAGATCTTAACCTTTTCATGAATGTAATCATCCTGAATATTTAGGAACTAATTAAAAACCTTTAGGGGTCGTTGGGTAGGGAGTATTAGGAGAAATAATTCATATATTATGTATGGTAATGTTTAGTACTATATTTAGTAGGAATTTTGAGCTTATGTATAATTAATACATGGATTAGTTATACACCCTACATGGTATCATAGGATGTATAACTAATATCTCTCATTTGGTGGTATTAGTAATACATAGGATTTTATATCATGGGATTATCTATGTAAAGATAAAAATATCCCTCAAATCTTTTTAATCATTTAGAAAAAATTTATCAAAAATGCCCTTAAACTATGTGAAATGAACAAAAATGTCATCCGTTTATAGTTTGACTCAAAAATACCTTTGTCGTCAATATTTTGGTTCAAAAATATCATTGTCGTCAAAATAGACAAGTAATTAAGGATAACTAAAAAATAAATGTGGACAAGTAATTAGATACAGATGGAGGACTAGTAATTGTTTTCAAATTTCAACTATACTCTTATCATAAGTATTTATTATACCTCAAACCTCATATTTATTATTTTTTTAATAAACGTAAAATAAATTAAAACTACAGTTACTGATAGAGTATATATTTGCTTGCGGTTTTGTTCTCCTTCTTAAGGCGATGATGGTCCATTCAAATTTTCAAACAAAGATATGAATCGTTTTCTATCGGGGAAATCAAATTAGAAATTTACTTACCATAAAAAGTCTAAAAAATTCTCACTTGAGAAATTGTGTTTTCTTTTATCTTATTTTAATTTCCGTTCTCTTTTTTTTTTTGCTCTTTTGATAATTTAAATTCATTATTTTAAAATTAAAATTTATTAAAATTCATTATTTTAAAATTGAAAGTGAAATATATTTTATCATTCAAGCAACTTTCTCTTATCCTCTGTAATGGGGTATAGGTTATTTGCTCTTAAAATTAAAATAACTTTTTTAAAAAATAGTTTTACTATTTCCTTTATTTAACAATAATTGTCTACTAATAGTGTATTAAAAATGGCGAGACTATTTCATTTTTAATTAAAAAAAAAATTGTTGGGAAGCTTACTCCCAAATAAACATGTGCGATCTAATTTTGTTGAAGTTCTAATGTGAAATAAGAAGAAAAAAAAAGAGAGTTTGATAGTGGTATTACATGGTGTGGTGCGAAGTGTGAAGTCCCTTTCATTATCCATTCAAATGCCAAATGTGCTAAACAAGACGAGGCACGTGTTCAAAATGTTGATATATGTCCACTACTCATTTATCTCTTTTATTTATTTATTTTAATTATTTTTTTTGGTGGCAATTGCAATACTGCAAGTTTATTTATTTATTTTTATATGCTATAACTTATATGTACGTGTTTGACGACGCACGAAATATATATATATATATATATATATATATATATATATATATATATATATATATATNATAGCCTTAGAGTATAGAGTCGTGTGTTTCAAATTGGAATTTCAACAGTAACCCATAAGCTTTGAATCGTTAGGAGAAGAAGAGATTTGTGGGAGATGATCCATCATTTTGGGCCTTATCAATTGTTAATAATAATAATGTGGAAGTAGAGGAAAAAGATCTAGAACGATCTGGAATGGAAAGAAAAAGTAGTGTGATTTGCTAAAATATCTATTATGTATAATTACTATTTTACCCTTGCATAATAACATAATTATGAAACTGCCCTTGATCGTCCTAGCCTTCATGTTTCTATATAATAAATATATATATATATATATCTTCTATTGAAATTTGCTTGTTTTGTATTATTTTTTTAGTTTATTTTCTAAAAAAGAATGTCTTTTTTTTTGCCACATTTTATTTTCAAGTTTCTGCATGATATCTTAAAAATTCTAAGGTTGAAATGACATTTAATATTCTACGTATTTTGAAGTTCACATCTTAAAATTTGAAAGTGTTTTTTTTTTTTTTTAATTCTATACCAAATCAAACCTATATAAATAATTATTTTTTAAAAATTAAAGTTTGAGATTTTAAAATGACTAAATGTTCGTATGACAGTAAAAATATGTCCTTAAATATAAAATTGAAAATATTAGTAGAAGATTCCAAATATAAGACGATGTCATTATTTTCCGGACAGATGGAAAAGGAAAAGGTATCATATAAAATTTAGTAAAGGGAGTACTATTTTTGCAATAAAATGATACATTTGGTTGGTGGTATATTTTTTTTAAAATTTATTTGAGTGTGATTCACAAGGAAATCCAAAATTAGGAAATTTACCGTTAAAGCAAACTATTCCAAGACCTACACTTGAAATTTTTCTAATTACATAAAATCATTTCATATTTTAGGTAAACACAAATTAATAAATTATCCTATTCTACATTAAGTAGGTTATTAGAGATAGGATTTTGATAAGCTTGATTCCTAATCTTACTTCTTTAACAAATCCGCGTTGACATGTTAAATTGGTTGGTAGTAGGTAGACGCATATAGCATGAATTTATGCTATTACAATTGCAATAAATTGCAGATTTGATCCATAACTTTAAAAATATAATGAATTCAATGATAAGGATCTTAAATTTAAATGTATAAAATTTAATTTTTGAATCTATCTTTGATTGTAGGTGTTGTTTGATTTATTGTATTGAAATTAATTACCTTTGAATGTTAATAATTTTAAAATTTAATCTGAATTTAAATCTTGAATCTACCTTTAATTGTAGGTGTAGTTTGATTGATTGTATCGAAATTAATTACCTTTGATATAAATTTTCAAGTAAAGTCTATTTTATCCAATTAATATTTTGTGTTTAAAAGATAATACCCTGTCACATTTTAAATATGATAATAAATGAATTGAATTATTCCATATTTTTAAGATGCCGAAAATGATCTTCAATTCACTGAATATTAATCTGAATTGAAACAGCCAAAAATATTTGCATAGTTTAATATACAATCTCAATTCTCATCACATTTTTCATTTTAAGATAGAATCCAAATTAATTGCCAATATTAATATAACATATACTAAAGGCTAAATCGTAGTTTGATAGTATTGTAAAAAACAAAATGAAACTTGTCCTTAATGTAAAAACTAAAAAGGTCCTCATAATTAATATTAAAATATACTAAAGGCTAAATCGTAGTTTGATAGTATTGTAAAAAACAAAATGAAACTTGTCCTTAATGTAAAAACTAAAAAGGTCCTCATAAAGCAATTACAAATGACTCGTTTTAAAAAGTAAAAGTAAATTGACAATAACAATTTACTGAGTATTAATAAGACGTTTCGTCATTATAAATTTTTTTGTTGAACTTCGTAAATTTTTGAATTTGGAGTTGAATTATTTTTTATAAATAAAGAACAATAAAGTTGTGTTTTCATTTTTTTCAATCTAAATTACTCACAAAATATCAAACAACTCTAATTTATATTCATAGCCAAACATTAATATTATTTTTTACTTTAAAATGAAAATTATAATATTTATTTCAAAATCACAATAAAAATTAATCAAACGCCAAATGATTTGTCTATCCTACCCCTCAATGGAAGACAGTTTTTTCCTATGACAAGTACCCCCTTTAAGTTGTTTATTTTCATTAATAAAAATTAAATCAAACAAATGTGTTATACTGTATGGAAAAAACTTTATCTGCTTATGATGTTTATATATATTTTTTAAAAACGTATGATATGATTTGAATATAGCTTTTTGCTAATTAACTATTGATCACTTAACTATAATTTTTTGACACAATTTGGCGTAAACACCAAATGGATAACATACTTAATATAAACGCAAATGAAAATCTAACTTAATTTTTCATATTTAGTTAATATCGCATCATATGTCATTCTAACTTTTTTCATGAGGAAATATATATGTGATTTTTCCAAAGAAATGATTGAATTATATTATGATAATCTAATTTTAGCTTACGTACCACTTTAATAAGCAAATAACCTAATTCCTTGAAACATATTGCAGTCCTAGATGGGTCAAACATTTTTTTCGATGTGAATTCTTAAGAAAGATCGTTACATTGTTCTTAGAGTAATTTTTAACTTTGAGTGATGGTCCTTCCACTCCGTACTAAATCGACCTTTATCCTCAAGTGATTTTATCTCAGACATTTTATTATTTTTTTATTTTATTTCTGATAACCTATTGATTATTGAATTATATGAATGGCCTAATCTGAAAATTAATGACCTTTTACTATATTACTCACTTATCAAGCTGACTATTGGTTTCATTCACTTTTCAGTTTTCTATGAATTTATTTATTAATTAATGCTAAAGATCTACGTTTCCCTTTCTGCTCATGATTCGCTGATGATGCTTTTGAGGAAAAGATAATGTATAATCATAATTATGGTATTTTAATCATTAATGATATGCTATATTAAATAATTAGAAGCCTGATCCAGATAAGAGTTCTCTGATGTAGCAGTAAACTACGTAACTAGACATACTCCACTATAACATATATTATTATTTATATTTTCAAAATTTTACGTATTTTATTACTATTTAATTTTTTTTATCATATAATGAGAAAGACACACTTAATTACATATATTTTTGTCGCCAGATATAGAAGCGAGCGAGATGGGGAGGGAGGTGAGCGAGATAATCATGTACCCTAGATACATAGGAGAGTGGCAAGCGGGATGGGAGGGAGCCGAGGAAGGCGAGCAAGACTTGTTATGTATCCCAAATACATGCGAATCCACTTGGATACAGTGTATCTCGAACAAATTACACCTAATTTTGACCTCATGTATCTCGAGATACATATATATAAACATATCTGAATGCACCAAAATCTGATAAAATTCGTAGTATTACAAACTAGAGTATATCTAAGTAATCAACTTCTAAATTAGTGAGATTTATGTAAGTTTCCCTACCCGTAAATTATTATCTCATCCCTAGCAAGTTTCTCCCAATCCATTTTAATTTTAAAAACATAAATTTAAAATTTAAAATTTATAAATTTTTATAATAATTTTAAATTAATATATTTATTATAATTAAATTTACAATAAAATATTTTATAAATAATCTTGTTACTATACACAAGGGAACAATCACATCAATATATGCTAAGCTAGCAGCCTAGCAGTATTATTTGACAATGTTGACATTTTACTTAAAAGGGGAAATCAAAGACTCAAATTTACATTTTTATGGTACAAAATATTTTATTCCTCTCTTTCAATTTATATGACATTGTTTGATTTTTGAGAGTCAAATAATTTAATTTTGATCAAATTTGAATATAGTATTTTTAAATTGTAAGTCACAATAATTGATTGTTCAAGTTATTTGAAAAATATTATAATAAAGTAAAATTTATTTGAATCTCAAAATTCAAAATATGCCACATACATTAAAAAAAGAGTGATAAAAATATGAATTTTGGAAGAAAAAAACATGAATCACCGTAACAATGATATTATAACTTCGAAATTTAAAATACAGTAAGATCTGATTGCCAAGTAATTCTGATTGCTACCAAGCAAGGGGAACATTCGCATTAATTTGACCAAATATTCTCATTTTAGCATAAATTTAAAAGATGGAAAAGTAAAGAATGTCATGAATGACAAACTGAAAAAAAGAAAAGAATATACATTGTTCTTAGCCCAAAAAGTGTTAAAAGTTTTCTAGAAATACTAATTATCTTTAAAATGCTGCTGCAACAACATGCACAATGCTCATATTCCATAAGGAAGATTTTCAAGATGTATAATATTGTGCCAGTTTCAAAATAATTGTCACGTTTCATATTTTTTAAAGTCAATTGATTATTTTTTATAGCTAACTAGATTGAATTAATTTACTATTTTAAAATTAAAATTTAGATATTCAAAAATTATATAAAAGTTATTATCAATTTCATTTTCATTTTTTCTCTTCAATATGATGAAAAATATATCTTAAAATATTGGTCAATGTTCATATTGTTTGACTATATATATATATATATATATATATATATATTCTTATTCTATTCATGCTAAAGAACGTGAATAAAAGAACAATATTGCCTAGAAGCTAGGCAATGGAAGATTAGAATTTGCACTATTTTTTTAAATTTATTTTTTTTGGTTCCAACAATATATAACTTCGTACAAATTGCCAAAAGGCGAGCAGTTTCTGCAATAAAATCATAAAAAATGATGATGTCCTATATATGTATGGGAAATGATTCTTACACTTATAATATAATCCATCCGTCTTATTTTATTATTTTATGTGAAGTGTTATTTACTAAAGAGTCAAATAGTTTTTGCTTTAACAAGAGAAGCCTAATGGTACTAACAAGAGTTGTGATTGAGTGGTAAGTACTCCTTCATTCTTAATTAGAGGTCTCGGGTTCAAGTTTCCTTGGTTACGAAGTTGCCTTTGTTAGGGAAATTTTTATTCCCCAATGTGGGACTTTCCAAAGCAAATTTAAATTTAGTTAAACTCCAATATAGACAACGAACACCGAATATTGAAAAAACAAAAAAGAAAAGAGAAGCCTAATGTTTGATGAGTGTATTAAAGAAATAAGTCTTGGGCTTCATATGAAAAGTAATGAGAATAGGCCCAATTCTTTTCCTGTAATGGGCAACAGTTTCAAATCCAAATCCTCAAATAGTACAAATGTACAACCAATGGAAAAATTACCAAATACACATCTCATTTTACTATAATTTCTTAAATTTCCTACCATTTAAAAAAAACAAAAAAAAAATTCCGGAATACATCCCTATCCTCTCTCGGATACATCCCTCCCCTCTCAAGCTCTCGAATACATTCCTATCCCCTCTCGGATACATCCGTAAGCGAGAAGCCTAGGGTGTGTTTGGTATGAAGGAAAATATTTTTCGGAAAATGTTTTCCAATTTTCTCATGTTTGGTTGGGTTAAATGTTTTGGAAAATGTTTTCCAAATCAACTCATTTTCCTCAAATTTAAGGAAAATGACTTCCCTTCAAAACTTAAGGAAAACATTTTCCAAAACTCTCTTTCAACTTCCAATTAAAAAAAAAATTGTTGAAAAAATCAATTTATTTTGTCCCTACCCTCAAACCGGCCCCCCAACCAACTCCCCCCCCTCCCCCAAAAAAAAAAATAAAAAATTTAAAGCTTGTTTTTAAATTCAATTTTTTTACCCACCCTCACGCACCTCCTACCCAGCCCTCCACCCACCCCACCCCTACCACCCTCCCTCCCCCCAAAAAAATTTTTAAGTTTGTTTTTAAAAAATATTTTCAACTTCAAAATTTCATTTTTTCACACTACCCTTG
>NC_064288.1:56053590-56055972 GCF_019186545.1 Solanum stenotomum
CCCCCCAAAAAAAATTTAAGTTTGTTTTTAAAAAATATTTTCAACTTCAAAATTTTATTTTTTCACCCCAACCCTCGACCCCCCACCCTCCCCCTACCAGCCCCCATACCCCCAAAAAAATTTAAGTTTGTTTTTAAAAAATATTGTCAACTTCAAAAATTCAATTTTTCACCCCTACCCTCAACCCACCCCCTACCACCCCCCCACCCCACCCCCAAAAAAATTTAAGTTATGTTTTTAAAAAATATTTTCAATTTCAAAAATTATTTTCTAACCTAGTAAAAATAAAAGATATTTCTCAAAAAAAAAAATCATTCATAAATCAAACACTAAAAATCTTTTCTGGAAAATATTTCTACTCACCAACCAAACATGAGAAAATAAGTCAAAAATCAACTTGTTTTCCAGGAAAACATTTTCCATGGAAAACATTTTCCTTCATACCAAACACACCCCTAATGTTTGCTGAGTGTCCGAAAGAAATAAGTCTTGGGCTTCATACGAAAAGTAATGAGAATAGACCCAATTCTTTTCGGGCAAATCACATAAATATGCTATATTAAGAAAATATTTACCATCTATGGCAATATAATTTTTCTAACTTAATATAATAATTTTTTGGATTAAAAAATTGTACCGCTTCGCCCCTTTCTCTGTCCTTTTTCTCTTCCTCATCTTCTTCTTTTTATTTTTCTTCTTTTCGCCTCTTTCTGTGTTATTCTCTCTCTTCCTCCTCTTCTTTTTTTATTCTTCTTCCTCTTCTTTTAAAATTTTCATTTAAATAATTATTCTCAAATCAATTTTTATCCATATTTTACTATTTTTATCCAAAAACACGATGAGAAGAGAAATAAAAAAATAATATTTTTTTTACAATATCATATTCTCAAACAAAAATTTCAAATCTCTAAAATTACAGCAGCAAGAATTCACCATTGATGGCCACTATAAAGCTTCAAATTTTGAATTCATTTTATGAATCTTACGAACTCGTGATTAGTTTGGATAGGTTGATCCTACAAATAATTGAAAATGCAGTTTAAAGTTTATATCTCAATTTTAAGAGGGTTCAATTAAGTTTATAACTGATTTTAGGAGAAATATAAGATTAAAACTCAAAAAAGGTAAAGTTTATGGAACTATATCGCAATTGTATTAAAGTTGAATTAAATATGTTTTATAATTGTATTAAAATCATGAACAGTACATTTATAATACATATTGCAAACTTTACTCTCTTCTTAGTGATACCAACCAAATGATTTAGGTAACACACTTAATAATACATTTATAATACATGTACACTACATTTTAAATATATATTGCAAACATCACTCATGTTCTTAGTGATACAAACCAAAATAATTTATAACACATATAATACATGTTTTATTCATGAATAATACAAGTTTAATTCAGTCTATAGATTATTGTCTTGTCTTTCGTTAGTTACGTTTTTCATTTATTCTTAATTTTCTCTTCTAATTCAACTTTAATATTGTGTATACACTTTTAATGCAAATTTAATTCATTTTGCAGTTTATTATTTGTTACTATTAGATTACTTGTTTAATTCATTTTTTATATAAGTTTAATTCACTTTGTAGATCATTGGCTGCTCTTTCATTAGTTACATTTTTTATTCGTGCTTAGTTCTCTCTTCTAATTCAATTTTAATATTTGTGTAATACACTTTTAATACAAGTTAATTCATTTTGCAGTTTATTGGTTGATTTGTTACGATTGAATTACTTAATTATTTCATTATTGATACAAGTTTTATTTAGTTTACAAATGACATAATGCTCTTTAGTTTGCTACATTTTGCATTCATGTTTAATTCGCTTCTAATTCAACTTTAATATGTGTGTAATACATTTTTAATTCAACTTTAATTCATTCGGCAGTTTATTGTGTTTCTTTATTTATTATGATTAGATTACTTGTCTGCTCTTTCGTTTGCAATTAGTTTGGATAGGTTGTTCCTACAAATAATTGAAAAGATCTTTTAGATTTTATATCTCAATTTTAAGAGGGTTTGATTAAGTTTAGAATTGATTTTAGGAGAAATACTAGATTGAAGCACGAAAAGGATGAAGTTTATGGAACTATATCGGGTTTGTATTAAAGTTGTATTAGATATGCTTCATAATTGTATTAAAATTGTATAAAAATCATGAACAATACATCCTACATTTATAATACATATTGCAAATTTCACTCCCTTTTTAATGATATCAACTAAAACAATTTAGGTAACACACTTAAAATATATGCACAATACATCTTTAATACATATTGCAAACATCACTTACGTTCTTAGTGATACAAATCCAAAATAATTTATAAGACACATATAATACATGTTTTATTCATGAATAC
>NC_064288.1:56056311-56105316 GCF_019186545.1 Solanum stenotomum
TGAAACAGCTCTCAAACACCACTCTCTCCACGCCAAAATCCAGTGGTAAAACCACACTTCAGCCCACCAGAACCCAGACCTCCATCACCCAAGCTAAAACAACCAGCAAATGACCACCAGACCACCATTTCTCCGACCTCCAAACAACCAACCAACAAAACCCCGACCAAAACCCCATCGGAAAACAACTGAAGCACCGCTAACAGATCAAACCAACAACACAATCAGGCGAGAATCAAGGCTCGAAAACAACAGCCACGCTAGGCTCAACAAGCAAGCAATATCATAGTTTCAGGTCTGCCCGCAGGAAAGCAAAATCCGATGATTGAACGAGCTCCAAGCTCCAACCACACTGAAATAGTGGTGCAATTTTAGTAGGAAGGACAAATATGCATTAGTTTAACTATAAAATATTTGTTGTCAATTTTAATAGTATGTGTTTCAATGGACGAAGGAGATGGAGAAGATTAGAGAGATGGGTTTAGGGTTCTAATTTGATATAAATGGGTCGGTTTGGATTAAAAGAGAAAATCGGGTCATTTACTTGAAATTGGGTAATTTTAGTTGATTTTGATTTTTCATCCAATTGAGGGCAAAGGGTCAAAAATACTCCTCAACTTTGGACGGGTCGGGCATTGGGTTTAAAATGGGGAATGGGTCTTTTTTTAAAATTTGGGTTAAACTGAGTCAATTTGGGGTTTTCCATCCAATTGAGGGGTAAATTTGGTGAAATTAGTAACGGGAGGGGTAAAAATAACTTCATTTTAACGGCGAGGGCGTAGTCAAACAATAAACCAAAGTTGAAGGGTATTTTTGACCCCTTTCCCTATAATATATGCACAATACTTCTTTAATACATATTGCAAACATCACTTACGTTCTTGGTGATACAAATCCAAAATAATTTATTAGACACATATAATACATGCTTTATTCATGAATACTACAAATTTAATTCAGTTTATAGATCGGTGTTTTGTCTTTCGTTAGTTATGTTTTTCATTCATTCTTAATTTTCTCTTCTAATTCAACTTTAATATCATGTAATACAATTTTAAAGCAAATTTAATTTATTTACTTGTTTAATATTTGTGTAATACACTTTTAAATACAATTTTAATTCATTTTGTAATTTATTGATTTGTTACGATTGAATTACTTGTGAAATTCATTGTTGATACAAATTCATTCAGTTTACATAGAATGCTATTTGGTTTGCTACATTTTGCATTCATATTTAATTCTCTGCTAATTCAACTTTAATATTTGTGGAATACATTTTTAATGTAAATTTAATTTATTTTGCAATTTATTATGTCTTTTAATTTGTTACGATTAGATTACTTGCCTAATTAATTAATTATTAATACAAATTTTATTTAATCTACGAATCATTAACTACTCTACAAAAGAAAATAGAGAGAGAGAAAGGGAAAAAAAGTAAGAGAAAGAGCAACAAAAAAAAAGCAGCAAAAAGAAAAACAAAAGAGAAAGAACAACATAAAGAAAAAAAAGGAAGAAAGAGCGAGAGAGAAAAGGGAGAAAGAAGCAAGAGAGAGAGACAAATCTAATAAAATATATAGTATTGTTATATATTGCTATAAATGGTAATAATTAAAGAGTATATTTAAAATAAGTAATTATTTTTTAAAAGGGATCCACTCAAGTAATTATCCCATTCTTTTCCTGTAATGGGAAACAGTTTCAAATCCAAATCCTCCAATAGTACAATCAATGAAAATTTACCTAACTATACATTTTATTTTACCATAATCTCTAAAATTTTCTATCATTTAAAAAAATTACAAAAATTTCCTCTCAGATACATCCCTATCCTCTCCCGGATACATCCCTATATCCTCTTGGATACATTCATCCCCTCTCGGATACATCCATGAGCTATGTATCCACAGGTTTCCTAAATAACAATGTATCGCGACCTATGTATGTGCATGTCTGCTGATGTATCCAAAACCCTTTAATTTTAAAGGATTTTTGTAATTTGGAAAAGAGTAGAGATAAAATGTAATTAAATCTTAACATTATAAGATTTATGTAATTTTTACGAAACCAATCATGAATGACGTGTATATATTTTGGTTCCTTTCATTGTTACAAAATATAGTTTATTCATCAGTGACGAAACTAAAATTTTCATTAAGAAGTTAAAAATATGAAGAAGTAAACACGTGAACTAATCAAAAGAAGTTCGTTATCTACTATATATAAACAATTTTTTTTTAATCATATATAAATAATGAAGGGGTTCAAATTACCCCCTGACTCCCCATTAGTTACATGATATACTAGATTGTACAACTGTCTAGTTAAGATGCTTTTTCCATAAAAAGAGTTTGGAGGAGAAGGGTTACTAAAGATGATAACTCGAAGAGAATGAAGATAAACATAGTCTAGATGTTGGTGTTGTGAAACTTCTGAGGAGACAATGATCCATCTATTATCAATCTAGAAGAGGAAGAGACAACTTTTGCATAGAATAGTGAAGACTCTTCACTGCTGGAGAATTTATATTAGGAATTTTTACACAAAATCCTATCTAATGAGGAGCTAATTATATCATATCCTTATTCTTTTTCAAATTACAAAATTTTCTTAAATTTGGTGGAATCCAGATACAATATTCCATAACATTCCAATACATCACGTCCTGATTTCGGATACATCATTCAACATCTTGATACATTACGTCTCGATTTTCAGATACATCACTCAATGTCCCGATACATCACATAAAGTGATGTATCTGATCGATACGAAAGAGTAGAATTTTTTGTAATTTTTCCAATGGAAGAAAATTCGAAAGAATACGAGAAAATAAGTGATGTATTTAAGTAATTTTTTCTTTATAATTATTGTCCTTTGACTTTATGGGCTGGGTCATTTGTTGGACCCGACTATATTTTGTAGACAAGACAGATTGGGCTTCATCCCAAAGCTATTTTTACTTTTTTATTTTTTTATTATTAGTATCAATAAAAGGGTTCGTGGACCAAAAAATTAATCCTAAAAATTTAGTCTAATATAAGAATTTGGATTAATTAATTAGTTGTTCACCAAGTGCTAAAACATTTATTATTAATTTTTATAGAAATGTAAGTAATATAACTAGCTAACTACTATTATATTCCTCAACCCCACTTATTTAAACAAGCCCATTTTTTTTTAAAGAACACAAAAAGTATATTCATTTTTTTAAGTCTAGAAAAGAGTGAGTTGTTATATAAAATAGCAAATGGAAAAGAAAGAATCATTTTGGGCATAAATTGTTTTAACATAGTATTAAACAAAAGAAAAAAGTTATCATCAGACTAAAAAGCTCTCCTTTCACTGAACTTCCATTGCAATGGCTTCTCTCCTCAACTCTGTGCCATCTATTAAACTATCAAATTTCAACTACAACAACCCACTTCGCTCTTCACAAATTTCCTTCTCCCTCTCTCGTAAGCTCACTCAAAAAATTCATACATGCAATTAACTTCAATTTGTTTGTCTATTTAATGCATTTATGTTTGTTATTTTGGATACCTTTATAGGAAGAAGGCTGGTTGTTAGAGCAACAGAGACTGAAAAAGAAGGTGACTTTTTTTTTTTTTTTAAAAAACTAATTGGGTTTTGGGTATTTATGAGAGTTTCAAATATTGTGTGGCAGCTAAAGCACAGGCACCGGATAAGGCACCAGCTGCTGGTGGCTCAAGTATAAACCAGATTCTTGGAATCAAAGGAGCCAAGCAAGAAACGGTGGGCTAAATGGGTTTATTCTTGGATTTATTGTTATTTTGAGCTTTGAATTTGAATCTGTTCTTAACTTTAATTTGTTACTCTGAGTCATTTAGTTCATAAATGCCTGTTATGAAACTGCCGTTTAGCGAAACATAAGGATGAGGTGAAATGAGTTTTAGATGAATTGTGGTGCTCAAATGGAAGCATATTACATAGTAAGCACAATATTAAAAAGAATGATATAAGACACGAAATGCATATAATTAAAATAGAACACCTGAAATGGAGGAGTGTTACGCGAGTGTTTTGCGATAGGAAGATACTTGACAAAGTGAAACTCAAGTTCTATAGAATAATGGTGAGACAAACAATGCTAATTGGGAGTGAATGTTGGATGAGTGCAGCAGAAATGCGGATCTTAAGATGAATGTGCTAACAGATTGTGTAAGATAAGATTAGAATTGATCACATCTGTCTGAAGGTACAAGTAACAAACTCAAGGGATAAAATGAGATGTAGTCTGAGATGGTTTTGGTCATGGCTTATATAAACTGCATTTGTCTGTTTGGCACAGCACTATGATGATTGAAGTAACTAACATAGGACAGGGTAGGTCTAAAATTACATGGAGTGAAGTTGTTTTAAAAGACCTGCAATCTCTCAAAAATCAAAATCAATGCGGATATAGTTATGAGTAGAAAGCAATGGAGGCCATACCAGTTAGCTGGGATAAAGGTTTATTTTGTTTCTGTATTATTGTTTTTACATTTTTATTATGTCTGGTACTTGCCAGAAGTCCTTTTGGTCTGGTTAAAGACGTGTATATTGTAGAGATAAGTGTGTGACTTGAAAACTTCTTCTTTAGTAAATCCTGAATTTCGTTAGAAGATAGATGATTTATAAGCAAAGTAGTATTGGAGATGACTTGGGTTTGAGACAGAGTTATTGTTGTAAAGTAGTATTGGAATGTTTCAGGCTGGGATATAGTGAACTTGTTTTAGAGGCTTCTATATGACCCGACTGTGTTTGGTATTGAAGCGTAGTTCATTGATATAAGTGCCTGTTATATCTGATTATCCTTAACCACTTCATACACTCAAGAAAATCGTGAACATTAATCTACCTGCAAAACTACACACCACACTGAGGACAGGTTAATAACTAATAAGATGCATCTACTAGCAAAAAATCATCTCCATTCATTATTGACTTTTGATCATGTGGGAAATTCTTGTTTGTAGCACAGGAAGTCTTCGACAGGTAAATGCGTGGTCATTCTTTGGGAAGAGTTTACTCATGCTTTTACCATTGCAGAAGTTCTATAAATACTCTCCTTTTTTATATTTTCTGCATGATGTCATAAACCTGAAAGAACACCTTAAGATTTCTTACTAGAGTCTGCTTTGCCGGTTGGATAGTTAAAGAGGGCAAGAGAAAAAGCATAGAAAAGAGGGATGCGATTAGTGTGTGTATATATATCCAACTGAGACTAAATAATTCAATACTTACTTTTCTCTATTCACTTCTTTACAGGAAAAGTGGAAGATTCGGGTTCAGCTTACAAAACCTGTTACTTGGCCTCCCCTTATCTGGGGCGTGGTCTGTGGAGCTGCTGCTTCTGGTACTACTAGTACTAGGCACATATTCTTAAAACTCAATTGCTAGAGACATGTTCAAGGAGTATTTAAATGTCTCCTTCAACATCCCTCCCTAGATATCTCCAATTTCTATGTTCATATCCTGTTTGTTCTGATAAATTTTAATTTCCCAAACATTAAAGGAATGCAGTCACAACATTTAGTTATCAAATCATGAAATGCTCTTATATTTTGAATGAGAGAAGTATTGAAAACACCCCTAAACTTGACGTGAATTATTAGTTGCATTCCTGAACTATTTTCAGCCTTAAAAACACCCCTTTACTTGATTAACTGAACTTAAATACACCCCCGCTCTTGCAACATGAGTGGAATATATTCCTTAATTCTCGCTAAGTTTAGGGGTGTTTTCAACACTTTTCTCGGCTTTTTATTAAGAGCCCCATGCTCCTAAGAGTTTGAGACCACTTGCTATGCCATGTGGCAAATCAGAGGTGTATCTAAGTTTAGTTAGTCAAGTAGATGGGTGTTTTTAAGGCAGTCAATAGTTCGATGACGAAATTAATAATTTGCACCAAGTTCAGGGATGTTTTCTGTGCTTCTCTCTATTTTGAATTGAACACTTTATATTCATAGAAACTTTGCCTCAGATGTAAATTGTCATCAGGCTGTGTAAACAAATATGAGATTATGAAGCCACAATCTGATTGCATTTCGTAAAAATACTTCCTTATCTCCTTATAAGAAAAAGGATTATTGCCCTGTGTTATAGCCTATTAGAAGTACATCAGCCGTGGCTTGGTGCCGTGCAAATGATAGCCATGACAGTATGTTGTCAGTTTAAGTTAATTTTTGATTTTTATACTTCATCGTATCTTTGTGGGTCACTTTTGCAAGGGAAACTGTTTTCCAATAAAAGCTTTTATTTATACAGTTGTGATTAGACAAATATGTACTTTGTGGGCTCTCTGCATGTATCTAATTTATTTTCGAAACCTTGTCATAGGGAACTTCCACTGGACTCCAGAGGATGTGGCCAAATCAATTGTTTGTATGTTGATGTCTGGCCCATTTCTAACTGGCTATACTCAGGTACTTCTCTTGTGAGTTCAAGTTAATACTTTTCAAGATAGAGTGTCTACTTCAGAAATCCTAGGAAGTAACTTTTTGCTTTATGTTTAGACTATTAATGATTGGTATGATAGAGAGATTGATGCTATTAATGAACCGTACCGTCCAATTCCTTCAGGGGCAATATCTGAACAAGAGGTATGTCTTGTTTGAGATTGTCTACAGATATGTTGAAAAGTGAAAACTAATTCCAGAAATTCTCTATGTTCTCATCAAAATATCGTTGATACCAGGTCATTACTCAAATATGGGTGCTTCTTTTAGGAGGTCTTGGTTTAGCTGGTATTTTAGATGTGTGGGTAAGTCCTTAAATCTGCTAATTATCTAGTTATTTATCTGGAAACGTCTCAATTCTATGATCATTGTTGTTATAGGCAGGGCATGACTTTCCTGTAATATTTTACCTTGCACTTGGTGGATCCTTGCTCTCCTACATCTACTCAGCTCCACCATTAAAGGTAATAGCGTTATCTTTCACAATCTTCTGAACACACTTTTTTGTACAGTATCAAAATGTGAACAGCTTTGATATAAAAAATTTTGTGCAGCTCAAACAGAATGGATGGATTGGAAATTTTGCTTTAGGAGCAAGTTATATCAGCTTGCCTTGGTATATATCAAACTTTCTTCCAAGTACTCTGCAACTTATCGAGATTTACTTCCAAAAATAGAAAGAACCTGTCTAAAGTGGAGCAGTCTTAACAAGTTACCTCTCATAATAATAACATGGCCTTACATATAGAAAAGCTAATAACCTGGCCTTCCCTTTGGCTCCGAGTTACTGCCTCCATCCTGTTTTTTATGACAACTTTATCAGGGCTTATTTTCATTTACTTATCTATTCATGACGATAGAAAGAAAACTTTAATGTCTACTTAAAAAGAAAAAGGAAACTTTTAAGGTAATTTTTTACTTGTGCGTAAAATTATTCTGGGGAAGTATAGATTATAGTTGTTTATGATATTTGAACAACAAAAACTTAGGTGTCTAGATTAACTTCTGTTTCTGTGTATAATTTTCTAATAGTCGAGATAATCCAGAAAGGGAAATCCATGATGTGAGACGGGGTGGGGGGAGGGTCTTATCTGTTTGCACTTTGCTGTATAAGAAGGTTGATTAGGTGAACTATTTCTCCAATCATGCAAGTATGATCATGTTGAATGTTAACGTAAGTTGACTAGGCATCATTTGCTTGGAGACTTGGTAGAGAAGTTTGTTCTCATTTATTTAGTCCCACAGATGGGATCATGTGTGACAAAAATTACCTTTTTGCAGCAAAGAGCTTTTATAAATGTATTACTTCAGCGTTTTGGTTTGTGCTCAGGAGGGAAAAAGTTTCTTATTTACTGTGTAATGCATAACCCTTTTAATTTCTTGATGTAGGTGGGCTGGTCAAGCTTTGTTCGGGACCCTTACACCTGACGTAATTGTACTAACACTATTGTACAGCATTGCCGGTGTAAGAGTCTGCAAAAGCACCTTTGTTTTATTTTCTGATCATGCATCAATAGTCATCTTACCTTTTGTCTATTGTTTTGCAGCTGGGCATAGCCATTGTAAATGATTTCAAAAGCATTGAAGGAGATAGGGCTATGGGGCTTCAGGTATATATCTCCACTAAGTTTGAGTTTTCATACACAATCGGGCATATCTATGACTATACTGACTTTCTTATGACACTATTTTTAGTCACTTCCAGTAGCTTTTGGTTCTGAAGCTGCTAAATGGATTTGTGTTGGTGCCATTGACATAACTCAGATATCAGTGGCAGGTGATCGTTGTTCTTGTTTTATCAACAACTGTCAGATCTATATATGTTAACACATGATGACCTTCTGGTCCTCCTAAGTCGTGTATCTTCATTGAAGCTTGTGTCATTATATCAATATATTATGTGAAAGTAAGAAATGGATGTTAGGTGATTGCTTTCTGAAATGGTGATTGTTGAAGGTAGAAATGATTAGTAACTGCCAGTATTGACGTGCATGGTAGACGCTATTAACAGTCTCCTCGACTTCAGACTATATGAAAATCAAGAGAAGCACCAAGGGTGTGGCCTAGTGGTCAATAAAGTAGGCTAGGAACCATAAGGTCTGAGGTTCAAATTCTAGCGAAGGTAAAAAAAACTTGGTCAGTTCTTCTTATTTGTCCAAGCTTTGGTGAATAGAGTTACCCGGCACCTGTTGTGCTGTAGGGACCCCGTAGGGACCCCGTAGATTTAGTCGATTTGTGCACAAGTTTGCTTGGACACCACAGTTTCTTCTTAAAAAAAAATACAAACCAAGAGAAGTTTAGTTTCTGCTACCTTAGAGAGGGTAATCACTACATTTGATTGTTTGGAATTCTCTCTTTGAAAGTTCGAGCTGCAGATTTATGTTGCTTGAAAATTAGGGTGGTACAAAGGCTACTTAAGTGCTGTCAAATCCAGTCACAAACTAAAGCACCTAAGATCATCTAAACTTTTCTAAGTTCAGGCCAAAGTAAGCTTTCATTATGCTAAAGATAATGGCTGTCATTTAGGAATATACTTTTCTGAATGTGGACATATTTATGCCTTAAACAAGCTTGTAACTGCATTATGTCTTGTTTGTTGCAGGGTATCTTTTAGGTGCTGGCAAACCCTATTATGCTTTTGCACTTCTAGGTTTAATTGCTCCACAAGTCTTCTTCCAGGTAACACCTTATCGTGCTAACAGAGCCACACAATTCTAATCTAATCACCTGAGAGTTTGACTTTTATACACTGACGTAGAAAGAAAGAATGGCTGGCTTACATAATTGGATTCGAAAAGTGTGGATCAGTTGCCTGATAAAAGTAGATATATGACTTGGTTCTCTGCAAGGAAAACGTGATCTAACATGTAATTCATTTTGGCTCTGCAGTTCAAGTACTTCCTCAAAGATCCAGTAAAATATGACGTTAAATATCAGGTACCTTCGGCTTCCTTTGTACTACAACTTAAAACGTCGGAAATGTAAACCATTAGTCAATCTTTCAGTGAAGCTCTTAATTTGGCTTTGTCAAACTAATACCAATTGTATCTCATTTCAGGCCAGTGCACAGCCATTTCTTATACTTGGTCTTTTGGTTACTGCTTTAGCAACTAGCCATTAATATTCAAGTGGAGATGCCTTTTCCCCCATGGAGATGCCAAGCTGCTTAGAGCAAACAAATCAAAGCTCTTTCTATTTGATGACTTGTGTTTTACTTTTCCTTAAATGTAGAATGCTAGATTAGGATGTAAAGTTTAATTTAATTTATGCAGATTTTGTATGATCGTTTTATGCAAATTTTGGATGATTTTTATTATTTATTTTAACAAAGAATTAAATAAAAGTTGAAACGCAAGAAGAAATTGAATTTGAACATAGAAAATGACGTTTATTAAAAATGAGTACAACTTGCATGTCTTTATTTGATACACATACAAGTTGATACCTGCTTTATCATCAATCATATATTTCATTCACTCGAATGGATATTTTTTTGTAGATTTCTTACTATTAGATAGTGTCTATAAATCTCATAATAAATAGCTAAAGAAGCAATACTACGAATTAAAGGACTGGTGATGCAAAAATAAGTTGATAGATAAGAGGCTGGATACAAAGAAGCTACTATTAATTTGCATGCAGCTACCTTAGCTTATTCATAACTAAACGTACAAGAAGCAAACTAGCTAAAACATGAAATACTACTCCATAATAAAACAGTTGAAGCAACTACATGTCGTGTTGAGGGGGGGTTTTCTCAGTACTACTAAGTCCGCCTTTTCGACCCATTTCTTTGTAGCCTTGTTTCCCTATTTGTTCTTTCCTAGTTTGTCCTCCTTTTTGTCCTAGTTCTTGGTATCCTTCTGTTCCTAGCTGCTCCCTTCTTGTTTGACCTCCTCTGCTTCTACCTTGAGCTAGATGTTCTTGAGCTTCAAGGCTTTTTCCACCAGTGCCACCAGGTACAACTGTCTCTCCCTGTCTAGCTCTAGCATCAAGTTGAGATCGTTCTTCTTGCTCTGATGCCATTCTAACTTTTTTTCTAATATAATAATAAAATGAGCAAGCTAAGTTCATAGAGGAGCGAGGTACGTATATATATATATATTTGATGAGTTACGTGTCAAAACAAAGACACACATATGCATGCACAATGACACGACTCCTCTCTACTATTTTCCCACCGCATACATTTTATATTCATATAAGAAAAAACCTTTTATATTATCAGGAGTGAGTATGTGAAACAATTATATACATAACGGTTAATAAATAAAACTAATTCGAGTCATTTCATTTATATATGATCATTTAATTTCATTATTGCAAACTATCCAACTACTTCAGATATTACCTTCCCATTTTAATGAAACTTTCAAAATTCAAATTTGAGCTTGTCAATTTAAAATTTTCATCCAATCACCGTAAAAAAATTTCCACTCATCTTTGCAAGTCAAAAATGACTCTATCAAAAGGGAGAGAGCAAGGAAAAACGACTGCAAATACGAAATGATCCTGAGGATAGTTACATTTAAAATTTTCTAAAACTCATTTTTTATATTTGCAATTGAAATAATTAACTAATTTGATAAACCAATACTTAATTATTTGAAGTACTATTTAATGATAATCCGTGCTGTGTGTACGTGTTCAATAACATTAATTTTATATCTATAATTTATTTAAGTCATAATTACAATTTACATTTTTAGTTATAAAATATAAGAATAGTTCATCAATAACAAAAAAAAATAATAGACATGTTTGTTAAGTCCTAACTCCCTTTCCTTTTATATGTTTTTTGTCTCAATTTATATGATTTGCCTTTTTTTTCCAGTAGTCACAAAAAGAATGACATTTCTAGATACTTTAGTAATAATTAAACTTAAAAGTATCTCTTTTATCTTTAATTAAATAATTAATTATATCCATACAAACATTTTTATGACATATTTTAAATTATAAATTTTAAAATCTATCTTTCTTTCTTAAACTCTGTATCAAGTTAAAATCTCTGAATAATATATTTTTGTTTTTTGAAAATATTTGAGCCAAAATGTATGGCCAAACAGAAAGTTGTCTGGATTTATTTTTGCCCGCAAAGCGAATAGAAAATAATGTCTCCTTCTTGACTTTGACATTGTCAAAGTCTTTGCTCTTTGGTGTGGCATGCACATTATTATTAGTACAAAGTTAAGTTTATGAATTTGACGAGGCGATTTTGTATGGCTATATATTTTTTTTAAAGAAATATCTAGAATAATATTTTTATTTATATTTAAGAATAACTTTTAAGTTAAATTTGAAAATTTGATGATAACACTGATTTTCCTATAAAATTAATATTTTTTATAACCAAACGGATAAATAATCCTCTTTTCTCCTTTCCCTCTCAAGTCCTAATCTACATTTAAAAGCACAGTGATTACAAGTAAATATCCTTACTGTTACAACTTGCAACATACACGACTGTATAGACGTCACGACACTTTATAACCATTTGAATATTTATTGTGGTGGAAATGAATCTTTCTATTTTGGCATCCACAGAATTAGATAAAAGAAAATTATTAGGAGTACTTTGATTAATAATCTTTTCACACGACACATTTAATTTCACAATTTTTTTTTTATATATTCAACATATTTATAGTTTAATATCATAATACTCTCCCATTCTACATTAGTTGATCATTTTTATTCTCACATATTAAGAGATAATTTTACTAATTTACCCCTTAAAACATTTTTTGAAAATTTTACAAACAAATGGGAACACTTTAAAAAAGAATTAATTATAACAATAATATAGGAAAATTTTAATTAATACTTTCTTGATTTAGTAAGATAGACAACTAGTTTCAAAAAGATGATCAACTAACATGGGATGGAGGGAGTATTCAAAAATCTTCTTTATTTTCTTAAGTTCTGTATTCAAATCAAATTTAAACGCACATAGTATAACATTCACGAAGCAAACAAACGACACCTATGATTTTTCTATTTTTTTTAGTTTCTCTATCCGCATTGGAGTCCCGACTATTCCTTGTTCACACTGCATAGGACCATATCCAGAAAAAGAGCTTCCTTATACGAATTTTTCCATAGCCAAAATTCAAACTCGAAACCTTTGATTAAAGAAGTAGTAGCCCCATGTCTTTAATTTGTAGGAGTACTTAATTAGTCCAATATAATGGAATATAATAGGTTGTGTATACATTCCTCCAAATTACTAACACCATGCAACACAGACAAATTGCTCTGTTTTTTTCATTTACTTGTTCTGTGCTAATAATCTTGACATCAACCTCCGCCCATCCCACGGCAGACAGTCCCGTATCTCCTACTACAATCACCAAAGGTACAAATATCGTGAAACCAGGATGCCCAAAGCAGTGTGGGAACGTTACAGTTCCGTATCCTTTTGGTATTGGATCAGATTGTGCCATAGACTCAAGTTTCGAAATCAACTGTACAGGGTCTGCTGCAACACTCTATAGATCCAACATCAAAATCTACCATATCTCAGACTCTGAAATACGCGTATCAAATATGCTGTACCGGAGATGTTACTTAGAAACAGGACAACTTTTACTACCAGATAATCCAATATGGTTACGTTTCGAAAAATTAACACCATACAGTATCTCAGCACTTAACATGTTTACCGTAATTGGATGCGATGAATCTGCTATAATGACTGGAGATAACTTTCGTAACGGATGTTACGCTTTCTGTACTAATTCCGGTGGTGTTAATGTTGTTGAAGGAAGGTGCATGGGTGCAGGGTGCTGTCAAATAGAAATACCTAAAGGATTGAAATACTTCAACACGACGATGGACAGTGTGGAAAATCACACCGGAATTTGGTCTATTAATCGATGTGGATACGCGTTTTTAGGTGAGGCAAGCCGATTCCAATTCAAGGGCGAACATGATCTTACTGATAATAATCTTAAAAACAGGATTTTGGATAATATTCCTATTGTGTTAGATTGGGCTATCGGAAATAATCTTACTTGTGTTGACGCACAAAAGCGCAACGATTATGCTTGCCTCGTTAATAGCCATTGTGTTGATTCCGACACTGGCCTTGGTGGATATCGGTGCCATTGTGACCAGGGATATGAAGGCAATCCATATATCCATCCAGGCTGCTCAGGTAACTTGATTTCATTCAAGTCGGAATTATCACTAACAATTTCAATTAACTAAAGAATAAATAGAGATTCAACATCTGCTATATATATATATATATATAATTTTAAATATGCAATTTTTCGGTTCGAATGAACCCTTTAAGCTTAAATTGGATCCGCTTCCCGGCTGAGGCAAGCTAGATATCCGTCTAGGTAACTTGATTTCTTACTTTTAGTAATCAGGTTGAAGTCAGTGACGGAGTCGGAATTATTAAAATTGGCTCCGCCCCCGGCTGAGGCAAGCTAGATAAACTTCAACGAATTATTTTATTTCCATACTCTTACTAGTACAGTGATATTCTTTTCATATATATTACTCCATCCGTTTTAATTTGGTGTTTTTTAGTTTGTTTTGAATAGAATTTTTTTTTTTTTTTGATAATTCTTTAATTTCAGCTTTTTATATGATATGTTTAATATCATAAGATCAATAAGGACATTTCAATACTTTCCTACATATTTTTAGCTTAAGACCAGGAAATTCAATGATTACTTTTTTTACTTTTTTTAAATTTTGTGTCAATTCAAAATCATATAAACAAGGGGAAATATCATAAGATCAATAAGGACATTTCAATACTTTCCTACATATTTTTAGCTTAAAACCAGGAAATTCAATTATTACTTTTTTACTTTTTTTTTTTTAAATTTTGTGTCAATTCAAAATCATATAAACAAGGGGAAAAACTCAAATATGCCACTGAATTCTGAGAAAAAGCTCATCTATGTCATCCGTTAAAAGTTTGCTCATTTATGCCATTTCTGTTTGAGAAAAGACTCATCTATGTCATTATTTGTTAACTGAAAATAGTTCTGATTTTGCGAAACTATTTTTTATAGGTGGTCAATTATGATTCGGTCATGTCATTAATTACATCATTTTTAAAAGAGAAAAGGCTCAAATATGTCGCCGAACTTTGAGAAAAGGCTCTTCTATGTCATCCGTTAAAAGTTTGGCTCATCTATGTCATTTCAATTAACAATCAATGGCACGGATGAACCTTTCCTCAAATGGAAATGACACAGATGAGCCAAACATTTAATAGATGGCACAAATAAACGTTTTTTTAAAATTTGATACATATTTGAGTCTTTTCCCTATAAATCAATTGAAATGGAGGAATTAAAAAAAGTAAGAGGTATAAATTGAAAATAAGAAAAGAAATACTTTAGTAGGTTGGGTGTTAAGAAGGGTAGGATATCAAAATCATAGGGACATTTATATTTATTGTAGGATAGTGAGTGCCTTTTTAACACCACACACTAGAAATTAATGAATCGAAGTACCTAATTATCTGCCTGATTGAAGCGTGGACACAACGATAGAGGTGAAGTTGACTCCTCACTAATGTTTTGCTCTCATAAAAAATTGACTAATTCAAACACTTATCAAAATATAATAGTCACATATCAACCTGACTTGTGGTATAGTGGGGAGGAACTATTTCAGATTTAGTGAGAGATTTTAAGTTTCGAACTTTAAATATAGAGAAAATTCTGTTAGGAGCGTCATCTCAAAATGGGCCTTGCAGTGCATGATTTAGATTTAATCAGAGCTCCAGTATAGGACCAAACATCAAATTTAAGAAGATATTTTCTTTATCTTGTATTTAAACTAAGTTGATACATGTAATTTTACTAAAAATATTTTGCCTTATATTTAAACTTTTTTTTCTTTCATTTTCTTTAGGAAATATGGTTCAAAAGACAATCCAATTATAATCAAAATTATTATTACACATGCAAACGTTGCAAGAGTCCTATATCCCTTCTAAAATATTTTTTTTTAACTAGAATTACTCTACCCTGAGTGCTTAGGTGACAAAGAAAATCTAATACACTCTCTTTGAGAGAGTAAAAGCACGAAAAAAATGCTAAATTTTTTTATTTTGCATAATATTAGTCGGAGACAAGTGTATATTGAGAAACATGGCCTAATTGTCCATCCTTTCTAAGTGTGATTTCTATGTTATGTATGGCCGTGCCTTAGGGCATATCGGTTGAAGTAGATTCTGATTCATATGTTATGCTTAATTAGATACTCATAGTTGCCATTAATGACAAAGTAATTAATCCTGGAATTTTCGTCGGGTATAATCACAACTTGTGCTAGTTGTAAAACAAAGAAGATATAAAGACATAGCCAAAGGGATTAAATTAATGTGGTATGTTTCTCTGTTTGGCATGTTAGATATTGATGAATGTCAAAATTCAACTTCCAATAAGTGTGGACACAACAATTGTCTAAACACGTTGGGGAGTTACAGATGTTCTTGTCGAAAAGGATACACTGATGATGGTGAAAACAATGGTCTTGTCTGTATTGCAACAAACTCCGAGTTCCCATGGATCAAGTTTTCTGTTGGTAAGTTTCTCAGATATATATATATGTATATATTGAAGTGATCATAGGAATTCACTTCCTGTTGTTATAAACACAGGTATGGGAGTTGGCTTTATATCCCTAGTGGTTGGGACAATCTTGCTCTATTTTTGTATCAACAAACGAAGACTCATTAAAAGTAGGGAGAAGTTCTTCCAACAAAATGGTGGTTTACTCTTGAAACAACAAATCTCCTCTAAAAAGGGTGGTGTGGAAGCAACCAAAATTTTTACAGCTGAGGAGTTGAAGAAGGCGACGAATAACTATGCTAGTGATAGAATTCTTGGTCGCGGTGGAACTGGAATTGTCTATAAAGGTATTCTACCTGATAACCGTATAGTTGCTATTAAGAAATCTAAGATTGTGGATGAGAATCAAATTGAACAGTTCATCAATGAGGTACTTATTCTTACTCAAGTAAACCATAGAAACGTCGTGAGACTCTTTGGATGTTGTTTGGAAGCTGAAGTGCCTTTACTGGTTTACGAATACGTTTCTCATGGAACTCTTTACGAGCATATCCACAATCAAAATGGAGCGCCTTGGTTATCTTTGGAAAATCGGTTGAGAATTGCTTCAGAGACAGCAAGTTCACTTGCTTACCTTCATTCATCAGCATCGATGCCAATAATTCATAGAGACGTCAAATCTACTAATATATTATTGGATGATGGTTACACAGCAAAAGTGGCAGATTTTGGAGCTTCAAGATTAGTCCCTCTTGACCAAACACGTGTTGCTACATTGGTTCAAGGAACGTTAGGGTACTTAGATCCTGAATATTTCCACACAGGTCAATTGACAGACAAAAGTGACGTTTATAGTTTTGGAGTAGTTCTTGCAGAACTTTTAACAGGGATGAAACCTATTTTGAGGGACACAATTAGTGACAAGGACAAATGTTTGGTGGAGTACTTTGTCTCATCGATGAACAAGAATAGCTTATTTCAAATTGTTGATCGTAGAGTTGTAAGAGAAGGAGGTCTTGAGCAACTTCAAAAGATAGCTGAGCTCATTAAGAGTTGCCTTCACTTGCACGGAGAAGATAGGCCTACGATGAAGGAAGTGGCTATGGAACTTGAGAGTTTAAGAAAGTTCACTAGCCTTTGGACTAATGGAAAGGAACATGAAGATGAGAAGGAAGTTGATCTTTATACAATTCCAATTGATTCTAATATAGGTATGGACAACTTCTCTGGAAAATATCCTAGCTCCTACACAAATAGCAGCACCATCTTTTCTGGACAATATAGTTCGGATAGTTCTTCATTACTATACAATACAAATTTACCGCGGTGATCGATCCAGAATAAAAGGTCAATATATGAAGATTTTAATTTCTCTGTTTTGTAAGTTCCTTTTTAGCTATCTTTCTTTCTTGTTGAATGTTGTTATGTATTTTTATTTGCTTCTGAATTTAATCATCAATATATTGTTGATTGTATGATTGACAAGAACTTTTAGTACATCGAACTTTAGAAATTATTTCCGCAGTTTGAGTTCACAATGTTTTTGGTGTAGTGATGATAGATGTCCGTTTGAATGAAGGAGTTCCGGGTTCGAATATATATATATATATATATATATATATATTGACATTCCTTGACTTCTATACGATTTTATTTCTTTATATTTTGACACCCCTTTGACGAAATTTTAGCTCCGCCACTGTATACACACATCATGAAACAGGATGTTCTCAAACAATTCGAGAAGAAAGTTGGATTAATCAAACTTAAAAAGCATTATAAAACTTCAAATTGGTCAATCACGGCCATTATATATTTTTATATAAATGCATTCTCTTTAAAAATGTTTGGAAGTGGTGTTCCATGATATGTTGTGGCAAGCATGATAGACGTAAGGATAAAATATACTCTCACCGTTTAAAAAAGAACAATTTCCTTTTCTTTTTAGTCTGATTCAAAATAAATGATCATTTTCCTTTATTGACAAACACTTTAATTTCAACTTTTGACGTGACATATTTAAAACTACAAGATTAAATAATATTTTGATATATTTGACCAAACTTTAATTTAGGACCACAAAATTAAAAAATCTAATGTGTTTTATTTTCTTGAACTCCATATCAAATTAAATTAGATCAATTTTTTATGAAATTGACTAAACTTTGGTGGGCAAATGATTAGATCAAATAAACCTCTAATTGTCAACGTCTTCGAACTTTTTAAATAGGCATATGCTTTAGTAGTAAAAACAAAATCTTTTGTCTTTTTAGATTATACAAAACGTCCTTGTATAAGAAGATATATCCTGTTAGTAGGCAAAATTTCTACTCCCCTTTTTTGGTCAGGAAGAATAAAAAATAAGTGTATATTTTCCTTAAACAATAAAATATATATATCAACATAGGGAGAAACATATTTACTAATTATATCAACATGCTTAAATCTCGAGAATGTTTCGTACATTTGGCAGTATAAATAATTTTTACGCCATCAATTAATTTTTATACAATAACAAGAAGCTGGCAACTTAATAAAAAAAATATATATAGAGAAAGAGAAAACATTCAACAGCTGGTTTTAGTACATTGATAATATATAATTTCAATGATTGCAATTACATTATACGAACCATAAAAATAATTAAATTTTACATCCAAATAGCAATAGCAAAGTTTATTTTCAAATTGTTTATTCTATATTTCTATATATGATGAAATTAAACACCTCAAATGAAATTAATTTTTTCAAAATCATGAAGCAAAGTCAATTGCTTCTACTTCATTTCTTTCTAATATTCTTGACATTAGCCACTGCTCAAACCACCACTAACACAACGTCTCCTCCCACCAACACCAACACCACCACGACCACCACCATTACAAAAGGTGCGAATATCACAAAACCAGGATGTCCAAAGAAGTGTGGGAACCTCACAGTTCCGTATCCTTTTGGAATTGGGTTAGGTTCAGGTTGTGCCATTGACCCGAATTTTGAGATTGGTTGTAACAAAACGACAGGGACTGCAACACTCTATGCATCGAACATCAAAGTATATGACATTTCTGACTCGGAAATGCGGTTATTTAATTTCATAGCGGAGACATGTTACACATCAGCAGGACTTAAGCTCGTGGAATATCCGCTATGGGTCACTTTAGGAAGATCAACTACTTATAGTTTCTCTACCCTTAACAGGTTCAAGTTGAATCCTCGTATATATTCCTCAATTTTGCAATTTAAAACTGATTTATCGTTATAAAAATGACTCGGAATGCAAAAATAAATAACTAGATGTTTGTTGCTTGTGACAATATTACTATTTGGAAGTGATTTTTTTTCATGTGACATTATGATTAATGTTAGGACCTTTTTTTGTAATCTGTAAAATTTTATTTCAAAAATCACAAAAGAAGTCCTTAGGTTTGAATTCAGTATTCTGTTCGAACTGATTAACTTTAAATTTGTGACAGATTTACGGTTGTTGGATGTGATGATACTGCTATAATAAGTGGTACTAAATTCGTGAATGGCTGTCCCACAACCTGTACACGCTCATCTGAGGTAGTCGATGGTACATGTATGGCTTCCGGTTGCTGCCAAATACAAATACCAAAAGGGTTGAAATATTTCAACACATCAATGCAAAGCTTGAAAAACCACAGTAGAATTTGGTCGTTTAATCCATGTGGCTATGCGTTTCTTGGTGAGGCTAGTCGTTTCCAATTCCGAGGCATGGAGGATCTAAATGATTTGAATTTTGTTGAGAGGATTGTCAATAATGTCCCCATTGTGTTGGATTGGGCTATTGGAAATCTTACTTGTGTTGAAGCACAAAAAAGCGATGATTATGGTTGTCGAGGTAATAGCCAATGTGTTGATTCTGACACTGGCTTAGGTGGATATCGGTGCAGATGTAACCTGGGATATGAAGGAAATCCTTACCTCGGCTGTCAAGGTACAATTACTTGAATATATTCATAAAATGAATGATTATATTTTCTCTTGCTTTAATTTAATTTGTATGCTAGATATTGATGAATGTGCGAATCCAAATACTAATTCGTGTGAACAAAATTGTATAAACATACCGGGGAGTTACAATTGTTCATGTCCACAAGGATATACTGGTGATGGCAAAAAGAATGGCCGTGGTTGTAATGCAACAATCTCAAACTCTGAGTTTCCATGGATCAAGTTTTCTGTTGGTAAGTTCCTCATCCTGAACTCTAACAATTCTTAATCCAGTTTAAATTGTGTTGTTGGAAAAATGATTGTAGTAGAATTTCCTATTCATAATAAAGTATTTTCCCTAAGATTTCCAATAAATTGTGTGTATCAAATGGAATTTGATATAATGATCATCATATATATTTGTAAAGGTTTTTATATTATCAGGATGATTTAATTAACATCTGTTCTACTAAGTGCAGGTATGGGAGTTGGGTTTATGGCCCTAGTGCTTGGAACAACTTGGCTCTATTTTAGCTTCAAGAAACGAAAACTCATGAAACTCAGGGAGAAGTTCTTCCAACAAAATGGCGGATTCCTCTTAAAACAACGAATCTCCTCTAACGAGGGTGGTGTGGAAGCAACCAAAATTTTTACAGCTGAAGAGTTGAAGAAGGCTACAAACAACTACGCCAACGATAGGATTCTTGGTCGTGGTGGAAATGGTATTGTCTACAAAGGTATACTACCCGATAATCACATAGTTGCAATTAAGAAATCTAAGTTTGTGGATGAGAATCAAATTGAACTGTTCATCAATGAGGTACTTATTCTTACTCAAGTTAACCATAGAAATGTAGTGAAACTCTTTGGGTGTTGTTTGGAAGCTGAAGTGCCTTTACTAGTTTACGAATACGTTTCTAATGGAACTCTTTACGAGCATATCCACAATCAAAATGGAGCGCCTTGGTTATCTTTGCAAAATCGGTTGAGAATTGCTGCAGAGACAGCAAGTTCACTTGCTTACCTTCATTCATCCGCGTCAATGCCAATAATTCATAGAGATGTCAAGTCTGCCAATTTATTGTTGGATGATGTTTACACAGCCAAAGTGGCAGATTTTGGAGCTTCAAGATTAGTCCCTCTTGATCAAACACATGTTGCTACGATGGTTCAAGGAACGTTAGGGTACTTGGATCCCGAATATTTCCACTCAGGTCAATTGACAGAGAAAAGTGACGTTTATAGTTTTGGAGTAGTTCTTGCTGAACTTTTGACAGCGTTGAAACCTATTTTGAAGGACGAAAATGAAAAGGACAAATGTTTAGTGGACTATTTCATCTTGTCCATGAACACGAATAACTTATTTCAGATTCTTGATCGTAGAGTGGTACGAGAAGGAAGTCTTGAGCAACTTCAGAAGATTGCTGAGCTTGTTAAGAGTTGCCTTAGTTTGCACGGAGAAGATAGGCCTACTATGAAAGAAGTGGCGATGGAACTTGAAAGTTTGAGAAAGTTCACAAAAAATAATCCTTGGGCTAATGGACACGAAGACGAAGAGAATGAAGATGAAGTAAGAGATCTTTATACAATTAATCCAATCGACTCTAATACAGACAACGACTTTTCTGGACAATATAGTTCGTATAGTCCTTCATTAATATATCATACAAATATCCCGCGGTGATCAGAAGGTGAATATAATGATTGATGAAGATTATATTTAATTTGTTATCCCATGCACTCTTTCTTCGTCATTGAAAGATTTTATATGATTTGTATTTTCAGAGTTTCAAATATAACAAATTCCTCTAAATGGTTTGCTTACAATTGATCAATCGAAGAGTTGAACTAAATATTTTTCTTTTTGTAATTAGCTAATCTCACATGATAAATTGACTAATGAATGAAAGTTCTATTACTGTGTACATTAATAAAAAGTGCTAAATTTTTTATCAGTATTGTAGTTAATTGTCAATAGTCAATAGATCAAATGTCGCTATAGGTTTTAGGAACATTTACAAAAAGTACTAATTGCCATTAATTAATTGCTAATAAAAATCATTTTTGATATTGTGCTAGTAAATCAAATTTGATTCCCCCTCCAATTAAACGTACACGTGCAACTAATTTAGGATAGCATTGGACGATCGAGAGAGGTCTCCTACAACCAGTTACAATTTAAATAAAGGAAAATAACTATACATATAAGTATGTGATTTATTTACCGATGTTTCATATTACTCTTTACAAATCACTTATGAGAAAATAAATAGTCGTGAACTATTAAAAAATATTTTATAATGTATCATAAAATCGATGTGGCTATTATTTTTTTCTAACTAGATGCCTTTGAAATTTGAATACACTAGATTCAAAAGACTTGCTGAATGCATTCAAGAGAGCTTGCCATATGTTTATACAAAAATGACTTGAAGAAATGGCACATTGGTAAAGAAGAGGAATTGAGTTATATGTTATTTTTCAAACAATTTGACAAGAAAATTGTACTAATCATCAAGATTAAAATAAAGAAAAATCTTAAGAGAAGTTAATATAAAACTGCAAAAATAGGCACTGCCAACCAATATGTATTGTCATAAGAATGCTTCATAATGGTGCATGCATTGACTTACTGTGACAGAAAGGATAAAAAGTAGAACGTTGACTATAAAATAGTTTATACTAACAAGATAACGTAATTCAAAGAATTCATCTTAAAGATTTATTTTTTCAATAACAGTGAACTCCGAATCAACTTATTCATAGCTCGACGAGATATACATGCTATTCACTCCGGGTGGATCTAAGGGTTGTGAGGCAGAGGCGTATCCAAGTAGGGGTCACCGGGTTCACGTGAACCCATGCTCCCCTCTCGAGATCATATATAGTAGTGTTATATTTTTGAAAAATATTGAAATATAGATGTGTGAACCCATACTCGGAGTATCATATAATGCGATGATGACTGGGTGCACCCTTCTACGTGAGGTTAGAAATTTAAATTTTATATTCATCTTGTTTTATTTTTCTTTGTAAAATTAGATAACACCTCTCTAAATGGTTATTGGTAACACTTTTGATATTTTAATTAGTTTTGGACCTATAATATTAATTTTAACGATTTTCAGTAATAAGAACCTAAATGTCCAACCGATCAAATTTATATCTTAGATCAATCTTTTTGTAATAATGCACCCATCATTCTGAAATCCTGGATACGCCTCTGTTGTGAGGGTGATCACTCGAACCCTTAAATATATATATATATATATATATATAGAGAGAGAGAGAGATTTTGAATCTCTTGAATAAAGATTAGAAGTTGACTTAATTGTTAGGAATTCAAAATTTATTTTGAGTGAAAATTTTAAATCTGCTTATCTCATAATTTTTAAGCAAGACATCTATTTTTAATGTAGTATTTAGTAAACAACTGAAGTAATATTTGTATCAATTTCCATCAATTGCTAACATTGCATGCATTTAAATGATTCCTTGTCGACTTTGATTTAGTCAAAGTCTTCATTGTTTGGTGGGCACATTATTAAGAAGACAAAACTACGATTGTCAACGCCTTCGAAATTTTTATCTATTATTGCCTAGTTGTCATTCCCACTAGGCCACTAGAGATCTTTTATTCTAAGGTCATGTTCACATTGTTATATTATTTAGATAAATATTATGAAAAGTGGAGATCGAGAATAGGAGTAGTGGGAATAGAAGCTACGAGAATGAGGTGAAAATAAAGTGTGTTTAAGAATGAAGAAAACATGATCAATGTGAAATAGAGTTTGTGAAACTTATTTTCCTTATTTGTTAGAGATGTTTCATTTTTAAGTAACTTATTTCCAAAAGAAAATATTTTTAAATATCATAATCAAGAAATTTAAAACATTTGTGTGTTAGATAATCTAAATATATGGATAAGTGTGGGTAAGGACAAATAAAAATAACACATTCTACCATATGAAGTAGAGATGTATTGAAAATACCTAAATTTTAAGGTAAATTATTAGTTTCATCCTCAAATTATTTAGAGTCTTAAAAATACCTATTTACTTGACTAATTAAACTTAAATACACCTCAAAATCTTGCAACATGAGTAAAATACACCCCTAAATTCTCACCAAGTTTAGGGGTGTTTTCAACACTTCTCTCGAAGGTGTATTTAAGTTTAGTTAGTCAAGTAGATATGTGTTTTTAAGACTATCAATAGTTCGGTATGAAACTAATAATTTGCGTCAAATTTAAAAGTGTTTATAATAAGTCTCTCTAAATGAAACTACAAATAGGAAATAATCCAAAGATAACTAATTTTAACGTTACTAATACACCCTATTCAGTACTCCCCTAAGTCCTATATATGGAACCTTTTAGTCAATACGTCCTTTTAATTTCCATAATAATATTTCAAAACCATGCAGCATAATCAAGTTGCTCTGTTTTCTTTCCAACTCCCCTGTTTTATGCTAATCTTAACACTAGCCACCGCCCAAATTATCCCTTCTAACACCACATCTCCTCCCACAAACACCACTTCTCCGCCAACCAATGCCAACACAATCACCAAAGCTGCTAACATCACAAAACCAGGATGTCCAAAACAGTGTGGAAACGTTACAGTTCCATATCCATTTGGAATTGGGTCAGGTTGTGCCTTAGACCCCATGTTTGAGATCGAATGCAACGTTACAACACCATTCATAGGGAATATTCAAATTTACGATATCTCAGACACGGAAATGCGTATAACAAATTTCATAAATACAAAGTGTTACTCACAAACAGGAGTTTTAATTCAAGATATTCCTTCTTGGATAACTTTAGGAAGATCAAGTCCTTACAGTTTTTCTTCGCTCAATAGGTATTATCGATTTAACTGAACTTATTATTTTCTGCTTCAATGATATATATATGTGCGCAAAATGACGCTCATGTACACTAATACTAAATGGATTAATAAATAAATATGTCATGCCTAATGAATCAAAATTTGCTTAGATAATAATGGGTGAATTAAGATGAGTCATAAATTAACCCGTCCAACATGTAAGGGTGTCAAAAATGGGGATACTAATTTTTTAAAAAAGGGGAAAGATAAAAAAAAATATCCTTTTACTTTCGTTTATCAGTTAGTCTTGTCTTTCGTTATAATTTATACCCCTACTGTTATTAAACTTAGCAAAATTACTCCTGATCGGATGAAAAAACCCTAATCGACCAAAAAATACTCGATTTCACTTAAACTACCCGTTACCTCTTTTAACTCAACCCATACCCACTAAGCTAACAATCAAATTGAAAATGACCAAACTTCCCTCTTTATGAAAGAAAGGCTAAAAGAAAACCAATTTATATTCTTTTAAGTTTACATAATTCTTAAATTTCAAATCTAATTTTGTATATTTAAATTTGGATTGCAGTTTGACATGTTGAGTTACATTATTTCAACTCATTTTGATGAGTAAAGTCAACAAATGTACCATAAATTTACTGACTCTAAATTGTAAATTTGCCTCTGCAGATTCATCGTGGTTGGTTGTGATGATGGTGGTGTAATTAGTGGAAATGACTTCGTTAATAATTGCCCCTCTATCTGCGTAAGCACCAATAATATAGTTAAAGGAAAATGTATGGGTTTTGGTTGCTGCCAAATAACAATACCAAAAGGGTTGAAATATTTCAATACAACTATGGTAACCACAAAAAATCATAGCTTAATTTGGTCGTTTAATCCATGTGGATATTCGTTTCTTGGTGAAGCTAGTCGATTTGAGTTCCAGGGTATAGAGGATCTCAGTGATGTTAATTTTGCAAAGAAGATTAGGAATAATGTCCCTATTGTGCTAGATTGGGCCATTGGAAATCTTTCTTGTGTTGAAGCACAAAAAAGTAACGATTATGCTTGCCTCGATAATAGCCAGTGTATTGATTCTGATACTGGCAATGGTGGCTATCGGTGTGGCTGTAAATCGGGATATATAGGCAATCCATACATTGGCTCTGGCTGCCAAGGTAATTTGGTCTCTCTGCTTTCTCACATGTTTGGACTTTCTCTTGTTTATAAGAAGTTTGTCTCTGTTCTTCCCTCTGTTTCAATTTGTTTATTATACGTTCTCTTTTAGTCTGTTTAAAAATAATGTCAATTTCATCTTTAATTCCAACTTTGATAGTAAGTATCTAAAAGAAACAAATAAAAAGGACAACACGTCTGGGATTAATTTTCTCTGTTTTGCATGCCAGATATCGATGAATGTGCGGATCCAAATACCAATTCATGTGAAAAGATTTGCACAAACATACCTGGGAGTTACAATTGTTCTTGTCCAGAAGGATACACCGGTGATGGCAAAAAGAATGGTCGTGGTTGTATTGCACCAAACTCAAACTCAGAGTTCCCATGGATCAAGTTTTCTGTTGGTAAGTTTCTAAGATATTTCAACTTGTCTCTACTTTCCCTTCTCTTATATTTCTAATTCCAATAAATTCGTTCGATAAACACAGGTATGGGAGTTGGTTTTATGTCCCTAGTAATTGGGACAACTTGGCTCTATTTCTGCATCAAGAAAAGAAAACTCATTAAACTTCGCGAGAATTTCTTCCAACAAAATGGTGGTTTGCTTATGAAACAACGAATGTCTTCTCACGAGGGTGGTGTGGAAGCAACCAAAATTTTCACAGCTGCGGAGCTGAAGAAGGCTACAAACAACTATGCTAGTGATAGAATTCTTGGTCGTGGTGGAAATGGAATTGTCTATAAAGGTATTCTACCTGATAACCGCATAGTTGCTATTAAGAAATCTAAGTTTATGGACGAGGAACAGGTTGAACAGTTCATTAATGAGGTACTTATTCTTACTCAAGTTAACCATAGAAATGTGGTGAGACTCTTTGGATGTTGTTTGGAAGCTGAAGTTCCTTTACTTGTCTACGAATACATTTCTCATGGAACTCTTTACGAGCATATCCACAATCGAAATGGAGCACCTTGGTTATCTTGGGAAAATCGGCTAAGAGTTGCTAGTGAGACAGCAAGTGCACTTTCTTACCTTCATTCATCCGCTCAAATGCCTATAATTCATAGAGATGTCAAGTCTGCCAATTTATTGTTGGATGATGTTTACATCGCGAAAGTGGCAGATTTTGGTGCTTCAAGGTTAATCCCTGTTGATCAAACACATCTTGCTACAATGGTTCAAGGGACATTAGGATACCTAGATCCTGAATATTTTCGCACAAGTCAATTGACTGAGAAAAGCGATGTTTATAGTTTTGGAGTAGTTCTTGCCGAACTATTGACAGGGATGAAACCTATTTCCAAGGACAGAAATGAGGGGGAGAAGAATTTGGCAGAGTATTTTGTTTTGTCTATAAGAAGGAATCAATTGTTTCAAATTCTTGATCGTAGAGTTGTAAGAGAAGGAAGCCTTGAGCAGCTCCAAAAGGTGGCTGAGCTAGTGAAGAGTTGTCTTAGTTTGCACGGAGAAGATAGGCCTACCATGAAAGAAGTAGCAAGTGAACTTGAAAATTTGAGAAAGTTCACCAAAAATAACCCCTGGGCTAATGGAAACGGACATGAAGAGAACGGAGATGAATTATCAGATCTTTATACAATTCCAATCGACTCTAATACAGACATCGACAATTTCTCTGGACAATATAGTTCGAATTCCAATACAAATAGCAGCAATTTTTCTGGACAATATAGTTCAGGTAGTACTTCTAACACAAATAGCCCATTGATCCACAACAGAAGGGCAATTTGATGATTGATAAAGATTATGCGCTTTGATTTTTTTGATGTAATTTTCTTGTTTGTGATTCACTGATTTGTACTTTCATGATTTTTGTTTACATCGGAAACTATCCTACTTTAGCTAGCTTTTAAATGTATTTTTTTCTCGTTTTATGTGAGAAATTTGTTGTTTATACTATTGTTGTACAGTTTATGTTAATTCTTTTTAGGGATAACACTCAAATATGCCATCGAAAGACTCATCTATGTCATTCGTTAAAATTTTGAATGGTACAAGCATTCAGAAAGGGCTTACATTCATTTCGGTGACAGAAGCGATACATTCCATTATGGGCTTCGAATTTCCCTAGATCAATTTCAGTTCCCATTTTGTTTATCGAGTTCTTTTTCTAAATTATTTTATCAACCTTCTGAACTAAATTGAACATAAACAAATTTAACAAATATATAAAGATTATACAACAATAGTACTATACACAACAAGTTTTCTCATATTAAAATGAGAAACTAAAAATTCAAAAGCAAATAGATTCGGGAAGAAACAGTTTTCTGTCTATCCAAAATCCAAAGAGAAAAATACAAATCAAAACCAAAAATTTACATTAGAAAATTCAACATTGAAGAACTATTTTTACCTTCTTTAGATCACCGCGGAATATTTGTACTAGTATATATCAATGAAGAAAACATGCTGCTATTTGTGTTGGAGTTGGAACTGTATTGTCCAGAGAATTTGTTGATACCTGTATTCGAGTCAATTGGAATTGTATAAAGATCTGTTGATTCATCTTCGTTCTCTTCATGTCCGTGTCCATCAGCCCAAGGGTTATTTTTTGTGAACTTTCGCAAACTCTCAAGTTCCATTGCTACTTCTTTCATCGTAGGCCTATGTTCACCGTGCAATCTAAGACAATTTTTCACTAGCTCAGCCACCTTTTGGAGTTGTTCAAGGCTTCCTTCTCTTACCACTCTACGATCAAGAATTTGAAACAATTGATTCTTTCTCATGGACAAAATGAAGTACTCTGCCAAATTCTTGTCCTCATTATTTTTATCCCTTGAAATAGGTTTTATCCCTGTTAAAAGTTCTGCAAGGACTACTCCAAAACTATAAACATCACTTTTCTCGGTCAATTTACTTAAACGAAAATATTCAGGATCTAGGTATCCTAATGTCCCTTGAACCAATGTAGCAATATGCGTTTGATCAAGAGGAATTAGTCTTGAAGCTCCAAAATCTGCCACTTTCGCAGTGTAAACATCATCTAACAATAAATTGGCAGACTTGACATCTCTATGAATTATAGGCATTGACGCGGATGAATGAAGAGGTAAGCAAGTGCACTTGCTGTCTCACTAGCAACTCTTAGCCGATTCTTCCATGATAACCAAGGTGCTCCATTTTGGTTGTGGATATGCTCGTAAAGAGTACCGTTAGAAATGTATTCGTAAACTAGTAAAGGAACTTCAGCTTCCAAACAACATCCAAAGAGTCTCACCACGTTTCTATGGTTGACTTGAGTAAGAATAAGAACCTCATTGATGAACTGTTCAATTTGATCCTCGTTCACAAACTTAGACTTTTTAATAGCAACTATGAGATTATCGGGTAGTATACCTTTATAGACAATTCCATTTCCACCACGACCAAGAATTCTATCACTAGCATAGTTGTTTGTAGCCTTCTTCAACTCTTCTACTGTAAAAACTTTGGTTGCTTCCACACCACCCTCGTTAGAAGATATTCGTTGTTTCAACAGCAAACCACCATTTTGTTGGAAGAATTTCTCGCGAAGTTTAATGAGTTTTCTTTTCTTGATGCTGAAATAGAGCCAAGTTGTCCCAACTACTAGGGACATAAAACCAACTCCCATACCTGTGTTTATCCAACAAATTTACTTTCTTAAATTTCGTGTCCAGTCAAACTAAGACAGATAAATTGAAATACAAATCAGTACGTTTATCTATATGTAAGTAGAGACAAGTCGAATTTCTGAGAAACTTACCAACGGAAAACTTAATCCATGGGAACTCTGAGTTCGAGTTTGGTGCAGTACAACCACGACCATTCTTTCTTCCATCACCGGTGTACCCTTTTGGACATGAACAATTGTAACTCCCCGGTATGTTTATACAATTTTGTTCACACGAATTGGTATTTGGATTCGCACATTCATCAATATCTGGTACAATTAACCAAACGATGCGTCACCCAAAATTAAAGAAAGATTAATCGATCAATAAGGTGAAATGAAAATCATGACATTAGATAGTAATTTCTTTTCATTATATATTACGTTGGCTGGTGAATCAAATAAATTAATTTGTGACACTAAGTTTTTTTTATCTTTATTTTTTACATATTTACTTTTGAAGTTGTACGGTCCAACATTATTTTGTTAAGTAATGGCAAGTAGGAGTATTTAATTAGCGTCACTCCTTTTCCAAGTATTTAAACCATATTCATTATCACATATGTTAAATATTTTAAAAGCTAACTAATATTTGTACAACTTTGAATATTTAATCATTTCTATATAAAAAAAAAATTATAAGTTAATAGCGACCTCACTGCTAGACTGATTCACCTCAAAAAAGTCTTAACTCAAATTATTATTATTTTCCCCAATAAAATAGTTTTATTCTCTTTGTCCCAATTTATAATAATTTTTTTAATTTTATTTTTCTCTCCCTCCCCCCAGGAGCTCACCTTTGCTCTCTTGGTGACTCAAACTTACAACCTTAAGGTTGAAAGTTAAGGGTGCTTATCATTCGAATAACTCTCTCTTGTCTTATAACTAAGATTATGCATGCGAAGTTTGACAAACATTTTAAAATTAACTTGTTTATCGTATTGACTTGAGAAGAATTACATTTTAATCATATAATTTTTTAATATCTAAATTTTACAAATAAAAGGAAGTTGAAACATGTGAGGGAAGTAGAGAAATGAAGTTACCTTGACAACCTGGACCGATATATGGATTGCCTTCATATCCCGGGTTACAGGCACACCTATAACCACCAAGGCCAGTGTTGGAATCAACACATTGGCTATTATTCAAACAAGCATAATCGTTACTACTCTTCTGTGCTTCAACACAACTAAGAGTTCCAATAGCCCAATCTAACACAATAGGGACATTATCCAAAGACCTCTTTTTAAAATTAAGATCGCGTAGATCTTGTAAACCCATGAATTCGAATCGAGTAGCTTCACCAAGAAATGAATAGCCACATGGATTGAAAGACCAAACTCCAGTGTGATTTTTCAAACTTTGCATCGTTGTGTTGAAAATTTTCATGCCTTTTGGTATTGTTATTTGGCAGCAACCATTACCCATACACCTTCCTTCAGTTACCTGACTCGTACTAATACAGACCGTGGGGCAGCCATTAGCAAAGTCACCTCCAAATATTATAGCAGCTTCATCACAACCAACAACGGTGAACCTGTATATATATATAGGTGAATTCAAAATTCAAGTTTATAAGGTTTCAAGAGAAAATTTATAATTAGGTACGTATACCTGTTGAGGGTAGAGAAACTGTAAGGACTCGAGGTTCCTAAATTCATCCAAGAAGGATCATTTCGAAGCAACATGCCCGTCGATGAATAACACCTCCGATTTATGTTAGTCGATACGCGCATTTCAGCATCAGAGATGTCATACACTGGAATATTCCCTATGTATGGTGTTGGAGAATCTGTTGTATTAGTATCACAATTGATTTCAAAATTCGGGTCCAAGGCACAACCAGATCCTAAGCCAATCCCAAAAGGGTATGGAACTGTTAGGTTCCCACACTTTTTCGGACATCCTGCTTTTGTAATGATCGCAGCTTTAGTGATCGTCGTGGTTGGCGGAGATGTGGTGTTTGTGGGCGGAGGAGAAGTGGTGTTAGAGGGGATAATTTGGGGAGTGGCTAATGTCAAAATTAGCATAAATGAAATAAAAAAAGGAAGTTGCCTAAGCTGCATGCTTTTTTTTTTTTTTTGAAAGATAACAATGGAAATTAAAAACACATATTGAGCAAAGGGTTTCATATATAGAACTAAAGATGAAAATGACGTTACATATATAGTGTGAATAATTTATCAAAAACATTATTGAATTTATTTTACTAATCTTATAATGCAATTACATGGTTTTGACGTATGAACTACGTCAAAATAATTACATAAGTTTGTTCTTGATTTTGGGGAAGAATTTACCAAAAAATGATTTATATTAAGACAACATTTTTTATAATTCTAAAGGGATGCAAATTTTTTAGAAATAATCTTAGTAGTTGTGTCTCATTTCTTTTATTTATTAATATTACAAATGTATATAATATAATTAATATGTATACACAATTTTTTTAGATACGAATTCGAGTTGACTTACATAAATGACCCCGTCCAATTTTCTTGATAGTGAGATTCTAATACAAAATTTCTAGTGGTCACTAATCAACAAATTATAATTTCAAAGAATCATTTTTTTTTCTATTGCGGTTTGAGAATGGCAATGAGGCATGACTAGATGACGTGACGATGTCGACTACATTGATAACCATAGTTTTGTATATGTAGATTTCCATTGTAATTAATTTGTATACTGAGAAAGAATACAACATTTAAATTGCAATTCTGATAAATAAGTTTTTCTATGACCTGCAATGTTCGAGTGTTTATTTGTTTAAGTTATGAATAGTTAGTGTGCCTACTTATGCACTGACAAACTTAAATGTCATAGTTTTCAGTTGAAGCCAAGTTAAGAGTCATATTTATGTATTATGCCTTCTAACTTTAACCCAAATTTATTTTTTCATAAATATTTAAAAAATCCCTCCAAACGCTAACTTTTTGTTAAAGCTTAAAGAATCATTATGTGATTCAAATAGTAGCAGTACTTTTGGTGGCACCTAGCAAAATATTGCTAGTGCTCCAGATAGTTACTTTGCTAGGATTGATGCATAATATATGTACAATCATCATCAAACAAGTCACTATATGATAATTCATATTGATAATATTCACAGAATCTTGTATGTTATTCTTATGTCTTTCATATATAAACATTATAAACTCAAAGACTTGATTTAATAGATAATTTTTTTTAAAACAGTGTACCAATAGTTCAACTTATACGTGCCTGAGAAACTATTTTAAATAAAAACACAACGACATTGTAATGTTCAAATATTCTCCAACTTTTTATGTCGTCTCTTTATTCAACACTAGGACATGAGCATCAATAAACTTTATAAGATATCATTTTACGTCACCAAAACTAACTTTCTTAAAATCATAATCTATAGAAATTATGATCTTCATCTCATCTTCATTGCAAATCCCAGTGCTTCCTAGGTCCCGTCATTGTCATTGAGATCAATCCTACAGTATAGAAAAACAAATACAAATGTTAGACGTTGCACACAATGTTTATAGGCAAAATTGGTAGTATAATTAAATTTCTTAGAGTTTTTTCTTACTTGAAAGGTGAATTTTTTTTTTAAAAAAAGGTTCATACGGATTGATATATATAGAATTTCCTTCAAGAAACTTTTTCTAAAATCGTCTTAAAAGTAAATTGATTAAACATATATATATACATTTATAATACGACATGACCTGGTTTCCACATCTTGAATGGCATGATGCTCAGTGATGCTCGCAGCTTCTTCCAAAGTCGAGTCAGACTTGTGCCCTTTAAAGCTTTGTGTGCCACTTGTAGAGGTCTCTTTATTTTTCTGCACAAAATGAAATAATTGTGCAATCGATAAATTAATCATTTATCATAGAAAATAGATTTTTCTACGTGAAATATTTAATTTAGTACTGTTATGTGTAAAAAATTACATAAACTTATACATGATTTGGTATATGTTAAGTGTGTATGCATTTTTCTGATTGTTGCATTGTATTGTAGGTTAACAAAAATTGTGTTATAGAGAGTAAGTACGTACTTTTCTGAAGGGGAATTTATACATGTAAAAAAAAAATTAATCGTACTTTTCTAGGTGAAAATACAAATCATTCAATAATAGTAGGCAACAAATTAATAAATTTATAATCAAAAGACCATTGGCAAGTCCAAGAGCAAGTTTGTGTAAAAAGTACACAACTTATATATGATTTGGTATATGTTATGTGTATATTTTTCTGATTGTTGCATGGTATTGTAGGCAACTTACTACTATTTTGTAGGGATGATGTTAAATAATTTGTTAAATGTCTTTATGAATGCTTTCAGATGTTCTTATCTCAAGCTTTAAAGTAGGTGGTTAATGTTGATAAAAGTAGCATATATTTAATTTAGAGGGGTGAAGATGAATGTCCAAGACCACGTAATTCAAGAGCTAAACTATGTGAAGGGAGAACTTCCTTAGCTTTCAAGTATCTTAGAGTACCGTCCGAGATCGATCCCCCCTCAATGCTTTCTGAGTCAAGTCTATCGCATAGGGATTGCCTAGTGCGATTTACATCCCCTATGTGGTTTGCAAGCTATTACATTTACCCAATGCGCACAAAGTGCATCCGAAGGACAGAGGCTGTGGCAGAGGTTGTAGCGACTGCGGATTATCCTGGGGTTTCAAAAAAATATTCTAGTCACAAGTCTTCGCACGGCCTAAGAAGATCATACAAGCCATTGAATCTATTTGCAAAAGGTTTTTATGAACTGAATATGTTAATGCCTCTAAGAAAGTAGTGATTTCTTGGGAAAAGTTATGTTGCCTCAAATCCATTGGAGGTGTGAATTAACTTCCTAGAGGTATACAGCAAAGCTGTTGTTGAAAACCTACTATGAAACTTATGCAAGAAAAAGGACAAATTGTGGATGGTATGGGTACTTAATTATTACGGAGGATCATATCAACCTACACTAGCCAGTCCAGGAGATTACATAACCTTAATGTATATCCTTAAATATGATAGATAATGTATTGGTTAAATGTTTATGGTGCTTGAGCAAGACTTGGGGCCAACTGTCCAAATCTGCTAGTTTTTTTGTTTGTAAAGTTCTTTGAATACTAAATTTTATATATAAAAAAAAGTACTTATATGAACGTGATATTGATATTAAATCAAATAATTTAATTATAACAATGACATATCATTCGTTCATGGTTTGACAACTAATTAGTAAATATAGAATCAAAAGATCTCAATTGGTAAGTCAAAGAGCAAGTGATGATGTATCATGTTCTTTAATTGATCATTTTGACAATAAACTTCGAATAAAATAGGAGGAAATATATATATATATATATATAAAGAAAATCAAATGAAAATTAAAGAAAAAAATTTACCTTGTAATACAATGATGTTTTACGCAGTTCTTTGAAATAAGTGTTTGCTTTCTGCACTAAATCAAGCTCCTTCATAGTTTCTTCAATTTCTAACCTCAATTTTTCTTCAACGGCAATGCACCCGTACACAGGATTTTCATACCTAATCTTAGCCTCTAAAATTAGGGTTTCCACCATTTTTGCCTTTTTCTCATTGTCAGCAACAGAATTAAGCATATTTATGATAGTGCTTACTTTGTAAAGTCGAATAACTTTATTGAAATCTTCCACTTTATTGGAAGGAAAAAATGGAGCTAACGGACAATTCTCCTCACATCGTTTTCTTTGGTACCTACATGCTGCACATTTACCCCTTGCACCTGCTGCTGCATCAATATTCATCTTAATTTGTCACAATAGTTAAAAATTAACTAGTCCTAAATAATTACTTAACAGATCTACAAGTACTTTATTCCTTATTTGCCTCTCTTAACATGAAATTGTTGACTAATATTAAATAAGAGATAATCTGATTTAACATTTAATAGACTTGAATGTTTTTCCTTTAAAAGTTAGTCATATGTTTTAGCTTTTTGGTAGGAAATCCTTCTTGCTAGTAAATATGTTCACATTTAGCGTATCTGTGTCTGTATATCTACCAATAAAATAATTATGTGTAACAACAATTGACTTCAAGATAAATGAAATATTTATTATATCATTACATTCCTACAATAGTACCTGCCAAAACAAATATTTTACCTGAGTTACTTATATAGTTTTTATAATTATAGATATTTTATTGTATAAGAAAAAAAATTATTTATGTAGTATTTGATTCAAATATCCCAGTTAAATTTTGCAAATAATCTGAATACGTGTGTTAAACTTGTGCTCCTGACAATGAGTATAATTCAAAAAAAAAATATTAAATAATATACTTTAGTTGTAAAACAAAAAATATAAATAATATTTGATTTCCTGAAAATAATAAAGATTTATGATATTCAATAAGCTCAAAAAAGAAAAAAGAAAATACATTACAAAAGTTTTCAATATTCAAATGTCATCGAAAGAAAACATACATCTCAAAAATATTCAACATTCAATGCCATATTTTAATGAGTAGACTTACTGTTTTGTAGCAAGATAGAAAATTCACTAAATACATAAAAATGATACGCACAAAAAATATTATATAAAAAAAATAATTTCTAAATATTATAAGTTCCTAAGTAATTTAAACAGGGAACCAAAACTCCAATTAATATTTGTATAGGTTGGTTTTGAAGACTGAAATAGTAAAAAATAACTGAAATTAGTTTTATCTAATTTGAAATATGGTTTTAAAGGCTAAATATAGAAAACAAAATTTAACTAGGCAACCTTTTATCCTAAATATTAAGACTTCATACATAGCTCAAATAAAGAATATAAACAATAATAATATATCCAGTGTGATTTTATAAGTGAGATAACGGAGGTAGAAAATATGCAGACATTATCTCTGTCTTTGTAGGGTAGAAAAGTTGTTCTCGATAGACCATTAATTTAAAATAAATGTAATCAAAGCATAATAGAAAGAAAACAAGTCGGCAACAAAATAGCTAGATAAACAAACAAATGAAACATGTAATGGTGAAAATTAGGAAAATAAGATACTACATGTACACTAACTAGCTATTATTCTTTTACCTTTATCTTGTGTAGGGTTATATCCTTAGTAAGTTGAAGAAGCGATACGGTGTGCCTAATTACCTCCCCCCCCCCCTCCCCCCACAGTTCTTCTTTGGCTTAACTATACCTCTCGTAAAGCTTCTCACACCTCCTTAATGGTGCATATGCATGCACTCCTCTTCTTCACATGTACGAACCACCATGCTCGCTTCCTTAATTTTTTCCACTATGAAATCCACTTCAACCTTGTCTCATATAACCTCATTCATAATCTTATCTCTCCTAGTATGTCTACAAATCTATTTGAGCATCCTCATCTTGCTACCTTCATCCTCTAAACGACGTGTATGTTCTTGACTGGTGATCACTCTACTCATAAAACAAAATAGATCTGACCATCACTCCTTAGAACTTGACTTCTAATCCATGGTGACACACTCTTATCACACAATACCCTAGATGTGGAACTCCATATCATCAACTCTAATCCAATAATATATAATGCATGTGTGATATCATCATCAATCTCCCCATTTCCTTAGATTATAGATTCAAAATATTAGAAACTCATCTCTTTATGTATAATAATTATCAATTTTCACTTCCACGTCCACTTCATGCATCACATCTAGGGATGAACAAAACTATATCCAAAATGGAAGACACCTAAAAAGGATAAAAAGGCGGATGATATTCCATTAAGGACCTTCCCTATTATGGTTGATAGGGCATATATTTTAATATAGTTTAAGCTAAAGATATAATAAGCTTTTTTTCAGAAACTCAATAAACTCAAACGAAACATATAAATAATAATAGAGAAAAGAACAATATCAATCACAAACAGTACAATAAACAAAGCAACGTGATGGCATTAGATGCCACATCACTTATCGGTCATGTATATATATATATATATACAAGTTCACATGGTTAAGAGTTTCAGCAAACTGCAAAACTCAACTAGGTAACAGAAAATACATATGTTTAGGTGACAGAAGTACAAAAACTATTATGTTTGAAGCATGCATGTCATGGACCAAGGCAACGGTGCAAGCCAGAAGTTACATAGCTTCAATCATCTTCATCCTCTTCGTCTTCGTCGTCCTCTTCCTCTTCTTCGCCCTAAGGATTATCAAGCATTAGTAAATCCGATAGAAAAACAATGCAGCCACTCTAACAAATGAGTCTACTTGAAATAAAGAACTCTTTTTCCCAAATTAAAGTAGCATAGCACTTGTGGTAATGGATCGAAGTCCCATATGAGGAGAACGTATAAATGTTTACACATCAATTAACTAGCTTCATAATAGGTAAGCACTATATTTCTTACCTTCTCAAAGTTTATTGAGCAGATGACCAAATCACAGAACTCAAATCAACTCTGTTATGAATTTGGCAATAATTTTGTCGAAAACCACCAGCATCTATAATAATTATCATAACTTGCCTTTTCAGGCACAAGTTCTAGTTTTCAATGTCCCTTGGAGTATACAAGTTCCATTTTGGATCAAGCATTAACATCCAAAGTTTAACATTTAACATCGGCTTCCTCGGTCTTTTTGCAACCAAAACTGCACTTCATGCATCATTAAGGACAAAAAGGGCATCCCCCCTCCCCGCCCCCAAGAAAAGGACCTAATGAAATAACTAGAATGATCAGTGAAACTATTCTCTAACATAACTTTGGGCCGGGGGGCAACCGTGAGCCACAACAGTCTTGTCAACACAAACATAAATCTATTAGATGCACTTACGCAAGCATCGAGTCAATTAAAAAACACACTAGACTTTCATAAGCTATTAATACCTGCCCACTGTCCTCCGCATCTTCATCATGTACCTCAGGCTTTGACTTTTTTACTTTTTCTTCTTTTTCTTCTTCGTCCTCATCATCTGAACTTTCCGTCTAATTCCATTGATGAAGTGAGAAGAAAGAAGCCTCTCTTTCCAGCTCAAAGATCATACGAATCTTAAAAAGAAAACAGATTATAGGAAGCTTACTTGCTTGTTGTTGTAAGCATTCATGAGCTTTCCATACTCGGCCTTCCTTTTTGCAGCTTTGGCTTCATATGGTGCTTTTTCCTTTCAACAAGTAGAACCAAACTTATAAGTGACCTCATTATATTAAATATGTAGATTTTGTCCCATAAAAAGGAAAGTAACGAATCCATATCCTTCTTCTGCAAAATTATTTAACTTGTACAACAATATAACAATGTGGCATATATAAAATGGTCATTGCACCAAGTTCTCTACTTGGATCACTAACTTTATAGGAGATGAAGAATACTTACAGCTGCACTCAAAGATTTCCACTTTTCTCCTCCAGCTTTCCCGACCTTTATATATAATATTAACAATTTCTCAGGACAACTATTAAATGAAGCAATGCTAATGAAATAATCATCAAAAGCTTACAGCTGAAACAGCCTTCACATTAGGATTCTCCTTTTTAAATGTCTTCCTGAATTCCTCACTGCAATAGCATGAATGATCATTTGTCGGTTACAGCACATAACTATAGATATGCAACTAAATATAGTTAATTATAAAAAGAAAACGAATCCCCTACAGGAATACGAAAAAGGCACTAGGAGGCCTCTTAGGCTTGTTAGGATCTTTCTTTGCCTTTTTGTCCTTTGTGACCTTCTTTTTATCGTCCTTCAATGTGGCTTTTCTCTTCCCCATCTTTCTGAAAATAAGAGAGACAAACATGATCTGTCACTAAAATGATACTCCTTTTATCACTATGCTACAACATACCATCAAAACGAAAATCCAAGAAACTCCATTTCCGTATCCCAAAAGGTAGCATCAGCTAATATTTCAGTAAGGTCTATGCAGCACTAAAACCACTCACATATAAATCTAGAATATGAAACAAACTTTAAAATGGTACTCACCGGTCCTCAACAGGCTTCAACGCCGACCTTGTTTCTTTTCTCAATGCACCTTTTCCTTTTCCACCTTTCATTGTAACTTAAAACTGCCTAATCAAAAAAATCAGCCTAAGTTAAAACCCCATCAATGTGCATCTTATATTTGAACAGTGTGATAAAAGTTGGTAAGTTACAATTCATTTCCAATATACAAGAATCAATGCACAAGCCGATATGAACAGCGCCAAATAAAAACATGAATAATGCTCATTGTGCACAAAAAGCATTGCTAAACAACCAGAAGAATTAGAAGGAAACACAACAACTAGTTGTCCTACACTCTATTCGGATGTCTGTGAAAAGATCAACTCTTCAACCAACGATATATATGTTTTTGTCTATAATTACCTGCAGAATTGACATTTTTTTCTTGGAGATACTATATCTTGTTACAATAAAGCATATGTTCCGCGTGTTGGAACACACACATATATATATGTATAAGCGAAAAACTACTAAAAGTCTAACAAATATTAAATTTTGAACCCATAATTTCGCAAGTGCAAATGAATTTCATTATTAAGAACTTCTTAAGGTTGAATCCATCAAAGTTAAGAGGACTAGATTCACTACTAGAAACAAAGGTTTTTCTCACCGCGAATCAATGGGAAGTTTATGCTATAAAACATGATTTTCCCTCCAAACCAGCTCACTAGGAAAATGCAACCAGTGAAATAATGGGAAGCTTCCTAATTTTCCCATATGAAACATTTACTATTTATTTTTCTTTTCACTACGATTCAATCAAAATATCAACGGAGATAGCCACTAAATAGTGAATTTGGTTCATGTTAGAAAAATAATTATGTTACATCTCTCTACATGATCTCACAATACCAATTTTAAGTAAATCAAAAACTACTTCAATAAATAGGAAAAAGAAAAGTAAAAATACTACTTTTACTTTAAACCTTCCTATTTAGACCAAATCAGTAATTCATCTCCATACAACAGTAAAACAGAAACAAAAGAAAACATCAAAACTTTATCAACCACAATGAAGCAAAATAATATATATTTTTTTCCCAAATAAGTAATTAGTGCTTCTACAAGTTTCTGAATTACAAAATTGAATTAAGATAAAACAAACAATTGTTAATATAAAGAGAAAAAGAGAGGAAATTGATTACCAGAAGAGGAAGATAAGAAGGTGTTGGAAGAAGCACCGAAAGTGAAGAAAACAGAGCTCTAAAAAGCCTAAAGAGAAGAAAAGAAGAATCAAGTCACTTTAGTATGACCGAATAATAACAAAGTAGACTGACCGGATCTTCCGGTTCTTTTCTCTACTTCCATCCAAAAGGATGAGTGAGTAAAGTAGATATTTAAAATAAGTCAATTCTATATTTTTGGTGGAATACATTGATCTGGCTTAAATTGCTAATAAATTGACATAATATTGATATGATGATTTAAATATAATTAAAAAATAGAAAAAATTAGTACACATACTAGTTAATTATAGTTAACATAACTATAGTTTGAATTAATTATCATTCGCAATCTCTTTTTAGCTATAATTATGTGCGCCTCTCTCCTCTCTTCCTCCCTCTCGCCTCACTCCTCTCTTATACATATACACTTATATGACAGATATACAAATACAATTCACTACTCTCCACTCTCTGCCCTCTCCTCCCTTTCCCAATCTTGCTCGCGTCTCTCCTCCATCTCTCAATCTCGCTTGCCAGATATACAAATACATATGTATATCAGTTACATATATACAATTATTTGACAAATATACATATACAATTCGACAGATATACAAATACAATGCGCCTCTCTCATCCCTCTTCCAATCTTACTTGCCTCTCTCCTCCCTTTCTCAATCTTGCTTGCATCTCTCCTCCCTCTCTCAATCTCGCTCGCCATATATACAAATGCATATGTATATATATACAATTATCTGAAAAATATATATACACAATTCGACATATATACAAATACAATGCGCCTCTCTCATCTCTCTCCCAATCTCACTTGCCTCTCTCCTCCCTTTCCCAATCTCGCTCGCATCTCTCCTCCCTCTCCCAATCTCGCTCGCCATATATATATTTATACAAATGCATATGTGTATATATACAATTATCTGACAAATATACATATACAATTCAACATCTATACAAAATACAATTCACCTCTCTCCTCCCTCTCCCAATCTCGCTCGCCTCTCTCCCCCTCTAACATATATATAGCTACGAATCGTAATTAACAAACTATAGCTATAGAGCCTAATTAAGTTATTTTTAGTGGCTATTTGCGAAATTTTCCCTTAAAAATATCAAGCAAAATTATTTCACAAATTAAATTCACTACAAAAATGAACAAAATATAAGGGATTCGTTGACAAATGTGTATATATGATACATATATTTTGGTCTTAAAATAAATAATTTTCTGCTTCTGCTTTTTTTATGATGCGAAATTTTTTACTTCTTCTCGGCAGTAGAAAAATTGCTTCCACATCCATTTAAAAGTTGTTTTACTTATTTGCCAAACACCTTATTTTTTTACAAATTAATACTTTTTTTTTTCTCAAAATGAGTATTTTTGATCTCTCAAGAGCAATGTCAAACATGCTCTTAAGCTCATAATCGTTTAGAATATTGATTTTTTGTAAGATTAAAATAGTGGCATTACTATTAGGAAAATCTCAGTAGCTCAATTGATTGTTCATATAGACTATCAATTGAGCTACTAAAATTCTTCTAATAATAACAATAATAATATGTTATGCAAGGTAGATAAGTTTTTTTTTATATATAATTAATATATCAGGTAAAACTTACACTACTATAGAAAATATTGTCTATGTAAAATGAAAATGATCATGAAAGTTGTATATTTTTCAAAAATTCTCCTAATAATATAAATTATTATTTTCTTTTACAACTAAGAAATTACTTCCTTTTAAATATCTCCAAGCAAATACTATAAATATTTATATTATACAAATTTTATAATGGGATGACCTTTCCTAATCCTTGAAATAATAATGCAAAATTTACAAGTGAAAACAAAACATAATATATATATTGAAAGAAGAATTGGAGAGGGAAATGGTGCAAGCAAGCAAAGACAAAAATATTTTCTGGCATGTTTTTAAGGTACACACACCTGGATCAAGCTCTTCATGTACTCTAGAACTCCACCTTTCATATATATACACTTTATTGAATTTGTTGGTATAATTTTAATTTGATACGAAATTTAAAAAAGTAAAGGAAATTATTTATTAATTTTATAGTCTAGAATTAAAAAATAGATAGAATATATCAAAATACATTTTATCTTATAGTATTAAACGAATCATATGAAAAATAAAAACAAAAAAAATCATATGAAAAATTAAAATTAAAAAATTAATTAAAATTATAAAACAGATTAAAAAAATAAGACAAATAAATTACAAACAGATGAAAGCAATTGTCAGAGTCCCAAAATCAAGCAACCGTGAAGGAACCTATAGAAAAACGTACGAGGACTGAGATTTTGAAAGAAATTTATAAGGCTAGGCCTAGACCTAGTTCCTAACTCATGAAAATACGAATAGTCTAACTTATAAATAAAGCACTTTAATGATGAGAAAGTTAGATATTATCTGGTCCAAGTTGATATGCTTACGACGAATGGTTCGGCTCTTTAGCGTAGAATTATGCAAGGTGTTACAAAACCCAATTCACACAAATATGTATCAAGTCATAAGGAGGGGCAAAATATTAAATGGAGATTTAGGATTAATAATATACATTTTATATATCAAGGGGTAAAATTGTAAGTTTATAACTCTTAATGGATTAACGGTGTATCCAATAAAGAATTTGAGTAATCTGCTCCCTCACCAATAAATTAAGTATAAAATTTTAATCTGTTCGCCAACCGTTAATTCAGTAACCTAAAATCAATAAGACAATAAGTCTTTTACAATTGTCTTATCGATTACGATTTGATTTTGGTCATCCCTACACAATCATGTATTCCTGAAAAGGCATGAACGAATGTGTCAGAAACATTAATGGGAAAAGGGTAAAAAATGTCCTTAAACTATGCGAAAGGAACAAAAATGCCCTCAGTCTATAGTTTGGTCCAAAAATGCCCTTATTGTTATTTAATGGGTAAAAAATGCTCATTTTTCAAATAAAATATATATTATTTATTTTCTTTTTAATACATTCTTTTTCTAATAATGTTTTTTAAATTAGCAAAAATTTATCTTACTTCAATTCAGAAAAAAAAGAGAGAATATATTACTTATTTTATTATAATTAATTTTTATGATGGATATACTATGATCTTATATATATGACATATATTATCTGACGAAAGGGTACATGTATTTATTCTATTTTAATTGATAAAATGAGATTAAGAAGAAGAAAATTTTCCTACATTTTATTTGTTAAAGTGATTTTAAAAGAAAGAAAACAAGAACAACATTCTTTAATAATATGTTAATTAGGAAGAAGATATGTTTAAAAAGAAAAAAAATAATATATTTATTCGGGAAAGGGCATTTTTGACCCATTTAGTAACTAAAGGGGCATTTCTGAACCAAAGTATTGATTGCAAGGGCATTTTTGAATCAAAGTATTGACAACAAGGGTATTTTTGAGTCAAACTATCCACGGAGAGCGTTTTTATTCCTTCCACATAATTTAAGGGCATTTTTGACCCTTTTCCCAACATTAATTATAAGAGACACTTCACTCTTTTTCGAAGTAAGATACTATTCAAATGTTAAGAAAGTAAAGAGAATCACAAATGTTAAGAAGGTAAAGAGAATCATTAATGTTCCAAACAAAAGATCGTTGGAATTAGGCTAACACAGGCTATACTTGCTTAATCTTATTACATCCGGTCAATTTATCTTAGCTTATGTATTTTACATTCCGTTCGATCTAATCCACGTATCATTTAAACCTCACATACAAATTTAACGGTATCTTTTCAAGTGTAAACATGTATTATTTTAAGCTGACACAGTTGGTCTTTGATGTGCGTATCAAATCTTGTTTCTATATTATGATATGACTATTGTACATCTCATGTTTGACCCCAAAATAATTTTGTTCAGTATTATGCATGGGACCTGCAAGCACATGCTTTGATTTTCTCCATTTGCGTGCCTGTCTATTATTCTCCAATTATTAATCTTTTCTGACCAATAGCCAACGCATTTTGATGGAATATATGCCTAAAATGTCTAGTAACGCATCTCTTATTTGTTCCAGTCGAGAACCTCGGATACTCTCTCTCCAATTTAAGTTTCTTACTCTTTTCTTCAATTATTTAAATATACGTCTTTTTTTTATATTTACTAGTCTAAATGACATGATTAAAGAATTATAGGTATCTTCAATTTAATAATCCAAATTCGTTTTTTTGCGTCTAATCAAACTAAGACACTTAAATTGACACCCAAAGCATAGAATTTTTATTTTTTTTGGACGGTTTTGTCGTTTTATACATGACAGGTTGTAATAGTGAGTGATGTGTGTTTCCAAGAACTTTGCATGAATAGCCCTTTTTATACTGCTGCAAGACTTGTGATCTCTCCACAATTTTGCAGTCCTTTTTTAACTATGATCAGAACAACAAAAGAAGATTTTGCGCAAGTGATTCCATCAGTATCCAAAATTATAACTTGTCATCATAAAACGATGAAGCGCTTTGATAGCATTCTAGAGGATGCAGATCTTATTGATTATCAGGTTGATCAAACCCGATGTCGCTCTTTAAATTCACTAGCCACCGTAAGTTGACATAACTATTTGTTCAACTTCACATAAATGTTTCGTTCCATTTTGTTAGTTTAAGTACGTACTGGAATGGGAATATTTCTGTTCGTAGTGTTGATTTCTCAGAAGATGTGATTTCAATTTTTGTTAGATAATAACTATTAGTTGAGTGACCATTTAAGAAATCAACTGTTACTACGATGATGTTTCTCAGTAACACAATTTGGCCTCATACTTTTTTCTTCTCAGGGAACTAAAGGTGCTGCTGAACAACAGAGTGACACTAGTACTATTTCCATTAGTATGCCGCCAACTCCTTCATCGAAAGGAGTTGGCTTCAATGAGATTTATTCTCAGACATCAACGCCTCGAGGTATTACCACCACACAGAATAATAAACGAATATCGTCTTATTCTCAGACATCAACACCTAGAAGTACCGTGTTTCCAGAGTCTCCGAAACTTCCCAGAAGTAATACTAATAAGCTAAAGGATACAAGGTTTGATTCTTTTAAAACATGGTCTGGTAGACTGGAGAGACAATTATCAGCTTTGCGAGGAAAGGAACAAGAGCCTATTTCTCAACCAAGTCCTCACATAGAAACTATTCCTGTTGATCGATATTTTGATGCCTTGGAAGGACCTGAATTGGACACCTTAAGGGTATACTTGCTTTTCACTCATAAATTTACTACATTCTGCATATTTTTAGTTTAATATCACAAGATTAAGAAGTCTTCTTTACTTTCTTAATTTCAGTGTCAAGTTGAAATAGAGGATGTACTATATATTTTTTTATGTTGGTGTTTGTTCATCTAGAACAAGAGCAAAATGTTTACAACAATATATAGGTCATCATGTAAGTTTTAAAGCCATGAAAATATGCCTGACAAAGTTTAATATATACATGTTGATATGTTGCTCGAACTCTCTAAAAATGCACTACTTTTGAAGGATCTAACATGCACCAGTCATCATTTTTGAAGAGTCCGAGCAACAGAGATATGTTGTGTCAATGCTAACACCAATTGATGTGCCTTCAGAGTGAAGTTAAATTTCTTTTTATTTTGTTTATATTTCATGGTGAATATATAAGGCATATTTTTCCCCTGCAGGCTTCTGAGGAAATCATTCTTCCAGAAGACAGAAAATGGCCATTTCTTCTTCGTTTCCCTATTTCATCCTTCGGTATCTGTCTAGGTGTTAGTAGTCAAGCTATAATGTGGAAGAACCTAGCCACTTCTGCTTCCACAAATTTCTTGCACGTAAGCTTGAAAGCAAATCTTTGCCTGTGGTGCATATCTGCTGCACTTGTGATCATTATCTCTTTCGTCTACGCCCTGAAATTCATTTTCTACTTTGAAGCTGTTCGTCGAGAGTACTACCACCCTATACGTGTCAACTTCTTTTTTGCTCCCTTTATATCACTTCTGTTCTTAGCACTCGGAGTTCCATCATCGATCACTCAAAATTTGCATACATCTTTATGGTACATTCTTATGTTACCAATCTTTTGTCTAGAGCTAAAACTCTATGGACAATGGATGTCTGGAGGACAACGAAGACTCTCAAAGGTAGCGAATCCCTCAAATCATCTGTCGATTGTTGGGAATTTCGTTGGTGCATTGCTTGGTGCATCTATGGGACTAAAAGAAGGGCCAATATTCTTCTTTGCTGTTGGATTGGCTCATTACATAGTCATGTTTGTAACTCTCTATCAGAGACTTCCAACAAATGATACACTGCCAAAGGAACTTCACCCTGTCTTCTTTCTGTTTGTTGCTGCACCTAGTGTTGCTTCTATGGCATGGACAACGATCCAAGGGTCGTTTGATCATGGATCTCGGATTGCTTATTTCATCGCCTTGTTCCTCTATTTTTCATTGGTATGTCTAGTCAATTTTTAGCATATTGAATGTATATATCTACAATCAAATTAGTACACTAGCTTGTAACTAATATATTTCATTCTCTCTTGTTGCTTTTCAGGCTGTTCGCATTAACTTCTTCCGAGGCTTCAAGTATGTAAAATAGCTTATCTTATAGCAGAGTTGAGAAAATTTCTTAGATGATCACTCAACTTATAATAACTTTCTGGACTAACAGCTATATATTAGTTGAGTGACCATCTGAGAAATCAACGGGCTTCTTATACTGTGCTAACTTATTCCTCAACCGCGTGCAGGTTTTCATTGGCTTGGTGGGCATACACATTCCCTATGACAGGAGCTGCTATTGCAACCATCAAGTACTCACTTGTAGTTACCAACCTGGTGACAAAGTGCCTAGCTATCATACTCTGTGCTCTTTCTACACTCACTGTAACAGGATTGCTTGTGACAACAATCATTCATGCTTTTGTTTTGAGAGACCTATTTCCAAATGACATTGCCATTGCGATCAGCAAACGACCAAAAACAACTCGGAAATGGTATCTTGGTAGCTCACATAGCAAAGATATTGATCAATACCTTAAGTTTGTAGAAGCTAAAGATATTGAGGCTTCAATCACACATCCAAACTCAAGTAACTAGAAATTGTTTATAGCATCTCTTCTAAAACTTTTAAGTCTTAATCAAGTGAGAGATGTAAGTATTATTTTGGCCTAACCCATCGGTGGCCCCCTAAAGTTGGCATGATGTTTTACTTAGACATCTTAACTGGACGATGCTCATTTTAGACATTGAAATGATACACTCAGGAAATGAGTCTTCCTACCTACAGATATCAATATAAAGCTTTGTTTTATGTCACCACCCAAAATATTGTTATACTGTGAAGTCAGTCATCCATTGTTCCTGTAAGCAAACCCCGTTCCTTTATTTACCAATTAACGCTATAAATATTGCTCAACTAACATAAAATAATCAACTATTTTTTGTAATAATCAATTAACGAGTCAAGAACCAAACAACCTAAGACATACCGTTGTTCATAGTTATGGTTAAAAAATCAATCCGATTAAAAAATTGATATCTGGTTTGATTTGATTTTAAATTTTGAAAACCAATACACCCCACTTAGCCCAAGCGTCGCAGGCCAAGAAATTTGATGGGCTAGGGTGGGCTAACCCTTCATATTGAAGGGCCTGAAAATGGTCAACACAACCCAATCCTAGAAGGGCCACAGGTTGGATGGGCTAGCCTTTTTTTTTTCTTTTCAAATTTAAAATTCTATAATATCAAGAAAATGAGAAAGAGTTTTAATTAATTGAATATTACAAACAGTGATATTGTTTCTATAACATCCGACAAATTGAAGTGGCTTTGAAGAAGCTTGAAATGGAAATTTGGCTAAGTATGGAAATCAATGAGTTTTGGCCAACTTTGAGTAGTCGTAACTCTTAGCTCAGGATGAGTTAGGAGTAGTTCCAGTTATGGTTGCAAAGCTCGTGGAGCGATCTTTCCAACGCCACCGAGTTTGCTCGATTCCGAGTTCGTATGAGGGAGTTATGCCCTTTAGAAGTTGGGCAGTTGGAAGGGAAATCCGTCCGGAAATTTAAGGGCATTTTGGTCTTTTCCCAAATTCTTTCTCTTGAGGTTACATGGTGTGTTAGGCTGATTTTGGGATCATTTCTTTTATCCCATTGTAAAGAGGAAGAGTTAGGGTTCTTGAGAGGAGAAGAAGAGAAGAAGAAGAGAAGAAGA
>NC_064288.1:56111848-56123454 GCF_019186545.1 Solanum stenotomum
ATCTGTGCCACCAGAAATCTAAAGTCTCAGCCAAGTTTCCCCACTTCTTTCCTCACCTTCTCATGCATGTTCCAAAGTATTATACCTATGATCTATAGTTGTTTCCGACCCTCCAAAGTACGTCTAAGAGTTCAAGAATCCCTCCATAACAGGTGATCGAACACCTTGAATTCATAATTTCGATTCAAGGAAAGATAGTTCCAAGTCAAGTGAAGTTAGAAGTCAAGAAAAAGAGCATAGAGTTTCAAGTCGAGTAAGAGTCTCAGTTTCAAGTTAAGTCATGAGTTCAAAGTTGAGTTCATTTCTCAAAGTTATTAGGGAACTATGTATTCCCAAAGAAGTTTTAAAGAAATGTCTTTACATTTGAATAAGGTTGGAAACTGAGATTTCCAAAGGGGCATTCGGGCTAGTTTTTGAGTAATTATCTCATATCAGCAGGAATAAATATGTTTTAAAAACATAAGAGCCAGTACATTTTGGGAGTAGTATCGAGCACCGAATTGGGGGAGCGTTCAAGAACCCATAGCCCCCATAGAACCATGTTAGCCACTATGGGTAGAAAAGGATCATACGTTTTAGATGAATCCTTTTCAAATTAGACTAGTGGATCCATTAGGCAGTTCAGGTCTTATACCTTTGGCCGGGTATAAGATGCTCTGGCAGCGTGAGGTCGATCGCTGTATCACTATTATAGCTCTTATGTGATGGTTGTCGGTTAGAGAAACTCCCACAGCAGTTATTGTATTTTTTATACACAGAGATTATTGTATTTTTATATACATCAGTTCATTATATTTCTATATACATTTCAGGCTTATTGTATCTTTGTATACATACAGAGTTTATAGCATGTTTTAAACAGTCTTTCTTTATATCGCACTTGTTTTAAATTGTCTTATATTGAAAGAAGTCAGTCAGGTTGAGGCAGGTAAGCTATTTCAGTTTCTTCCAGATTCCCTTCTAGCCTATGTTGCTTAGCTTTCCAACTCGCATACTCGTACATTCCATGTACTGATGCCAGTTGGCCTGCATCGTTTGATGATGCAGATTCAGGTACCCCAGATCAACATCCTGCCCGTCGTTGATCCAGCTGAGCACTCCAGAGTCAGTGGTGGGCCTCCTTGCATTCCGGAGGACTCAATTATTTTGTGTTCTTAGTTTTTGTTTTATTAGGATGTTGCGGGGTCTGTCCCAACATCCATCTCAGTATTTTAGAGGCTGCATAGACAGGCAGTCAGTCAATTAGTTTTGAGTCTCTCATCTATATATATATGTAAATATTCTATTTTGAGATTCGAGTTGCCTCTATGGCCATATTTTATAAGTTAAGTTGTTTTGTAATAGTGCATTGCATCGAGTTATTCTGTTGAGGTTTCCGCTGAGTTAAGAAAGCCAGGCCAAGGGTTCGCTTGGGGCCAGAAATGGTCTCCGGGTGCCGGTCCCGCCCAGGGTGTAGGCTCGGGGCGTGACAGTTTCAATAATTCTAGCAAAAAAGTATTAAAGAAAAATAATACTCCCTCTATCCCAATTTATGTGGTACTTTTTGTTTCTCAAGAGTCAAACAGTTTAAGTTTGACCGAAAATTTGCGCGTGGATCTTCAATTTTTTTGAAAAGAAATTTATATATTTGTAAACTACGTAAAAAGTACTACTATAAGTCACAATAATTGACAATCCAAAATAATTAAAAGATATATGAAAAATTTACGTCAAAGATAGACTTGTTTAAATCTCGAAATCCAAAAAGTGCCACAAACAGAGGGAGTAATAATCTTTTTTGACGAATAAATAAATATAGGAAATTTGAAAAAATAAACTTGTAAATTAAAGAACAATTACGCCTTAAAACTTTAATTATTTTAATTCAAATTAAAAATAAGGAAAAACTACCTAATTACACACACATTCCAACCATATTTTCTAATTCTCTCTATAGTTTGAAATAAATGCATTTTATCTCACAAATTAATAATTCATATCAGATTTCAAGTCAATACACCTAGTTACAAGTTTTTTTGCTACAAGATACATTTAAATAGGAAGAGAGATGAGCAATAATAGGAAGGAGGCGAGTGAGATTTGTCTATGTATCTCAGATACATGTGAATCACATCAAATACGTGTATATGGTGCGTTTAGCATGTATTTGGGATACCAGATAAGAGAGTGACGAGAGAAATGAGAGGGAGGCGAGCTAGATTTGTCTATGTATCCTAGATGCATGTGAATTCACTTGGATAAAGTGTATCTAAAACAAATAACATCTAATTTTGAGCCTATGTACCCTGAGATACATGTATTTGGGCGCACCAAATCTTGTAAGATTCATAATATTGCAACATAGAGTGCATCTAAGTAATTAGTTCCTAAACTAGTGAGATTTATGTAAGTTACCTTTAAATAAATAGTTTGGCCTATGGTCCGACCCTTAAATAAATGGGCTTGAATTTTTTTAAGGAAAATTGTATAAAATAACAAACTATTAATTCAAAATAAATGTTATAACCACAGTTTCATTTAATTATAATATGTAGCAAACAATTTGTCATTCGCCTCTCTCTCCAAGAAATTCCGCTCGCCACTCTCCCTGATCTCGCTCGCCACTCTCACTTTATACGAACACAAATGTATAAATTGTGTTTGTGTTTGTATAAAGCGAGAGAAAACTGTATATACACATACAAATACAAATACATATCTCTCCTCTCCCCAGAAATTTCGCTCGTCACTCTCCCTGATCTCGCTCACCACTCTCCCTCGCCTCTCTCACTTTATACAAACATAAATGTATAACTTGTGTTTGTATAAAGCGATAGAAAACTGTATATACACATACAAATGCATATATTTTCGTCCTATACACTTATAATTATACAATACAAATCTTTCCTTGCCCAGTTCTCTTTTGCCTTTCTCTCTTTCTCGCTTTATACAAACACAAATTATACAAAATACAATGTATAATTTGTGTTTGTATAAAGCGAGAGAGATTTGTACACAAATATATTTGTATACAAAACTACAGTTTCATATACATATACAGATTTATATTTAAATACATATAATACACATATACATATACGACTGAAAATCACAACAAAAAAACATATACTTATACAACTTACAGATGTATACAAAAATACAATTACGTATACATATACAGATTTATACTTAAATAAATATAATACACATATACATATACGAATATATAGTTATACAATTGATTTTTATGTATAAGTATATCGAAATATACAGATTCATAGTCATAGCAAACATAAAATTTATTATGGAGCACAATTATGCAAACTATAGCTATAACATACAAATATGATTTTTATGTTTGCTAAACCTAAAATTTACTCTCTTTTTTATCCCAACCTACCCAATAACGAGTTGGATTGGGCCAGCCTCATGGCTAAGCCCATTTTGACGGCTCTTATAGGAGTGTATTTTCTTAAAATAAAAATGCATGATTAAGAGAGAAATTTCTCTTTTTGGTTCCAAGTATAATCGAATGTATACATTCTCAATATTATATTCATAATTAAGGTTGGAACAGCAAAGGATGTCATAAATATGATGCCAATCCTTGAAAATGTAAGGAAAATTATTTGTGGGAGATTAATGAGAAGATAGTGGAGGTAGGCAGGTAGATATTATTACACATAATCACATGTAGTAGACGTGAAAATCTTACAATTAGCAAATGCATGAAACTAGATCTTTATTTTGCATCATAAATATTTCTTTTAAGAATAATATTTTGGCATGCCACTACTAGAAGTGGTTGAAACATTATTACATTGTACCACTGCTAGAAGTGGTGGAAACATATTTGCGTATTACTGCTACAAGTGCATGAAAAATGAAATTCATGTCACTTTTCTTGACAAATATTGCTATATATAATGGGAAAATAAAATACTAGTCGTAAGGGACATGATTAGGATGTTATACCATCTTTGATTTTAAAAAAGGATTAAAAAACCCCATCTAGTTTATATATATTGTTGAATAATCATTGTAAATGATATCAACACTTCTTCTCCTCTACAATTTTCCTTTAGTGTCATACGTCTTTTTATTTCCAAGTCTTTAGTAAAATGGGTCTAAAGTCTGTGTTGTGTGCTAAGATAGAAGTGAAGGCTAATAAGGATGTGTTTCATGATGTCTTTACAAATAAACCACACCATGTCTCTACTATGTCCCCTTTGCATGTACAAGGCTGTGAGCTTCTTGAGGGTGTCTTTGGAACCGTTGGATCCAAAATTTGTTGGACGTATACCCTTGGTAAGCTGAATCTTTAAATATTTATCAAAACTTACAAGTAAAAATAGAAATTAAATTAGAAATTATTTAACCCACATAAGGATCGAGTATATGATGTATTATAAGGTATTTCTTTTGGAATATCCAAGGAAAGATTATGTTTCTAATGATTAAAATATATTTATTATTGATTTGTTATATTCAAGCTAGATTGCGATGAAACAATTTGATGTGTTTGGTATGAAGAAAATTCCATCTTTTTCAACTTGTTCTTTTGTTAAGGACTTTTATGGTTATCCAACAAGAAATTTGGAAATAACTCCCTTTTGTTTTTTTTTGGGTACGGCAGAAGGAAAAGAGAAGATTTCGAAGCAGGTAATTGAAACTATAGATGAGGAAAAAAAAGTGATCACATTCAAAGAATTTGAAGGTGATCTAGTGAATAAATATGATAATTGGAAGGCAACTCTTCATATCGAAACAAAGGGTGAAATTGATTTGGTAAATTGGACAATGGAGTATGAAAGGCCAAATGAGAATGTCCCTGAACTGATAAATTTGTTGGACTTTATTATTGGTATGACCAAAGCTATTGATGATCACCATGTCAAGATGAATTGATGGGATTATATATATAGTTGCTTTATTTGATGTTTGAGAGTATAGTAAAAAAATAACTCATGTTGGTTGTGTACTTTTTATTTGGGTTTTATCTTTGGTGAATTCATGTTTGATTGTGTCTTTTTCTCATGTAACCTTTGTGTTGTGTAATAAGACATGGGTATGAAGTTTATATATATTTCTCTTCGCCTCCTCCTAACTTAGTAACATTTTATTTTTCGCAAAAGGATCAAATATATTACTATTACACTATCAAAAATAGTCAAAATATACTTTTTGTTTTAAGTTTTGATATTTTAATTATACCACTTCCGTTGTCTTATTACACAACACAAAGGTGAAAAATTTACGACCTACACCTATGTAGAATTCTTAAAAGTTCCAAGTTCAGAAGAATTATATATATTTATATTATTATTATTATTATTAATATGATTATTATTATAATAATAATAAAAATAAATGATCTCTATTTGTTTTTTTAAAAAAAAACAAAATGTTTGTGAAGCCAAAAGCTCTGACACAGCTAAAAACCTTTTAAAAAAAATATTTTGACTAAAATAATCTTTAAATTTCTCAAAATGCCCTTACTATCGAAAATTGCTGTAACTTTTTTACATATACAAACAATAGAATGAGGGGCAGTGTATACATATGGTTTTATTATAGGAAGGTACTTCAATTATTATCGGAAGCTACTTCAATAGAATGAGGGGCAGTGTATACATTTGGTTTTATATTTTAATTAATAATTTGTGGAGAACAATGACATGCATGTGCCAAAATGTCCTTACTACCCAAAATGCTTTTATTATCGGAAGCTACTTCAATTATTGCCTTATATATAAGTAGTAAGATTAATTTTCACAACCCCCACATAGTCATCAATGAAAAAAATAAAATAAAATATGAAGTTGTAATTTAAAAGTGAGTAGGAGAAATTTTATTGGACTTAATAGTTATAAAATGTGGCTACAATAAAATTGTAAGCACATCTTAAATTGGTGAGTCTTCAATTGGCAACACCTTATAAAATAAAAGCTCAGTAACAATAAGAAACAAGAACTGTAGAGAGCAAGAGAGAAAAATACATGTTCCATTTTTTTTTCCTCTTGTAATTTTTCAGTCGATAAAAGAAAAATATCACCACTTGAAAAAAAAAAAAAAAAAGGCCTTCTTTTGTCTTGAAAGATAATGAGTCCCACATAACTTTAATCAAGGCAATGAATACGTGAAACATTATTTTCAATCTTGTTTAAAATAGAATAGCATCTTTCAATCACTTGAAACATCACTTCCAATTTTGTTTAACCCTAGATCTTCATTTTGCATTGTAAACATATCTTTTTAGAATAGTATATATCCTGACATGCCAATTCTAGAAGTGGTTGAAACATATTATCACGATCTTACCCATCAAGTCGTGTAGGCACCTACTCTAATATCTAGATAGGAGAATAGTTACAAGAAATTTTAAACATGAAATGCGGAATTGAAAATTATAAACTAACCATCCTATTTCAATATATATAGGAATACTCTTAATTTAATATATATAAGCTTCTACGATAAAGAAAGAGGAGGAGAAATTGTCATCATATTCATCCATAAAACATCGATAATTGAATCAACACTAGATTGTTTAAGTGAAAGGTGATCCAGTCACTATAAAAAATCAGTTGTTAAATTCACATATTCAACCTATTGTCATGACAATTTTCAAAACCACCCCAATAGCATTTGCTATTATCATTTTATGGAGGCTATCATATAAATTTTGTTGGGGCAGCGGTCCGGTCCAATGACATGTATCTGATATTCCAGATACATGTGAATCACACTAGATGAATAAGATATATGTATCTAGTGTTATTCACATGTATATTGGATACATACGAATCTTGCTCGCGATCTCCCTATTTTTGTGTATTTGGTAGCAAAAATACATGCATCTAAGTATATTTTCCTCAATATATGATAGAAAACTCTTAATTAATGGTAAGATACGTAAAATTTTCTGAAAGTATAGATAATAATAGTATATATGGTAGTGAAATATATATAATTATGTAGTTTATCATTTATGGCAAATAATAGTAATACTATGATAAATCTACATTATGTATTAAAGGTGAATTACACATGCAATATAAATATATTATCCATTCATATAATTTGTGCTATATATGTTTTATAAATTGTTCTCTCTGCCGTATGTATTAAAACTGATTTATAAATGTAGGGTCTCATAAATGTATTATAAGTATTCAAGTGAAAAAAAAATGTTATTACTATAAATGGTAAATATTTTCTTAATACACATATTTTGTTAAATTTCTCTTAAAACATTATTGCATAAGGATTACCGCTACAACCGCGCGCATGAAAAAAGAAATTCATGTCACTTTTCTTGACAATATATGTTGCCTCCTGTATTCAGATTAACAAACCAGAAATAATAAAAGATGAAAAGAAAAACACAAAGAACTATCCGAGTCCACAGAACCCACTGTGCGTCCTTAAGAAATTTAATCCCCTCAAGTACCCGAGGTTGCAGATTAATTCCTCCCAAGATAAAACGGATTAACCATTAAAGAAGTAGCGGTACCTCAAACTTCGATAATTTCAACGAACTCAAAATGACAGCAACGAATCACACACACAGACACGATCGATCGATTTTGTTTTGTAAGAAATGTATGTAAAAGAAGGGAAGAATTCGATGCAGAAAAATGAGAGAAAACCTCTCTATTTATAGCCAACAAAGGGTAAAAGTCACAATCTTTTGGAAAGAAGACAACCTTTCAGAAAGGTCACAACACTTTGGAAAAGGCACAACCTTTCAAATGGTCACAACCCTTTAGAAAGGACACAACCTTTCATAAAGGTCACAACCCTTCGGCTTAGTCACAACCCTTCAGGAGAGTCACAACCCTTCATTTCCTATTCACACCTTTAAAACCCAACAATCCCCCACATGAATAGGGAATGGCTATTGTTAAAACATATGCATGAAAAACTGTGTGATTCGTAAGTTAGGATTGATTGCATCTGGATAAGTGGGTTTCCCTTTAAACTTTCCGTAGTGAACATATATCGGATATACTCGGTCAATCGGTAGATTTGATATCTTTGAACCGTCGAGCTTTGGTGTATACCTAGACAACATAAGTCACACAATCAACCCTTGAACTGTTTTTGGTTCTCATTTTTTTGTTCATTTCAGCCATGAACACGTCTTAATTTATAAGTGCGTAGAGAACTGGCCTTACCGGATTCTCCTTGAAGCGGCTTACTCTTCACACTTACTTAGGTGATTTCTAAATGTGTTATCCCGTAGATACACCATTTGATATACCATGTATCAAACTTAGAAATCATTAAAAAGTCCTAATGTCTTTATCATTGTTACTGAACATTGTCTTATCATGAGAATAGACCATAAAAAATATTTTGACAATGTTGAACCGTCATCAATGACTTTGTTTGATCTCCTTGAACCTAGATCTTGGGATCTCCAGTCTTCTAGGTAGAGTTACCGCCACAATGACTTGTTCTCGGCCATAGTCCCATTCCCTTTGATAATATATCAACTCCCTCTCTAGTTAGGCCTTTTATAAGTGGATCCGACACATTATCCTTTGACTTTACAAAGTCAATTATGATAATTTCACTAGAGAGTAGTTCTCTAACGATATTTTGTCTACGATATATATGACGAGACTTTTCATTATACATCATGCTCCATGCCCTACCTATTGGAATATAACTTTCACTGTGTATGCATACTGGAGCTAAAAGGTTTGGGCCAAAAATCTTTCAAGAAATTTTGGAGTCATTCAACTTCTTTACCGGTCTTATCTAGAGTGCTAAACTCAGATTTCATAGTAGAGCGAGCGATACATCTCTGTTTGGAAGATTTCCAAGAGACTGCTCCTCCACCAAGAGTAAATACATACCCACTTGTGGATTTTACTTCATTTGACCTGGTGATTCAATTTGCATCACTATATTATTCCAATATTGTTGAATATTAGTTATAATGCAAAGCAATAGTTTTTTTTTTTTTAAGTATTGTCATCCAATGAGTTTGATTGAGATTACTCGTGAACTGATTTAGTTTATTAATAACATATGATATATCTGATCGCGTACACTTCATGATATTTATCATACTTCTCAATACTCTAGCACAATTCAATTGTGAGTCACTTTTGCCTTCATTCTTTTGAAGTACAAATCTCACATTTATTGGAGTCTTGACAATATTGAAATTCAAATGCTTGAACTTGTCAAGTACATTTTCAATCACATCAGTAACTTCAATGTCTTTCATATCGAAGTTACTTTCTAGCATATGCTTAGTAGCATTTATGTTAGAAATGTCTCTTTTGACGATCACAATGTCATCAACATAAAAACAAATAATGACCCTGTGATTTGGAGTGTCTTTAATGTAAAAACATTTATCACATTCATTAATCTTGAATTCATTTGCCAATATAGTTTGATCAAACTTCGCATGTCATTATTTGGGCGCTTGTTTTTAGTCCACAGAGTGACTTAACAAGTTTACAAACTTTCTTTTCTTTACCAGAACCACAAAGCCCTTGGGTTGTTCCATGTAAATTTCTTCCTCCAAGTTTTCATTTAAAATAAAAATGTTTTCACATTCATTTTGATGAATTTGAAGGCGATATTTCGCAACTAGCGCAATTAACATCTGAATTGATGCAATCCTAGTTAGTGCTATTATCTGTCAAACAAGGCTTTCTTATTGCCTAAAGCCTATGACAACAAGTCTGTCTTTGTATTTGTCAATAGTTTCATCAACTTTCTTTTCCTTTTGTAGATCCACTTTGAATCCAAAAGTTTATTATTTCCTGGAGGAAGATCAACCAACTCTCAAGTATGGTTGCTCAAGATTGAATTTATCTTACTATTGACAGCCTTTTCTCAAAGAGAATCAGTCCACAAATGACATAACTTTTAGAATATATGAGACTCATTTTCAAGAAGAAATGTTACAAAATCAAACTCGTAAGAAGTAATTTGTCCATTGACATTTACTACACCTCCGAATCTCTTTATTAAGTACATTCTCCTTTGGTTCTTTCCAATGTTTTTTAGACCCTTCACTTGACTATCATACGGTTCGGACTTATGAACCATAAATCGACATGCTTTACTATTTGTAGCATATCCAATGAACATAATCCAAAGTCTTAGGTCCTATTTTGACCCGTTTGGGAATAGTTTCCTCATTTCCATTTCTCATATGAAATAGACTGTATTGGAAATTGTTTGATCACTATCTTTCAAGAGTTATTGCTTGTATAAACTTTAAGGGATGACAAACAATTCTCTATCAGGATACAACAAAGCCTAAACAAACACAACTTTCTGTTGCTCCCTTTCTTAACAAACAAAAGTTTTTTTTTTTTATTTGTTACTCCCTTTACTAACAAACAAAACTTTTTGTTTCTCTCTTTCTGAACAAACAATTTTATTTTTTTTGTTGTTGTTCTCTTTTGCTATAATGATAGACCCAACCAAAAATTTTGTGGTAAACCTGAACTTATAAATAGGACATTCAACATTTCCTTCAAAGTTCGGTTTTTTCCTGTCAACAATTTCATTAGATTGAGGTGAGAATGTGCAGTAATTTGATGGATGATTCCATTTTCCAAATATATTTCTGCAAAAGAAGATTCATATTCTCCACATCTACCACTTCTAATCATGACAATCTTTTTACCCAACTGATTTTCAACTTCAGTTTTATATTGCCAATATGTTTCTATTGTTTCATCCTTACCATTCAACAAATAAACATAACAATATCTAGTGCAATTGTCAATAAAATTTATGAAACACTTTTTTCCACCACGAGATGGTGTTGACTTCATATTACAAATGTCAGTGTAAATCAATTTTAAGGTATTAAAATTCCTTTCAACAACACATACTTGACATTTTGATTTATTGCACTAGAAGTTAGGCAAAACTTCTAAGTTGATCAGTTTTTGCAAGGTTTTGTAATTGATATGTCCTAAGCATTCATGTCACAAACAATTTGATTCAAGCAAGTAAGAACAAACAGAAATACTAAGTTTGAAAAGACCTTCTGTGAGGTAACCTTTTCCCACAAATATTTTGTTCTTTACTTTTTATAACTTTCTCGACATTGTTTTAGAGTCAACACCTTGCCATATGTCCTTTTCAGAAGGACCTTTCCATAACATTCAATTTGTTATAGAATTACCCATGACCATAGTCTCTTCGGTCCAATAAGGGCAATATGACCCAAATGTTTGTTTTACAACACAAACATAACATATCACTTTTCACCACTGTTCATGTCTATACAAATAGACATATTTTTTTTTATGAAAAATCACAATATTTTAAGTGACACTTTTTCATCAAAGAATACAATTCTTTTGAACGAGTAATATAATGTTGTGGTTTTATACTAGTCATATCATATACTAGTAAAGAGAGACTCAATGACCACAATAGCAAATATACTCGAAGAATTTTGTGGGTCTAACATAATACAAGAATGTCATTAAATTTCATATCTTGTACTTTTAAATTTAAATTAGATAGTAAGTCTAATTTTGTCTTTATCATAAGTAAAGAACCCCCCACATTATAAATATGTTCTCAAAAATATTTTTCAAGTATTTGAAATTATTTTTCACATATTTTTT
>NC_064288.1:56124131-56126619 GCF_019186545.1 Solanum stenotomum
CTTTTCTCAGTTTCCATCAGATTTCAATTTTCCTCAGAAGACATTGAATTTCAACGAGAAACTAAACTCATGTTCAAATATTGTTAGGAGACAATATTTGTTCATTTACTTTTTCTCAAAGTTATATAAAACCAAGAATATAGGAAAAACAATTAAAGTGCACATCTTAGCCTTTATGCACAAAATAACTTTTCTCATTGAAAAGAAAACTGAAGGGGTGCAATGCTTGAATGCACTTGGGAAGAAAATAAAAATAATTTTACCCATCCAAGAAAAACTTACTACAAAAAAATATACTCGATCATATTAAAGTAGTACTAATTCATCCCAAATCTCTTTTATCATATGATAAAATAATTCTCTTTTTCTTCTTTTTCTTTCCCCATAAAAAGAACACAGAAAATAAAAGTAATTTCCTTACCACAGAAAATACCAACAATAAATTTCTTAAGCTTGTTGCCTCCTGTATTCAGATTAACAAACTAGAAATAATAAAAGATGAAAAGAAAAACACAAAGAACTATCCGAATCCACAGAACCCACTGTGTGTCCTTAAGAAATTTAATCCCCTCAAGTACCCGAGGTTGCAGATTAATTCCTCCCAAGATAAAACGGATTAACCATTAAAGAAGTAGCGGTACCTCAAACTTCGATAATTTCAATGAACTCAAAATGACAGCAACGAATCACACACACAGACACGATCGATCGATTTTGTTTTGTAAGAAATGTATGCAAAAGAAGGGAAGAATTCGATGCAGAAAAATGAGAAAAAACCTCTCTATTTATAGCCAACAAAGGGTAAAGGTCACAATCCTTTGGAAGGAAGACAACCTTTCAGAAAGGTCACAACATTTTGGAAAAGGCACAACCTTTCAAATGGTCACAACCCTTTAGAAAGGACACAACCTTTCATAAAGGTCACAACTCTTCGGCTTAGTCACAACCCTTCAGGAGAGTCACAACCCTTCATTTCCTATTCACACCTTTAAAACCCAACAATATATATATAAGTAAATAATAAACTAGCAGTATGAGACATGATTAGGATGTTATACCATCTTTGATTTTTTAAAAATAATTTGACAAAAAACACCTCCCCCTTCCCACTTTTTAGTCTATATATTGTTGAATAATCATTGTGAAGGATATCAACACGTCTCCTCTACAATTTTCTATAGTGTCATTACATCTTTTTATTGACAAATCTTAAGTAAAATGGGTCTAATGTCTGTGTTGTGTGTCAAGACAGAAATGAAAGCTAATAAGGATGTGTTTCATGATGTACAAGGTTGTGAGCTTCTTGAGGGTGACTTTGGAACCGTTGGATCTAAAATTTGTTGGACGTATATCCTTGGTAAGACAAATATTTAAAAAGTTTCTAACAAAAATATTCTTCGTTAAAAAAGGGGGAAATGACTTTCTACTAGCTAGAGGTAGAGGGAGAGTACTAGCTATAGATTCTAAAAATATAAAATAAGTTTCTTAAAAATGAGAAAAAAAAAGTTTTATAAATGATATTTTAAGTTCATGGTGTTTTATTGGTAGATTACATATATTTGCTTTTGAAATAATATGTTTCTCATACTTATCAAACACTAATTAAGAAATAAGAGATTGAGTTATACATTTTCTGTGGAAATATTTTCCCATTACCAAACACATCTTAAGAGTGTGTTCGATTGGTCAAGAAATTTGAAAAATATTTTATTTTGAAAACAAACTCAGTAAAAAGAAGAAAAAAGATTTTCATAATGAAAATAGGAAAACAATTCGCATTCTCTCCTTCACGGCCTCACAACCACCAACCACCCCCAAGCCCTCCCCTCACGCCCAACCCCCACACCCCCACCCCATCCTCATAATTTTATCTTGTATATGTATAAATAAATACTTTTTGAGATAATATTTTAACTTGTATATATCAAATAGAAGAAAATAATTGAGAAATCACTTGTTTTCCTTTCTCATGGTCATAATTTTGGGAATAACTCTTTTTTTCCGTGTAAGGCAGATGGAGAAAAGAAGATCTCCAAGCAAGTAATTGAAACTATAGATCATGAAAATAAGGTGCTGACACTCAAAGAATTTGAAGGTGATCTAGTTGATAAATATGATAATTGGAAGATAACTCTTCATATCGAAACAAAAGGCGAAATCGATTTGGTATGTTGGACAATGGAGTATGAAAGGCCAAATGAGAATGTCCCTGTAATGACCCGAAAGGTCATTTTGGTAATTTTTCGTGGAAATGACTATTTTGCCCTTTCGGTAGTTGCCTCGAGTCCCATGTTTTGTGGTTGTAAAGTTAGTTTAAGGAAAAGTTGGTAAAAAGTTGAGTTTTTGAGAAGTTGAGTTTTTATGAGTTAAAGTTGGTTAAAAAGTGCTTTTTCGAGTTATTTGGAGTTTCGGGACTCGGATCGGATTTCCGTCGATTCCGGCAATTTTAGAATGTCGAAACGGGTCTGTGTGAAGTTACGGAGTTGAA
>NC_064288.1:56128014-56215920 GCF_019186545.1 Solanum stenotomum
TGTGTGGATTTTACCTATTTGCCCCTCTTCATGTGATATATGATCTATTTGCTCTTATATGAAGATATGAGGTTGATGTTGAGACACTGTTGGATATATCTGTTGATTATGGATTGTGTAGTATAGGTTGTTGGTTCGCTGTTAGAATGAAGTTTCGGTGGTTCGGTTGGGATTGAAAGGAGTTGTTTGTAGCTGCTAGTTTAGCTTAGTTTAGTGTTACTTGCGAGTACCTGTTGCTTTTGGTACTCACCCTTGCTTCTACACAGTGGTGTAGGTTGACAGCTCTATCAGATCCGACTTATTACTCATCTTCAAATTAGAGCTTCCAGACTTACTTAAGAGGTAACGGTTCATTCCAGACGTGCCCTCAAGTTATCTATATTTATTGTTTTGTTCTATTCTAGAACTTTACTATGAGACTTGTATATTTTATTCAGATTCCGTATTAGAGGTTTGTACATGTGACAACCAATTCTGGGGTTTCATTGAGTTTATTTAAAGACTTCCGCTTATCTTTCTATCTTATTCTTGTTTTATTAATTCCGTATCGTCGGGTTTTTGGGTGTTAGGCTGACGTGTCCGGTGGGGTTTGGACACGTGCCATCACATCCGGTTTTGGGGTGTGACAGTCCCTGAACTTATAAATTTGCTGGACTTTATTGTTGGTATGTCCAAAGCTATTGATGATCATCATGTCAAGATGAATTGATGAGATCATATATTTGCATGTGAGGTTTATATAAGTAATTAAATAGTTGTTTGTTTGTTGTTTGAGATTATGGTAAAAAATAATCCATGTTTGAGAGTAAGTACGTTTTATTTGGTTTTATCTTGGGTAATTTGATGTTTGTTGTGTCTTTCTCATGTGAGTGATATTTTATCAACTATGTAATCTTTGTGTGGTGTAATAAGACATGGGTATCAAGTTTATATATTACTCCTAATTTACATAGCGATATTTTATTTTTATTTTTATTTTTCTGATATATTCTTGTATTATCATAAATAATCGAAATATGCTTTTTATTCTTGTAATTTGGCATTTAAATTTACCCTTTTAAGTTAGATTTACAAGCCAAAGATCACAAGCACTACGGTGAATCGGAAGACAATTGGGGATGCTTGTAAGCTTAACACAGATAGAAGACAAGATTAATATGTTATTTATGCCACGTAAGATATGTCTGTGTTTATTTGTTTAATCTTATACAAATTTAAATGTCTACTTGTTCATATTCAGGGCATCTAAATGTTGCCCTTTTGGTTCTCAATTTATTTTTGTTGTCCTTTTGGAATTTTTAGCCAATTTTTTTGCCCTTTAGACTCCAAACTCGAGGATAAATATTACCCAATATTTTTCTTGATATATATATATATATAATATGAGATTCATATCTATAGTTTGGTCATAAAGCAGTGTTGAAGCTGAATGATATATACTAGAAAAATACATCTCCTAGTTTTTTTTCCTCTTGTAATTTTCAGAGGATAAAAAACATCATCGCTTAAAAATGAGACCTAGCTTCCTACATAACTTTTATAAATCTTTATCTTTTTTCCATGTTCATTCATTTAAGGAAATGAATACTTGAAACATCACTTTATTGCATATGAAAATTTTGTTTTTAGCTAATGCATAAGCCTAGTTCTTCATTTTGCATTATAAACATTTCTTTTTAGAAAATAATATCCTCGAGAAGTGGTTGAAATATAATCGCATAGTATATATTACTTTGTTGATGTGACATTCTTTTTTTTCGTTCTAAAAAGAATGTCATTTTACTATAATTAGAAACAATTTAACTTTAAAATTTCATTTTTACCCTTAATGAAATGAATCTCAACCACACAAATATCCAAGAATTGTTTTAGACCATAAGTTTCAAAAGTTTTCCTTTTTTTCTTAAACACCATGTCAAGTCAAAGGGTGTCACATAAAATGGAATGGAGGGAATAAATTAGTACTGCTACAAGTGCATGAAAAATGAAATTTATGTCACTTTCTTGAGAAATCATGTACTTGTAAAAAAAATTACAAGTCGTAAGGGACATGATTAGGATGTTATACCATATCTTTGATTTTAAATAAAGAAGGGTAGAATATCAACACTTCTCCTCTACAATTTTCCTATAGTGTCACTACATCTTTTTATTTCCATATCTTTTAGTAAAATGGGTCTAAAGTCTGTGTTGTGTGCTAAGATAGAAATGAAAGCTAATAAGAATGTGTTTCATGATGTCTTTACAAATAAACCACACCATGTCTCTACTATGTCCCCTTTGCATGTACAAGGTTGTGAGCTTCTTGAGGGTGTCTTTGGAACCGTTGGATCCAAAATTTGTTGGACGTATACCCTTGGTAAGTTGAATATTTAAAAATTTCTTAACAAAAATGTTTTTCATCAAAAAGGGGTCGGAACTTTTTGCTAGGGACAGAGGGAGAGTATATTAGCAATCGGTTCAAACAAACCGAGTAGCTATTGCTTAGATCATGTACTTGTGTTAGGAATTTCATTAAATATGTATGAATATTTAAGTGTGAATTCAATAACTATGACGAGGGAGTGGGTTCAGTAACAAACTCAACACATTAACTTCAAATCTTAGTCCGGTCTTTGCTTTCCATTCATGAAATCATTTTCCTCTATCTTGGCGTCATATTTACTTGCTCCAATTAACAATTAAATATCATAATTATTATAGTCATAAATCTTTCCTACAAGTAAAAGGACTAGAAAGAATTTGTATTTTCCTTTTAGAAAAAGAAAAATCTAATTACAGTAAGAAACTCAGGACATATATCCAACATATATACCCCCACTCTCACCCAACGTAACCCCCAACCCCTGCACTGCCCTCCCTCCCTCATCCCATCCTCATAATTTTGTCTTAGATATAGAGATGTTTTTAAATAAAATATTTTACTTGCATATCGAACACAAGAAAATAAATAGAAAACCACTTACTTTTCTAAAAATAAAACCTTTTTCCTTTCTACCAACATGGCAACTCTATTTGGTTACTCATTTCCAACTTCTTCTTTTCTTAAATCTTAAGGACTCTTATGATTTATCCATGATGAAATTTGGGAATAACTCTTTTTTTTTTGTAAGGTAGAAGGGGAAAAGAAGATCTCCAAACAAGTAGTTGAAGCTATAGATCATGAAACAAAGATGCTCACACTCAGAATTTGAAGGAGATCTAGTGAATATATATGATAATTTTAAGTCAACTCTTCATATCGAAACAAAATACGAAATTGATTTGGTAAGCTGGACAATAGAGTATGAAAGGCCAAATGAAAATGTCCCAGAACTAGTAAATTTGTTGGACTTCATTATTGGTGTGGCCAAAGCTATTGATGATCACCATGTCAATTGATAAATTGATGGGATCTATATATGCATGTGAGTTTTACATAAATACCCTATGCTATGTTTATTGTTTGAGAGTATATGGTAAAAATAATAATTCATATGTTGGTTGTGTACTTTAATTTTTATTTGGTTTTTATCTTTGGTGATTTCATGTTTGTCGTGCCTTCTCATGTAACCTTTGTGTTGTGTAATAAGACATGGGTATAAAGTTCATATTCGCCTCCTCCTAATTTGTATAGCGATATTATTTTTATTTTTCTCAAAAAAGAATCAAATATATTCTCGTAGTATTAGAAATAAATTTTAATATTTATAATTTGACATATAAATTTGACAAGTAACAGAGGATGAAGAAGAAGAAGAAGAAGATAAGGCAAATGATTAGGTGGGTGGATTTGGGGGAGCGTGTTGGGGAGATTTTCTTTTTGCTTCTTTTTGTTGTCGCCGGAGAAATCGGGATTTGTTGCTGAATCAGGATGACCGGTGAAGGGAAAAAGAAGAAAGGTGGGTGGGTGGGTGGGTTTGTGTGGGGATGGGGATTGGGGGGTTTTCTTTTTTCTCCTTTTTGCTAATTAATTTTTTGGATTATTAATGGTTGGAGTTTTTATTTTTATTTTTTAAATTGAATATTCATTAGATTGGGCCCATGTGTCACATGCTGCAGTTTTATTGGTTACTTTTTAAAGATAGTATGAGTGAATTACACACGAAACATTTTAAAGCTTATTATTATTTTGTGTTTAATAAGTAAATATTCGTTAATATTAGGGGTCGTTTGGTAGAGTATATTAGGAAAAATAATGCATGCATTAGGTGTGTATTAGTAATACATTGTTTGGTACACTTTTTCATGTCATGTATAACTAATGCTTGTATTAGTTATACACTATTGTGTATTAAGTTGTGTATTACTAATACCAAGAAATTTTAGATATTAGTAATACATAGCATTTTAACACTTGCATTAGATTATAATTACAAAACTGCCCTCAAAAGCCTTCTATAAAAACATTTTCTATGGTACTGTGTTTAAGAAACCTTTCATTCTTTCATTTTCCATAATTACTTGCAACAGGTTTATCTACTTGCAATACATCCTTGTCTTATTATCAATTTGTGATTGACCTACACCGTCGATTCTTTTGTTCATTAACTTCCTACATTGACAACGTATCATTTTTGAGCCTTCGTTTTCTCCTTTATTTGACGGTGTATAATCTTTTAGCTACTCAAAAAGTTTTATCAATGTATAATAGGCTTTATGGCCTCTTTAGTACATCTTTATTTGTTAATATAAGGGTCATGTGGTTTGATTTTAGTAATAAGAAAAAAATGAAGGTTAACACATAAGTTAATATGAAATATTGCTTCAAAGTATGGTGCTGGTAAACTTTAGTTTGGGGAATCTGGTGGCAAAAATGTGAAGAAGTTTGACATCTTCTTCTTTTTTAAAAAAAAATCATATTTCAATATAGTTTAATCAAAATATTTACTATTGTAACATTAGTTTGATAAAAAATTTATTTGCCAACTTTTCACAAAAATATTTTTACGTAATAGTAACAACTATTTAATTTTATACTTGAAAAAAAAGAGAGGAGTTGATGATGTTTTGTTTTAGCAAAAAACCTTGTTGCAAAGAAAGTGTACAAAGAAATAAAGTGTGAAGGGTATTTTTATAAACATACGGTTTTTAATAGAAATTATGCAAGATTTGTTATTTCTAATACATCAAACCAAACAGTGTATAAGAAATAATGCAGACATAACTAATGCAAGCACTACTAATGCATGCATTACTAATACACTCTATTTTGCATTGTTCTTATACACTCTATCAAGCGACCCCTTAAAGTGTCTAATAGGTACTAACCTTAATTGAGGTATTTAAATGAATTATGCGGATAACTTTAGGGGCGCTCATGACTTTAAGACAAAATTATTTGTAGGAGATTAATGAAAAGATAGTGGAGGTAGGTAAGTAGAAATTATTACACATAAATCACATGTAGTAGACATGAAAATCTTACTTTTAGCAAATGCATGAACCTAGATCTTCATTTTCATTATAAATATTTCTTTTAAGAATAATTTTCTGGCATGCCACTACTAGAAGTGGCTGAAACTAGGGGTATATATAATCGGGTTGATTCAAATTTTTTAAATATCAAATCAAATTATTTGTATAAACTTTTTAAATTTATAAATCAAATCAAACTAATAAAAAACTCGGGTTTTTTTGGGTTTTCAACCTCGGATTGGTTCGAGTTTTTCAAATACCAAACCAAACCATTGTGTTGAATTTTTAAATTTTTAAATCAAACCAAACTAATAAACCTCAATTTTTTTCAGGTTTTTGGATTTTTCCGATAAAGTATGCATACAAACATATAATTAACTTGTGCTCCAAATATTTCTTTAGTCCAACCAAAACACAACTATCTAAGGTGTTTCTTAATAAAATAACACAAAATATGAGATGAGGGATGACACTAAAATATTCAATAAAAATAATAATAAAATCATCATATAAAATAAATATTGCAAAGTCATAATGAAAATGATCATAATTTAAAAGTACTAAATTATGCTAAAATAAGTCTAATAAGTATTAGTTACATGATTAAACATTAAAGAAAAATTAAAATTAGATTATGTATTTTAAATGTCTAAACCAATGTAAAACTAAAGAACAAATATTAAATATTATTGTCATTCTTAGTGTTGAATTAATTTATTTTGTTAGCATAGTATTAATTTGATTTTGAATTGAGCTTTATTAGAGTTACTAATACCTATGGACTATAACCATTATTGGACCATTCAAAATTCTAAGTCTCAAAAAACTTTAAAAAATATGTTAAAAGATAAAAATTATGAAAACGTATAAGTAATATTCAGAAATTACATCAAAGTAAATACTTTTATGTATAAATAAATTTTAAAAATTATATATATAATGTCGGGTTGGTTTGGTCTCGAGTTGACTTTTTTTAGTTAAAACCAAACCAACCCAAGTGTAGTCGGATTTTTTTTTCCAATACCAAACCAAGTCAAACCAAACCGTTAGTCAGATTTTTTTTTCGATATAACTCAATTTGCAATTTGATTCGGTTTTGAACACCTCTAGTTGAAACATTATTACATTGTACCACTGTTAGAAGCGGTTTAAACATATTTGCATATTACTGCTACTAAGTGCATGAAAAGCGAAATTCATGTCACTTTTCTAGATAAACATTGCTATATATAATGGGAAAATAAAATACAAGTTGTAAGGGACATGATTAGGATGTTATACTATTTTTTATTTTAAAAAAGGATTAAAAAAACCCTTCTAGTCTATATATATTGTTGAATAATCATTGTAAATGATATCAACACTCTCCTCGACAATTTTCCTTTAGTGTCATACATCTTTTTATTTCCAAGTCTTTAGTAAAATGGGTCTAAAGTCTGTGTTGTGTGCTAAGATAGAAGTGAAGGCTAATAAGGATGTGTTTCATGATGTCTTTACAAATAAACCACACCATGTCTCTACTATGTCCCCTTTGCATGTACAAGGTTGTGAGCTTCTTGAGGGTGTCTTTGGAACCGTTGGATCCAAAATTTGTTGGACGTATACCCTTGGTAAGTTGAATATTTAAAAATTTCTTAACAAAAATATTTTCCGTCAAAAAGGGGTCGGAACTTTCCGCTAGGGACGGAGGGATAGTATTAGCAATCGGTTCGAACAAACCCAGTAGCTATTGCTTAGATCATGTACTTGTGTTAGGAATTTCATTAAATATGTATGAATATTTAAATGTGAATCCAATAACTATGACGAGGTAGTGGATTCGGTAACAAACTCAAAACACAGTAACTTTAAATCTTAGTCCGGTCTTTGCTTTCCGTTCATGAAATCATTTTCATCTATCTTAGTGTCACATTTACTTGCTCCAATTAACAATTAAATATTATAATTATTATAAAGTCATAAACCTTTCCTGCAAGTAAAAGGACTAGCCAAATATGGAGACTTTGTACTTTACCTTTAGGAATAGAAAATTTTAATTACAGTAAGAAACAAATTAGAGCAAATACCCAACATACCCCACTCTCACCCAACCCCCAACCCCTGCCCTTCGCTCCCTCCCTCCCTCATCCCATCCTCATAATTTTGTCTTAGATATATATATAGATGTTTTTAAATGATATATTTTACTTGCATATAGAACACAAGAAAATAAATAAGAAACCACTAATTACTTTCCTAGAAATAAAACCTTTTTCCTTTCTACCAACATGGCAACTCGATTTGGTCACTCATTTCCAACTTCTTCTTTTCTTAAATCTTAAGGGTACTCTTATGATTATACATGATGAAATTTGGGAATAACTCTTTTGTTTTTGTAAGGTAGAAGGGGAAAAGAAGATCTCCAAACAAGTAATTGAAGCTATAGATCATGAAACAAAGATGCTCACACTCAAAGAATTTGAAGGAGATCTGGTGAATAAATATGATAATTTTAAGGCAACTCTTCATATCGAAACAATATACGACATCGATTTGATAAGCTGGACAATAGAGTATGAAAGGCCAAATGAAAATGTCCCAGAACTAGTAAATTTGCTGGACTTCATTATTGGTATGACCAAAGCTATTGATGATCACCATGTCAATTGATAATAGTATGCATGTGAGCTTTACATAAATACCCCATGTTATGTTTATTGTTTGAGAGTATATGGTAAAAATAATAATCCATATGTTGGTTGCGTACTTTAATTTTTATTTGGTTTTTATCTTTGGTGATTTCATGTTTGTTGTGCCTTCTCATGTAACCTTTGTGTTGTGTAATAAGACATGGGTATGAAGTTCATATTCGCCTCCTCCTAATTTGTATAGCGGTATTTTATTTTTATTTTTCTGAAAAAAAGATCAAATATATTCTCATACTATCAGAAATAGTTTTAATATTTATAATTTGACATATAAATTTGCCTTCATTTAGATATAAGAACATGTGTAAAGTTCAAAATCAAATAATCCGACCTCAATTTTAAATAGTCAATTCATTTATATTTATTTTTTCATTATCATCTTCTCTTTGATTGTCTGCGAATTGGATTTACATTTACTTATCCACTATGTTGCCATATGATGTCTCAAATTAGTCCACAAGGCCTAGCTTGAGGCAAAATGTGGAGGATTTGTGGCTTAGGTTGTAGATTCAAGCCCCATACCATGCAAAGTGAAGTCCGGTATTTAAATGGAGAAGGGTAAAGGAGCGGACCCATTATCTCGAATTTAGAAGGTTGTGATTGGTCCAAATGGCGGGTCACAAACGAATTTCGCGATTATCAAAAAAAATGTCTCAAATTATTGATAGGTTGCGTTCCTGACATATTGTTGAAATGGAACATCACGTTTAAGTTATTAGAAGAATATTTTTCAAAAAAGGTTGTAAGAGTAAGAGATTAGGGGATCGTTGAATGGAATTATGAATTGATTGAGCTTTTAGCTGAATGTGTAATTTACGTTTTCATATATTTCTTTTACATTATATGATTATTAGAAGTTCCATTCGTAATTATTACAAGGATAAAATAAAATTGCAAATGGAAAATAGCTTGTAGGTAACTAGTTGAAAGATTCACAGTGGTAATTTATATATATAGATTATAATGAAATGCAATGACAACAACATCAGAGTGGCGCAGCGGAAGCGTGGTGGGCCCATAACCCACAGGTCCCAGGATCGAAACCTGGCTCTGATATTTCAGAAGCAAGCTTCCAAATTCCACTTATTTTTTTCCTTTTTACTTAAAACATATTTTTTTTGTCAACTGCACTTTTGATCATATATATAAAAAAATCATTTTGATCAACTAGGTGAATAGTATATTAAGTTGGCCTCTTTAAAAATATTTTAAAATGTTGGTCAAAGTTCACATAATTTGAATCTCAAAAAGCAAATTTGGAAAGTGAGAATACTAGAAATGAACAACATATCTTTGCTTTTTATATGACCATGATATTGGAGAGCTACCAAGGTAATTTGTGATGGAAGTTCAATCGAGAAGATCTCCATCCATTCAATATTTTAACTAGAACATAATATAATCATTTTGGTTGTTTGATTTATCGGCTTGTTGTTTATTTACTTCCATAATTCTTTATAGCTTTGCGCAATTTTTCATTTATAAATAAGGTAAGTTTATTAGTATTAAGTATTAACCAGTACCAAGGAGGATTATAGAAGTAGGAACTTTAATTAATCAAAGTTGATGGATTGGCTATATGACAAGAAATTGTGTCTTTTTCTTTTCTTCTCCACATATGCGACAATTTAGAGATGAAATTAGAAATTAAACTTCATAAATTTTGAATTTACCATCGAACCTCATAATTATTCAATTCACAATTAAAAGATCTATACATATTTAGTAATTTTGTAATATAAATATAAAGAAGGGTAGATCTAGAGGGGGCCGAGGGTAATCACTCGATAAGAAATGAAACTATATATACATGGTAATTTTTTACTTTTTATTATAAACATGGTTTACTTTTTATTACATTATGAATCCTTTGAACACAAGAGTAGACGTTAGTGGTTTACGAATTCAAAATTGAACTTGAGACTCTAAATTTAAATGTTAAGATACTTACTCTGTCAAAATTATTGAGTTCATTCGAAACCCTTTGGCATCAATCTTACTAAGATGAAAATCAGAAGCCCACCAATCCTATCACTTTTCTTTCATTATACATGGTCCCAAAAAATACAAGATATTCTCACTCAACTCTAATCTCCAATGTTACATGTCAACCACAAGACTTCAAATCCTACGTGTCCTTCAAACACACCCCTGAAAATCAGCCATGATAAGAATTAGATAAGGCTTTACTCATTTTCAACCGTCCGATCAATCCATCTTCTCATCCAACGCTCAAAATCCTCTCTTCCATATATCAAAAATCAGTACCTTCTTCACCAATATAACCAACTATAGTCTCTACATTTCCATCACATCCCAATTAATTCGCCGATCGAGTTTCCATAACCCTAATCTAGCTCCACCATGGCCACCGCCGCAGCTACATCCTCATTCATCGGAACACGGCTGCCGGAAATCCACTCCGGTGCCGGTAGAGTCCAAGCCCGATTCGGATTCGGATCGAAAAAAGCCGCACCGAAGAAGGCTGCGAAGAAGCAAATTCCGGACAGACCGTTGTGGTACCCAGGAGCTAAGTCACCGGAGTATCTAGACGGAAGCCTTGTCGGTGACTACGGATTCGATCCGTTCGGTTTGGGGAAACCGGCGGAGTATTTGCAATATGATTTGGATTCGTTGGACCAGAATTTGGCGAAGAATTTGGCTGGTGACATTATTGGAACGAGAACTGAAGTTGCTGATGTGAAATCAACTCCGTTTCAGCCTTACAGTGAGGTTTTTGGGCTACAGAGGTTCAGAGAATGTGAACTGATCCATGGAAGATGGGCTATGTTGGCTACTCTTGGTGCACTCACTGTTGAGTGGCTCACTGGTATTACATGGCAAGACGCCGGAAAGGTACTGTTTCAATATCCTTTATATGCAATGAAAATGTTTATATGAAATTTATATATGTAGATCATCACTGAAGAATAATAGGCGTAGTGGTAATTACTTGCTTGCATTTGATCCCTACTTCATTTTCAACAAGTCCTCACTCTCCTGCATGCTTTCTATTTTAATTTGTTGTTTTTCTTTCCTTTCATATATCTTATATTCTCGCCGCATCCATCTTTTTATTTGTTCACTTATACTAAATTAATAGTAATAATTTATTTCTCTATTTTTACCAAATTAAATTAGTTTCTTTATCATACATAAAGTAGCACTAACTTGGAGACTGTTTGTCCTAGTGGGAGGTCAAAATTCACTCTTTTAAAAAAAAAACGATCAGTAAAATTGTTTTTATATACAAGTAAAAACAGTTTTTCTGTGGTTAAAAGAAGAAAATAACAATTTTTACTTCTTAGAATAAATAAATAAAATTTTCAAGGAGTATGATTTAGCCTATAAGTTCTCTCCATCAGAGTCAGATTGACAATTAATTATATTCACTTGTTTAGGTTGCTTTTTAGTATTTGTTGCTTCCCTTTATACAAATAATTAAAAGGAAAAGGGTACTATATATAATTCAGATGTAACGTAATTTAGATTAATTGCACGTACAAATATTTGTTGCTCCTTAAATAGTTAGTACATCAAACAATATTGATTTGTTATAATTAAATTTTGAGTATGGAAGTTTCTACCGTCTAATTAGTGAAACGATTTGCATAGGTTGAGTTGGTTGAGGGATCATCCTACTTAGGGCAACCACTCCCATTCTCCATTACAACATTGATCTGGATTGAGGTTCTTGTGATTGGATACATCGAATTCCAAAGGAACGGCGAGCTTGACCCAGAAAAAAGGCTTTACCCAGGTGGATCATTCTTCGACCCATTGGGCCTTGCTGCTGACCCGGAGAAAAAAGCCACCCTTCAACTCGCTGAGATCAAGCATGCTCGCCTTGCCATGGTTGGGTTCTTGGGCTTTGCTGTCCAAGCTGCTGCTACTGGAAAAGGCCCACTTAACAACTGGGCTACCCACTTGAGTGACCCGCTTCACACTACCATTTTCGACACCTTCGGATTCTTCTCTTAAGCAACATGCATGCATGGTTTTCGTTGAGGATGGTTTTTACGTATATTATCTCTTCATCTTCATCTTGTAAAAATTGTAACATTAATTTGACACTATTTCAAGGAGAAGCCTATATCAGACTTGTTGTTTAATTAAGCTAAGTTTGATTTTATCATCGTTCATTATCTTTAGCTCAAATGTTCATGATTCTACTTTTTCTTTAGACTGCATTATTCATAACTGTTGTTCATTCACAATGGACATAAGATTAAGTTCAGCATTAAACGATAACAACATTATAATTGGAATTGGACAACAATAATATTAATATGGCTTCACAATACTTGACATGAGAAAGCTTAACTTTAAGTTCCCTGATATCAGTTGTGATTATTCATCAATAATATGCTAAGTAGAACTTTCACATTAGCATGGAATGGGTCCTTTAAACTAGATCCGGTAACCAATGTAAAGTTAAGAACAAAGATATTAAAACAAATACTTTTTTTTTTTAAGAAATAAAGGATATTTTATATATAAATAATATGGGTACAAATATGTTTATTCCCCTTATTCTTCTCCCTTGATTATAAAATAGTATGGGCACAAAGAATATTTTACTCATTTAACGTTACCAATTTTAATCACCAAGTATTAGAAATTGCTCTTATAATTGCTATTCAATTTAAAGAAAATGTAATTAAAAAAAAAGCAAAAACTAAAAATAGTGATTATCAATTAACTTCTAATATCTTATACAATACTTTACTCACTAAGTCATTAATTCTAAAATTCTTAATCATCAAGTATAAAAATTGTATCCATTATGAAAATGTCTAAAACACTTTTGTATCTATTTACTCGAATTCAAATTAGAAGCTACAGTAGTATATTTTTTTATGGTCTTTATCAATGCCATAGCTGCAAGATTGTGAAGTTAATCAGCTTGATAGATGGTAAATCGGAAATGTATAATCATCATAAGTTTCTTGAGCATTTCTCTAGATTCGTTGATAATCGTTGCAGTAAAAATAAATGAAGCAGAGCAATAATCCTGGATTCATTTTCCTATTAAATAATAATAAATATGTTTTTATATAATTAATATATTTTAAATATTTAAAAATCATCTCAAAAAGATTTTACTTGATTATGTTATTAATTTAGTTTAGTTTAAATTATAGTTATAACTTTGAGTCAATTAGTTTGTAATTAAATAATTATTTCATTAAATTTAAAAAAAATTGTTAACTAATCAATATCAATTTATCTTATTTAATTACTAGTCGAACTTATCCTAATTAACTAAATTTGACTCTCCAATTGGCTATAATTTAGATTCACATGACCAAAGCTTAAATTGAATTACCCTTCAGCCGACCCAATTCCCAGCTGAGGCCCAATAACTTCAGCAATACAATCGACCCAATTCAATTCCAACTCCAACAAACGATAGAGGTACCCATCAGCGATACCACAAAAAAACAGTACATCGTTCGACGAGCCCAGCTCGCGAATTGAAAAGAGAGTTAGTATCTCCCTTTTTGTTCACTGTCCACTGGAGCTCGTCGGAATCTGGTGAAGCTTGGCTTGTGGTGGAGAATCGTTGTCGTTAGCTCGTTTTCCAGTTCGCTGCTCCCATAAAGGTAAATTTCTTTTGATCTTCGCTCGTTTTTAGTTGATGTTTCGCTTGAGAACTGAAACTCTCTGTTATTTCTCTCATGTTTTCTATTCTTTGTGGTCTGTTGTGGAAATCTGATAGTGGATCGTTTGGCTTCAGTTGGCGTTTCTCTTTAGTTGTTGAAGATGAAAAATGTGTTTCTTCGTGTATGATTTAAGCCTACAATTCGTTAGTTAAAAGTTTGAGTTTCCTTACTGTTGGTTCATTTTATTCTATTTTGAGGAAGTCGGTTGAAACTCTGACTCGTTATGCTTAAAATAGTTTGATGTTCATTCGATTTAGACTGTGAATGTGTTAGCTATACAGGCTTCTTTCTTCATGGTTCTCTTGTGCCATTGGCTGTCTTCTCTGTCGTTTTGAATTCTCGTGCTAGCTTAATATCGCAGAACTTGTCTCTATTTCTTGCAATTTGAATGTTGTCTTTATCTTGTGCATTTCAGCTAGTAGTTATAGTGGTAGTCCACCGTAATCTTGTTTCGACTTGGCTCCCTTGCTTACTGTTAGTTCGTCTTTGAAATGTGTCTCTGTTTGTTGCCTTTTCTTTCTAATCATAGCATCTGTTTCTTGTCTCATTTGGCTGCTAATTTTATTAAGAAAGCTCCTAAGTAGCGTGTTCAATAACATAAAAATAGCTTCATCACTGCCTTTCTACTCTTTACATAGAATTTGATCCCTCCATCAGTGATTAATTTTGTTTGTTGCGTTAGAGTGTCAAGGTGATAGTTTCTTAGAAATATTGTGAATGATTACTTGTTCTGTATTGCTAGTTTCCTTGTATGAATTGAATCGTTTTTAATTAAAAGTGGTTGTTTAGAGTTAAATTTTGACGAATGTTTCAGTTGGTTGATTTGTTGGTTCCTTTCCCATCTTTAGTTCCTATTTAGTTATATTATAATTCACTGTTTGGGTTAACTGCTAGTTGGTTATCATAGTTAGCTTTTGAAAATCCTCGCGAAAGTAGTGAAAAGCCTGTTTAAGCCTTCCCCTTTACTGCTCACATTAAATAAAGTCAATAATGGTATTAGCTAGTTAAGTGAGCAACTCCTCTCTTTGCTTTCTTGGTTTATTTTCGTGCATCTGATGTAGTCTAAATCATTGTTTGGTTATTATTAATTGTATGAAGTATTTCGATCCAGTTCCTCCTTCTCTTTTGGTATTCTAATCTTTATTTTTGTTTTGCTGCATGTGAAATCCATTCGAGTCCTCTTGGACTCTATTTTTCCGTCCCTTACATTTCCTTCCCTAACATGCTACTCTATATATTATTTCCCAATGAAGCACTATACAATGAACATGTGATATTTTTATGCTTTTTGTTTCACATATATCTGCATTTTCACTTTCCTTAAAAATGATGTCAGTTTTCTGTTTTTGTCTTGGTGGAACTAATAACTCAAATTTTGACCAAGTAAGGAATCGTAGGGCAAAACAGAAGTTTGAATTTGAGAAGCTTATTGAAGCAATTTGCTAGCTTAGACTTCCATTTTGAGTATATTTAAAGCATTTTGTCTCTTCAAACTTCCCACTTCTTGTGAACGCTTTCACAAATAGAGATGGTCATGTCCTGTTAGCTTAAGAAACTGGTAGCCATTATTTCCGTGTGTACAATCTCTTAGCAAGCTAAGACACTATATGTACAATCTGGGAGAGTGGCGAGCGAGATCTGGGAGAGGGGAACGAAAATATATGTATATATACAATTTTCACGCATTTTATACATTTGCGTTTTTGTATAAAGTGAGAGAGGCGAGTGAGAGAATGAGATCTAGGAGAGTGGCGAGCGAGATCTGGGAGAGGGGAGAGAGGGGAACGAAAATATATGTATATATACAATTTTCTCTCGCTTTATACAAACACAAACACATTTTATACAATTTACGTTTTTTGTATAAAGTGAGAGAGGCGAGTGAGAGAGCGAGATCTGGGAGAGGGGAGAGAGGGGAACGAAAATATATGTATATATACAATTTTCTCTCGCTTTATACAAACACAAACACACTTTATACACTTGCGTTTGTATAAAAAACGAGAGAGGCGAGGGAGAGAACGAGAGTGGCGAGCGAGATTCACCAGGAGAGAGGTGAAATAACAATAGTTTGCTATGAGGTACAATTAAATCAAACTGTATTTATAGCATTTAATTTGAATTAATAGTGTGCTATTATATACAATTTTCCCTTTTATTTTTATGTAGAGATTGTTTAAGTTGATATGCTTGTTGACACAAGCCCAGCAAACCAATCCACTGGCTTTGGTAGACCCATTTAGAGTCCACAGTAGGCCCAGATTGTTCTATCCTTTCTATTATCACTCTTCATCAGCGATAACCATCATTGGCTGCCGGAGCTTCCCTTCGATTTCGTTCCTTTCTCTCTTATCCAGTGGCTCTATATCATCTGTATGTCTTACTTCCCTTCTATTTAGTTTATTCATGTAACAGTAAAGTTATTATGATATGTTTGCAATATTAGTCCTAGAAAGACAAGACTTAAATAGAGTGGGGCGCATACAGATGAGTTATATAGCTGATGCTCAATTAATTCGATTGAATTTACCATTCAGCAAGCGTCTACTAGAGGATTGGGTTGGAACTAGCTGTTAAAGTTGTTACCTTGCAGGAAGAAATAATAAATACAAGAAAAAGTCTAGCTTCTGCTGATAGCTGCGGATTTATCTTTTTCTAGAATAATTGTTGATGGGTTTACTCAACTCCTAGTGATTAATGTGCGCTAAATTCATGCTTAGCTAATCGCAGATAGTGCCAGATAATATATGCTCCTTTTTGTTGGACCAAAATTACATTGCAGTTGTTGCAACGATTTTAAAGAGATAATTCTTTGAAAATGTGGGGTGGGATGACATGGGCCTAAACAGATATAGGGGTTCATCCTGACCTAAGTTGCTCGGACTCTCCAAAATTGCTGCAGCACTCGTGTGGGATCCTCCAAAAAGTACTACTTTTGGAGGATCCGACACGCACCTGTCGACGTTTCTGAAGAATCTGAGCAACATAGATCCTGACTAGTTTGGGATTGATGAGAAGTTGATTGAAGTCTTTCACAGTGTTAAACCACTGCATATTTTGAAATAGGATTGATAACATGCTTACTTTGGAAAGACATATTTGCTGATTTTTTTAAAATCTCTTCTTGGGTTTGAACAGTGTGACAGATGATTTTAGGCCGATTATGGGAACTGTGAATTTCATCTGGAATTTAACTAAGAATTATTTCACCTTTGGGCTCATAGGCCTTACCGTCTCTGATCGTTATGCTAGTATTGTTCCTGTTGGTGGCATTTCAATGTCTCCTACATTTAATCCACATGATGACAGTTCCATGAGAGCCTTGACTCGTAACTACTCTTTTTTCTCTCTTTTACGTTCTTAAAGTTTTGTGCTGCGGGCATGGATGAAACTATCAGCTAGTCATTATGGTGCAGGTGACTTTGTTGTAGTGGAGAAGCTTTGCCTAGAAAAATACAAGTTCTCCCTCGGCGATGTGGTTGTCTTCAGGTAACTCTTGACAAGCTGCCCCAAGGTTGTTTTTCTTTTGACTCAAGTAATCGCTTGACCGGTCTACATCTTATTTATTTTTGTTGATTCACTTCATGTTGCTGCTTGAACTCTCCAAAAGAGTCAATGAGTGCGGGTCAGATCTTCCAAAAGTAGTGCATTTTTGGAGGATCCGACTCAGTTGTTACAGCTGTTTTGGAGAGTCCCCGCAACATATCATTCACTAACCTGGTGGGAGTATGGCTTAAGTTACTTGTTTGGATGTTATCATAGTTGGTTATTCAAGTTTCATTGTTAGACTTTCAGACCTTACAAATATGTTTGTACTGTTTGGAATGTGAGATATACTCGGTCCACACTTCTCATTTGGAAGGTTTGATGCATCTGACCATGGAATAGATATTCTTGGTTCCAATGTAGTACATCGTAGTACTCAACTTTTGATATCGTATGTGCTGATTTAGATATCTTACTTTTAATTATAAATCCCATTGTGACAGAGAATAGAGTTTCATATTTTATGTTTTACTCTCTTGACATAGCTCCTGTAACTAGCTCATAGATTTCCAATGACATCTCCTGCTACTAAAAAGCTCCTTTGAACTGAGTATATGCTCTTGCATCCATAGCAAGTGTAACTAAAGCAAGTCCAAGGCTTGAAAAAGTTACTAGTGGAAAAGCATACATATATATATTGAATTTTTATGGAGAATTTCTCTTGAAGATAAAATCGAAAGAAAGATCAGAAGCTCTGTTGTTTTTAATACCTTTTTTTGGTGGAATACTCATTCTTCATTTTTTTATGACCGTGGTGTCCAGGCCAGCTTGCGTGCACCTCGGCCAATACTCATTTTTCATTCTTAAAGAGTTAAGTGCATTAGAAGGCCTACTTTGTAATACCTTAAGGGCCTCTAACACACATTGCTCTTAAAGTTATGTTCTTGGTGTCTTTAGAAAAGTTAATTTAATATATCAATCAAGATGACCTGCTTCCACTCAGTTGATGAGCACTGGTAACTTGTGCTGGATATCAAACCTCGTTTGACCTGAAGAACAATCTTTTTATCTGTGATCAGCTCTTGTTCGACATTTTGGCTCTTCCCATCCTTAAACGTCTCTCTCGAAGTCCATTCTAAGTTGTGACATGTGAGATATTTGTTTTTCAACCAGTGGTAAATTCTTAGTATCAAGTGATCAGATTTTATACTTTTAAGATGTTATCTTCTATAATTCAAGTGGTCTTTGATAAATTGTGCCAGCAAAATTCAATATTATGGTCCAAGTGGACACCTCTCTTGTTTCCAAGTTAGAGCAGATTCCAGTGTATAATCAGTTAATGTTTTTTTGTTTATTGGAAATTAAATATATTCTAATATTCTTTAACCATCTTTTGCACCAATTGTCTGATTTGTGGTTGGCCTTCATTTCAGCTCTCCAACTAATCATAAAGAGAAAAATATAAAGAGAATAACAGCCTTACCTGGTGACTTGGTCAGTACCCCTCATTATGATGCAGTAGTGATCCCTGAAGGACATTGTTGGGTTGAAGGCGACAATCAGGCTTGGAGCTTGGACTCAAGATCCTTTGGCCCTGTACGTTACATATTACTCCATATTCTTCTGCTAATGAAGAGGAATTTTAACATAGAAAGAATCCAATATACTTTGTAAAGTTAATACAAGGTTACATTAAGAAACTTTAGCTAATGTAGGTGACATACAAGATCAATAGAATCGGCAATCATATTGGCATAAATTGCTAAATGCGGCATTCTTTTGACCTTGCCTCCTACTCACTTGTGGTGAAGGGGTGAATTTAACTTTTGGACATCCTAGTATGAAGTGTTAAACTTTTCCCGTTTGTGTGAGGAGTTGGTGATTTTATATCTATATTCATTCTACTTTTAATGAATCACTTAGTAAGATTATATGTGCAGCGAAAATACAGCTTCTTGGATGAAAACTTAGGATGCCTATCTTTGCATATGAATAAGCTGATCTTTTAGACTTATTTTGTCCGAAAGTTACTTGCTCACTATAGATCCTAAAGTAAAACACAGATTATACCCTGTCAATGCTATATCTTATGTGGTGCATAAGAAAGGAGAGAACGAGTGGAGTTCTGAGAATGAGAGTGTTTGTGTGACCTTATCTGGGTTTGTAATCAGTTTTCGTCTAGCTCAGATGATTAGTTTGATTGACTTGAAAAACTTTCTTTTTCAGATCCCTCTTGGTTTGGTTCGTGGAAGGGTTACCCATGTTGTGTGGCCTCCTCACCGGGTTGGTAAAGTTGAAAGAATGACACCAAAGAGCCTAACACCTTTCTAATTGTATTTTGAGTATATGTTAGAATTCAATTTGATTGATTTCAATTGTATTATAGCCTGCATAATCATTGTTCTTTATAGCACAGAATCAATGTTTCAACTTTAGACTATTGTATTGTTGTTTTCAGCTCCTTTTCGTCAGACTTTGAACTGTTACCTTGCTATTTGCTATATTCTTGTCACTGTACATGAATTTGTTGCACTTGAGCACAGGACCTTTTGGAAACAGCCTATTATTTCTAGAGAATTATTTGATTTATCTAATTATATTGCCACAACTGATGGGGAGGAATTGTAATTAATTTTTACTGAGAATGGTTTTTCAGAACCATCCGAAGGTGATTCTTTTTTCTTTATAGGGTGGAAAATAGAATAATAATTTGATTTGTCCAATTAAATTTTACTGGAGGGATTAGTCCTGACTCGCCACATCACTATAAATTTGGGCGGTTAATTTTAAGGATATTTGTTGTCTCTTGAGATAACATTGGGGCTTCTTTTATGGAAAAATTGTATATAATAGCAAACTATTAATTCAAATTAAATGTTATAAATATAGTTTGATTTAATTGTACCCCATAGCAAACTATTGCTATTTAACCTCTCTCCTGGTGAATATCACTCGCCACTCTCGTTCTCTCCCTCGCCTCTCTCGTTTTTTATACAAACGCAAGTGTATAAAGTGCGTTTGTGTTTGTATAAAGCGAGAGAAAATTGTATATATACATAGATTTTCGTTCCCCTCTCTCCCCTCTTCCAGATCTCGCTCTCTCACTCGTCTCTCTCACTTTATACAAAAACCACAAATTGTATAAAATGCGTTTGTGTTTGTATAAAGCGAGAGAAAATTGTATATATACATATATTTTCATTCCTCTCTCTCCCCTCTCCTAGATCTCGCTCGCCACTCTCCCAGATCTCGCTCTCTCACTTCCCTCTCTCACTTTATACAAAAACGCAAATGTATAAAATGCGTGAAAATTGTATATATACATATATTTTCGTTCTCCTCTCTCCCCTCTCTCAGATCTCACTCGCCACTCTCCTAGATCTCGCTCGCTCACTCGTCTCTCACTTTATACAATTGATCTTTTTGTATATGTATACCAAAGCAAATTATACAACTGCTTTCTTTTGTATATATATATAGCGAAATATACATATTTATGTTTGCTATGGAGCGCAATTATGCAAAGTTTGCTATAGCATACAAAAATGAATTTTGTGTTTGCTATATGTGAAAGTTGCTCTTCTTTTATCCAAGATGTAGTGGAGCGTACTAATAGTCTATTTCGCATAGTTTAAGAGCAATTTTGATCTTTTTATGTAACTTTATTAATGTTTGTTTACAAAAAAAAAAAAAAAAAAACCTCGTATGAATATAATATAAGGAGGCTAGAATTTGTTAATTTGTCTGATTTTTCTTTTTGGAAAAATATTCCTTTTCTATTAATGTTACTTTCCTTTTATTTCAAAAAAATTATGTGCAAATTAAAATTGATGGCCTCCGACCAAATCACAGATACTTGCGTTTTTCTTGTGCTCATGAGGTGCGTAAAGTATGAATCTTTATTTAATTATCCTCTTTTTAGAAATTGAAAAGGACTACAAAATATGATTAAAGTGCATGTATTTATTTGTTTTTGAATTACGCGTTATCTTTCTGTTTTATCCTAAAGAAGTAATGTGAATAAGAGTGTATTTATTTGCACACTCTTATTCACATTCATATTTCCCCCATTACTTAGCTTTAAATATAATCTAGTTAAAGCATTAAATCTTATTGATTGATATAAGACGCACATGCAAAATGCTTACACTAAATTAGTTATTCACTCTGGGTTTTTTTGTTGCCATGTTATGTTTTAAAGTCAATTTGACTAACTTTCAAAGTTAAATTAGATTAGATTATATTAATTTGATATTTTAAAATAAAAAATTAGATTTCAAAAACTATATGAAAATTACTATAAGTAGCAATTTTTTCATATCAATATGATTAAAAAGTACATCTTAAAAATACTAATCAAAGTTGATATCGTTTTACTCTAAAAAAACATGACAACTAGAAAAAAGTAATAAATACTGCTAATATCTCGATTTATGCTATACACTTTCCTTTTTAATATGAATATATAGTCTTTACCCCTAAAAAGAAGAAAAAGAAGAAGAAAGAGTAATATGAAACGACGAGGGGCGGAAGTGTAAATATAATCATGCAAATAACAAATTGCAAAGAAAAAGAAAAAAAGAGTTTAATTCGTATTGGGTTTTATGAAAAGTTTTTTTTCGCATGTATAAATAGATGCATAACACTTGGCTCAACAATTCCGGTCGATTACTTTCTTCTCTGCTGCAAAAGGTAATATCAATTGGGTTGCTCTCTTTTGTGTTTTTCTGCAATGGGTTACTCTTATTTTGATCAATTGTTGGGTTTTTCTTGATTTTGCTGACACTAACTTTGTTTATTTTGAAGGGGTTTTAGTTTGATCGAAGAGGATGGGTAGGCTTTTTGTAATCACTCTTGAAGGAAACATCTATAGCTGCAAGTACTGTAAAACTCATTTTGGTCTTGCTGATCACATTATGTCTAAGGTCTCTCTTTTATCTTTTTTATATTCATCTTCTGTTTATTTATATATATAACATAACTACTTTAATTTGCGAACTTGAGCCAAGGATTCTATTTGGGTATGTTGTTGTTATTTATATTATATATAGCATGATAGCCTTCAGGGGCGGAGTTAGGCTTCGAGTCTCAATACCAAATTAGTTGGGGTCGACTATTTCAATTCTATAATTTTCTGATGATTTTCATCTTTATTGTTGTTTGATTTTACCCAACCATCAACCTACTATAATCTTCCTCTTTTATCCGGTTGTTAAATTTATTTGATTATAATTCAACACAAGTAGAAAGTTCATATTTTTGGGTCATTGGTAAACAATTTTTGTTGTGCAATATTCAATGCTAAACTATAGTACTATACTTTGTACATAGGCGGAGTTTTTCATTTTTGCAACATTTGGTTGGTTTATGTGTGACAGTTGAATTGTTACTTTTCTGCTAGAAGAAATTGTCCTCTTTATCCGGGTTTTGGACTAACTAATATGTTGTACAAGGACTAATGTAGCTGCATGAAACTTGGTACATGGTTGCAAATGGAGAAAGAAGTTAATTTTCTAACTTAGTATATCTTCCCCCTTGGAACTCTCAGTGTCTGAACAGGTCACAGGGTGTGGACTGGGGGAAACTGGTAGCTAAACATGGTTAAGATTGATAGGTAGCAGGCGCTCTTATTTGTTTAACCTGTGGATTATATGGAGGCAGAGGGTGCGAAACAGCAGTCATTAAGGACTTAGTTCATGAACTTCTGAGATAATTAGGTGTCTAGAGTGCAGGGAGCAGTTATAATTGCCGCACTCATCCATGTCCTCTTAGTAGCATTCATTTTTTCGGGAGTGCTTGAACACTTCTTTAGTTCACCTGTCTGTTGCATCTACCTGCTCCCACTGCTGTTGCATCCTAGTGCCTTGAGCCCTAACTAGCTGGTTGAGGTTGGTGCAAGATTGGACTAATCCCTTCTCAAGATTATGTTCCATCTAGCAAAGTTTTATTGCTTTCTAGTGAAAGGGATGTCATAAATTCTTAATCATGCAGTGATGTTTCTTGCCTGCAGGTTCATTAACTCTTTTATTTCCTGTCTTCTGAGATATCCTTCAGTCTAGTTTTAGAAGGAAGTATTCTGTCTAAATACCTTTATAGGTGGTTCATAAAATTATTGTTTCAATTTGCTCGCAAGTGGCAAAATATCTGTAGTCAAGCTACTCTACTAGTACATATACAAGGGTCCTGATTTTCTCTTATGACATGGTGTCAGCTTCGTGGAGAAATGATCATCTATCTTATCTCAGCTTAGTGTGGATATTAATTGTCTTAATCCTAGTAGGCTATCCCTGTTGTCCAAATTTACATGGCAGTTCTTTTGTTATGTCCAAATTGTTTGACACCATCTAATAATATTATTCTACAGTCTACACGACTTTGCAATTGTTGTTGATAAGGTTACAATTTTCATCATTCAAATTCATTTACCTACTCTAGTATTAAAGTTTGAGTGATGTTTTCTCTACCAAGCTGATATCTTTCTCTACTATTAATGTACTGTGAAGTCCAATTGATAACTTAAATTTTATACCCACTCAAGTACTGTACATCCATATTAGATGGATTGGAGGCATTATTTACTTTTGAATTCCAAAACCTTGTAATATGCATGCTATTTGTATACCTTTCTTAAACTCTGAATTGATAGATGAAAATGAATGGTATTCAGCTGGATTTCTTTTATGTAGAACAAGCATTATGGAAGATGCAAACTATGTAAGAGGAAGCTGGGTGGCATATATGAAGTCTGTTTTGTGGTGTTAAATTTGGACTGATGTCTTGTTTAATGTTTTTCTCTGAAGTTTGGAACTAAAACTTTCAATGATTGAAATTCTGGCTCTGAGTTTAGTTAGTCTGTTTGGATTTGTCGGGCTTGATAATGTCCGAAATGAACGTAATCTTAATGAGGCTTGTTATCTCCTACACTAGGTTGTCTGACATAAGTTTGCTGCAGATTGTTGCTTCCTATAAATAACTAATTTTTCTGTCAGACTATAAATTGACAGTTAATATTTTTCTGTGTTTTTTTGTCTAGAATCATGAGTGTTTTCACATTAATATGCCATAGTTTGTACTATGGGGGTTGTGATCTGGACTTTCAGTTTGTTACTAGTTGTTAGAGAATATGTTTTATAGTACCGCTATATGATTCTTTGCTTGTTCCATATCCTTAAAAAAATTGGTTTGAATTGGATGCTGGGTGCTTGTTGTAGTATGTCCAACATATCTAAGGTCATGGCGCAACTTCAGATTACCTGGTACATTACCTTAGATAGGAGGGTGTGGAGGTCGCATATTAGGGTAGAAAGTTAGTAGGCAGTAGGCAGTAGGCAGTGGAGTGTTGTCTTACCTTTCGAGGGTTAGGCTTGTTGGTGTTTGTCACAGTACTAGTCGTATTCTTGTAGTTTTTGCTTTTGATACCTATTGTCATCGGTTGTTTTTGTTTTTTGGTTATTGTACTATTTTGTTGTTGTTATTGTTCCTTTCTTGTAGGCTCTGCATTGCTTTCCTTATTAGTTGCTAAGTTTTCTTCTTCTTTTAACTTGGATTTTTACTGCACTAGGAAACAGCCTCTCTAGCCTCCCCATATTCCACTTATGGGATTTCACTAGATATATTGTTGTATTCTTGCTATTAGCAACTTCTTCAGATGTACCATAGTAGGCAGACCAATGCAAATCTCTGACTGATGTGTACAAGATGTAACGACTAAATAAAGGATCAATCTGGAAATCTGTTGTTAAAAGTTAAATCTATAATACACTGTACATGATGAATGAAATCTGACCTTACTTTCAGTATATCTGTCCAATGAGACTGAAAATCCTTCATTAGACATACCAACCTCTTTCTCTTTTTCTTTTTCTCTGTTTATAAGTAGAGCAAACTGCTATTTCATATAAAAGAATTACCACTCAGCCTCAGTGGAGTTGACTAGATTTGCTGTGAGCCAAGGTTGGTTAATTGCTTGTTGTTGTTTCAGATTAGGCTATCTAGTGAATTATTCCTAAATGGTACCATTCCTGTATTCTTATGTATGATCTATAATTGTTGTGAGTAGTACTATTGCTGGATTCTGGTATATGTTGTCTTCATGCTACTATTTGGAAACTGGCTAGATTGTAGTATGATTCTTTGTGAAATTGGTAACTTAGATTGTACTATGATTCTTTCTGGCGTGGATTATCTGTATACGACCTCAGGCATGTATCCTAATTCTTCCCTTCACCCTTTTCTCCAGTCATTTCAATGCAGGCATGGGAAGGCTTACCTCTTTGATAAAGTGTAAGTGTTCAATATAACCTACTATTTCAGATGGATTTTCTAACTCTATTAATGCTAATGCAGGGAGGGGCCTTGAAGGTTGAGATGAACTTTGGGAAACTAAATTCCTATAAATTTGTATAAATATTTCCCCTATTACTTTAATTATTACTTCTTTCTGCTGGGATTTTGCTTCAATGTTTGAAGTAATAGAATTTCTTATCCTGTCTCAAATAGAAAGCCAAACTCATTTCTTGAATTATGTATTGCGGAATGGCAGAAAATGTGGCTAGTCACTGTATCCTATAACATGTTTTCCACTTGCAAGAGTGTATATTATGTTCTACTCCTTTATTGGCATTGCAGTGTGAATGTTACTCTTGGAGAAAAAGAAGAGCGGGTGATGCTGACTGGAATGCACACTGTTGTTGACATATTCTGTGTAGGATGTGGCTCTATTGTGGGGTGGAAATATGTAAGTCTCCTATCCACTATTTCATGACTCTGCAATAGTCTTCGACTTTTTATGTCTCTGCTCTAGTTATCATATTGATATGTTATACCAATATCGACTGAATAATTTCAGGAAGCTGCGCAAGAGAAAGACCAAAAGTACAAGGAAGGGAGGTTCATCCTTGAGAGGTATTGTAGTGTTTCTTTTACCTTACTTTTGGTGTCTGATCATACATCAAGACTTTTAGACATACACAATATTTCACTTATTATCTGCAGTTAGCAAATAATAATGATTTTGACAATCAATATTTGCAAGTAGTCATGTACACAACCTGATCATCCAAATACTTCTTTACGACTTCAACTTGAAGTAATTTTTTTTCCAGCTTTCAACCAAACATTGTCCAAACACCTATTGAGTTATTTTGGTTCTTTTTGCTAAGTAGGTTTAAGATCTTGGGTCCAGATGGAAGCAACTATTCAATACTTCAAGAGGCTCAGCTCGTAGGAAGTGATACCGATGAACCTTGACTAACCTTCTGCTTCGCCATTCATTATCATTTAGAATCAAAGATTTATTACAATTGTACATCCTCTCAACTTTCTATGTCGACACAAGCAATCTATAATTGCTTTTAGTACAGATGCAAGTAGCTTATATAGACAAGTTTTGCATTTCGAATGATCAATTACTATACTTTTAGTCTCTCTGGTTTTTCCATCTCAAATTGCTCTTGTAGTCTTTTGACTATCATTGATAGAAATCTGATGTTTTATCTTTTTCCAAAGAAAAAAAGTTTGTCCAACTTGGCCAATACTGTTATTATATGATCTATCTAATATTTTCGCCTAATTCCTCAACGAAATGTATCTCCTACAAAATCTGTAAATTGATCACTTCTATTTACTTAGCAGAAAATGTTCTTACATGTTAAAACTCATTATGATATGTATTTATGATCAACTAATTTTATAGTATCCAATTAAGAAGTGACACTTGTCAAATTAGTTTATTTTGACTTACTCTTTTGCCTACAGGTATCACAATTCAAACCATGGAGTCGGCTGAACCTACTCTAACATCTAGATAGGAGAACCTTAACACCCAATTTTAAACATAAAATGCGAAAGTGAACAAAATATAAACTAAACACCCCGTTTAAATAAAGAATACTCAAACTTAGTTAAAACAAAGTATTTTTGTTAAGTATTACATTAAACTCTATGTTCCTATCCAACATATGCGCGAATGAGAATTTCAAAAATACCTATAGATTTTCATGATTATTAGTTTTCAATTTTGTTTTACAAGATGTTCCCTTCGTTCCTATTTATATGTCACCATATTTAGAGTTTACGTCCCTTAAGACATTAGATAAGTTTACCATTATATCCCTTATTTAGTGTTCTATTGTAGTCAAGTCTTCAATAAATGAACATATATTAATTTATTTTGATTAGTTAAATTGACCTATGAACATGAATTAATCATTTAGTTTTCTTATGTTAATCAAATTCATACTTTCAAGGCTAAAAATTTAATGTTTCATTATTTAAAAAAAGTCATAGACACTCCTAACTGTTCACATTGGCCTTTTCTTTAGATATGCTATAAATATATAATCTTGTTGTGTTTGATAACTAAGAAAAAGTACATATATATTTATATCTAATTTAATAATATATTATCTTACTTCATCAATGGATTTTTGGTCTCAAAATGTTTTTTCATAAAAAATGCAAACAGGTCCCCACCAATCACCATCTAATAAAAAACAACCCGGCCCATTAGGCCCATAAAATGGGCCCAAAATCTTTTCTGGCCCACACTTCATAGATTGAAAATTCCCAACCACGTTTATTTATGAATTTTTAAAAAATAAAATACACAAAATAGCCCATGTTTAAGTCTAGGGCCTTGTGCACCTTTTCAAAATATTCTTCACATCAATAATTTGACTGTCTTATTCTATTCTTCTATCCTTTTTTATGTGTTAAACAGTTAAAAGAACACATTGTTAACGGGAGAGGAGCGGAGCTTAGTCGAATATTTTTCGTTAAAAATTACTTCTATCTTCTGTCAATCATCATTGCTATCACAATCGTCAACCACTATCACTAACACATTTGCAATCACAATCAATATTACCTTTGTCAATCATTAACACACCACTAATACTAACCACATCTACTATAACATATCATCTCCATCATTATAATTATATCAACTGATATCATCGTTATTATCGTCGCCGTCACTCCACTACCACTGCAACCACTTCGTTCTATCCATACTACCAACCATCATAACTAGCATTATCATCAACCATCACAATTCCATAATTATAATTATGGATGTGGTCACTACAACAAAATCACTTTTTAGCGGCAATAAATATACACATTAACAAAAAGTGTTAAAGTCTTTATCCGCATTAGTTGATAGTCATTGGATCCAATGTCGCTAAAGGCTCTAGGGACATATACAAAGAGTGTTAATTGCCGTTAAAAGTACATATTTAGTGGCAATTAAGCTATTGCCGTTAATTAATTGCCGCCAAAGATCATTTTTGAGGTAGTGGGTAGGTTTGGTAGCGACTGTCAATAGTGATTGACATTAGGGATAGTCGTCAATGATGATTGTGATGACAAAGATGGTTGATAATTTGTAGTTGATGATGGTAATATAGTGATAGTTATAATGAAAAAAAAAAAGAGATAATGATGATGACCGGTTATTATAAATAGAATGATGATAAAAATTATTCACATATATCTTTTTAATAATATTAAAGACTTTATTAAGATCTATTCAAATAAAATAAATATTAAAATTTTAATATAAATAAATACACTTAATAATCTAAGATGCATAACCACAACCAAATAAAGTCAGTCAAAGTGGGTGAATATGCCTAAACTTGTAATCAACCAAAAAAAATAAAAATAAATAAAATAAATAAAAAAATAATATATATATAATGACCTTGTGACATCTGTTTATTCTTTAACTTGTACGCATTTCTTATAAATTAATTTGATACATGTGTGTGGTTTATTTGTTTACGTTATTAATTATATTCATCATGTCAACATCGTGCTACTAAACTTTGTTTAAATTCAAATCACTCTCTTGAACACCCCCCCACCCCAAACACACACAAAAAAAAGTGAGAATCAGTAAAATAAACCTTTTGTTTTTTGCTTTTTCAGTGCTGCTGATTTTGATATATAGACCTCTAAGAATTGCTACATGAGATTTGTTTTATTTCTTTTTGTATCATTGATACTAGACAAGATTTTAACAAATTTCCTTCTTATTAATTGACAATAATTCAGTTTTACGTTGTTTATATATTGCTGATATACTAAATAATATTTAGGACAATATATATACGAATATCCCGATGATAATAATTAGTCTTCTTCATTTGGACTTCCTGTTAAGACCGTGTAAATGAATACATATATATAATTCTTTACCATTTGAATTATATTTTCATTGCGAATTAATAAGAAATTTGTGCTATAGAACATGATTTTACCACTTATTTCTTCATAATCAACTCACTGAAAAAAGGTATGATGGGAAAAAAATACTATACATTACTATTTTTTTATTCTTACTGATCCAATCAAAATATCTATGAAAATAGTCAGTGAACATTTTCCAGTGAGAAAATAGTGATCTTTAATAGTGAAGTAACCGTGCAAGATCTCTTGTGAGTTATGTTCAATGGTTATATATGTAAAAATAAAAATATCTCATAAAATGATGCAAAACTAAAATCATTTTTTTAAAAAAAAAAAAACTAAAAAACCAATCGACCCGTTGAAACACCTATTGTTGATTTTGATGGGATTAGAATAAACTTGTGTATAATTTTCCAATTGTTTGGTAGGAGTATAACAAGAAAAGGATTTTTTAAAGACAAAAAGAGTATTAAGAGCTAGAAAAAAATGGCATAGGCTAAAAGAACAAAAGAACAAAAAGGAAAAGAGATAAAATTGTTTTATGAAATGAAATAAATCAAAATTTTGCTTATTATATGAAGTATGAAGCCTCTGTCCCAAACATGTGCAATGGAATAAATGGATACCCCACAAACTAAAAGATATTGACAAATGCTCTTTATTCACTTTGAAAAATGACTTAGATACAAAAAGTTTAGCATATGATTATGAAATGATCCTCTTATTATGCACCTAATATAATACATGTCTTCCTTAATTTTGGCAAAAAGTTCACACATCATTTATTTCAAAATCTAAAAAGGTATACTATAAATTTATGTGCCTCATTTTATATGTTTGGAAATTGGAACTATATATGGTTGATACACATATATATACACATATATAAAACAAAAAGTAATAAGTTCAATTGAGAGTATTTTGTACAAATAACTTTTTTTAGGCCAATATTTAAGTGTCGTCTGGTAAGATTATGGGCTAAAAACTTATTTGCAAAAAATATAATTTATCGAACTACTTATACAAGTGAAATTCAATTTACGGAATTAACATAAATATATCTAAAGCATAATTAAAAAAAACCACACGGTACAATAATTTAAAATAAACGTTATATCATAGATCAATTTACTAATAAATGATTCGGAATGCATATATAACAAAAAACTTGGCTTATAAAAAGTAGATAGTATTTCAAACGACAAAAATATTGTGTAGTAAATGCTAAACGACCTCTTTTTGAGAGACTAATGTTTTAATCCTCCTATATAAGTTTAATGAGTTAATATTGACTAACATTAATTTTGTTACATATTTGACCCTACTTAAAACTTACTATATACTTGAGATTTTCCATACTATTCATAGATCTCCTTACCATTTTGCCAAGCAACAAATCTTAGTAATCATTTGATCTTATTAATAATTTTGGTAATACAAATTTCCACATAAAATGAAAAAAAGAAAGCGACATATCAATTAAGAAAGTTGCTTACTAACTTTTGAATTTGAATTGGTCACTTCAATTTGGAATAATCACTACTCCCTCCATTCCATATTAAGTTAATTTTTGAGGTGTTTCACACTCTTTAAGAAAAGTAGATTAAGACATAAATTAAATCTAATTTTCCATTTTTATCCTTATTAATTATTGTCAAATTTATGATTAAAATAACAAAATAACTAAATATTAATTAATCACTAATTCCAATACTAACTAATGAAGGGTAATATTGGAAGAACACTCTAAAAGTAGTCTTGAAAACTGAACAATTAAGTTAAAATGGAAAATGCCTCAAAAATTAACTTAATATGGAATGGAGGGAGTAATAAATAAAAGAGTTAGTATAAATATGAGTTTTGTTATTTTTGTTTAATCAATTCAATTATGCTATATTGTTCGATTTTTTCAAAAACATCGTTATAGAGTCTAAAACCAATGCATTCTTATAACAATAATAAGTGCAAGGAAGTACACTAAAAAGTGTACGCAAGTATTACCATTACCTTTCTGAGATATAGATGTTGTTTCTGGAAGATTCTCAACTCAAACTAATGCATTTTTTATGCTCTAAAATGGATTCGATACAAATTCTTTTTTAAATTTCGAGCACATCATAACAATAATAAAAATTCAAAATCTACACTTTATTATAAATTTGAATTTTGAACAAAAATAAATAAGGGCAAATAAGTAAATTAAACCAGATTGGTGGGACATATTAGGGAATTGATGGCAATAGAAAATTGTATTAATTTCAAACTCTATTTCTCTCCCTGAATTTTGTGTTTTCTTGTGCACATCACATAACACACTGTATGACTTGCTTATCAAAGGAGAATCCAACAAATCACTTTGATTTCATTCTTGTTCTAAAGTTTTTTTTCAACCTTCTTTAAACCCCCCACATTTCTTGCTCTCACCATCTGACATTTTTTCTCAACTTATACAAGCTGCCCTCCCACTCCCCACTCCCCACTCCCCACCCCCTACACACACACACCTTTTTTTTTTTTTTGGTTTTCATTGAATCCATTAATTCAACTTCTAGCTATATTCTTGTGACAATGGCTGTAAGTATATCTAATGATTTGTGAGATTGACTGTTTTTTCTTTTGTTTTTGTCTTTTTTTCTGGTGCAATGTTTATGTATGATTATTGAATCTTGTAAACTTATTTTTATGAGGGTGTTAGTGAGTAAGTGTAGAACATTTGATGGATTTTGATGGTAAAGATGGGAACTTTATGTTAATCTAGATGGATGGTCTTTTGTCATTTGTGTTCATTTTTCAAGTCAGATCCAATGATCTGTCTTGAAGATTTTTTGTTGTTACTTGGTTGAAGAAATGTGTGTTTAAGGGGGAAATGGGGGTTTATTAGGCATTTAAATTTATGGGTTTTGCTTATTTTCTGAATCTATGTTTTATATTTTTCATTTAGAAGTAGATCCTTTAGTGGTTTCTTGAAATGGGTATTTTTTATTTTGTAAAGATTTGAATTTGATTTGTTAAAAGATTGGATTTTTGGTATGCAGACATCAGTGCAATGTAGGCCACAAGAAAGGACTTTAGGAATGGTGATGAAGGAGGTAGATGAAGATCTTGCAATGTTTCTTGAGACGCGACGTAGCGAAAAGGACATGAATGATCAACTTGCTAAATGTAACTCTGAGGAATTGGATCAGCAATTAGGTATTGATATTTTAGATGTTTTTTTTCCAGCATTGTCAATTTGTAGCAATATTTTCCCAGAAATAGAATATAAAATAAATGTAGTCTTGCCATTTGGTGGTTCTTTCCATCCCCACTTTAACATATTGTTATTAAATGCATGATCTTTAATTCTAAATCTAGAGTACAGCCAACTTTGGCCTTTTGGAGTCTGGCTTTGGAAGTTTTCTTTGTTTTTCAATTGTTGTATATGTAATAAAGTTGGCATTTTTATTAATTGCAGGCTCAGAGGTTGACTTCTCTTCGTTATCAAATGGGACATCAACAAAGCCTGCTAATCAAGATTATCTTTTAAACTCTGAGAATGACAAGAATGACTATGACTGGTATTTACGACTATAACATTTCTGTGCTGGCCTAGGGATGAACTCATTTTGTTATTGTGTATTTTTTCTTCTACTTCGACGCGTTACTTGTTATCTATTGTTTTGATAAAAAAGAAGCAACTGAATAGCTTGTGCAGCCTCTTATAGTTTATGGACAGACGGTATGTAAGTGACATTTTATTTGGGAGTTCAAAATGACTATTGTGTCGTGAGGTGTTAGCGATTTTGTTTTGAGGAAGTTGTTATAGCATTTTACTTTCACCCTTGTTCTTCGAAATGACTAGTGTGTCGTGGGGTGGTAGCGATTTTGATTTGAGGAAGTTGTATAGCATTTCACTTTCACCCTTGTTCAGTTCATTGGACTCTAAGCAGGTTAGTTATCAAAAAAGAAAAGCTAAAAAGAGAACCTAAGAAGGTTTTATGAGGTAATTTTTGGTTCGAGCAGCATCATGCTAGTGACCTTCAATTTTATATTTTTTTGGAGCACGGATAGTCAAATATTTCAAAGGATATACTAATTGGTAGTGTATATATCTTTTTAATGTAAAAGCGTATATAAGTGATGCTTTCACGGCCTATCGGATGAATGTAATTGTTATAGTACAGATTTAAGGTGTTGAGTGCTGTCCTCTTCTTTCTTCAACTCTGTGAAATGTATCTTTCTGTTGAACTTTTGTAATGCACTATAGAAGTTTTTGACTTTCATAGGGACTTTTCACCGCAAAAAGTAGCTTTATAGTCATTGTTAAATCCGAACCTGGTCTAAATAGATCTTCTAGTTGTGGCTAACCAGAGATGTTGCTCTACTAGCATTCTAAGGTTTATCATCTCATACTAGGGACAATATGAATGAAAGCAGAACAAGCAAGCACATACGTCAAGACTGAGCAAAATTATTCACATTTATTGTTTGCACTGTAGGAACAAACATTTAAGCTTATGCACTTCCTTAGACAGAAAATTGATTCTGCTTCATTTTTCAAGTCTTACAGTCTGATTGATTAAGCATGCTTTTAGAGATCAATCGAGCACATACGTTAAACTGTATATTCCTAGTTTCATGAAAATACAGTGCTGCGTGATGGTTCTGCCATTACACATCAATACTTTATCTGCTAATTTGGTTTTCAGGCTCCTTTCACCTCCTCAGACTCCTTCAAATCCATTACCAGAGGTGGAAGAACAGAATATTCCAGTGTACCAAATTGTGACAAATTCTAGTTCAACTGGTCAAGACTGTAAAATTAAGATGGATTCAAGTACAGTTGCTCCTGAACCTAAAATAAGCATTGAGCAGGACATAGTTCAGGTACAATATACTCATTAAAGTTCCATTGAATGCTTATACGATAATATACTCATTTTAGTACCGCTGAATGCTGTTCAGTTGAAGAAATTCTCTATCTTCTATATTTAGCATGCTGTTTCATTTATTTTGACGTATACTAAATTTTGCCACTAAATGCTAATAGTGATGTTTCCGGTTGAAGAAATTCTCTATTTTCTCTATTATCACACTTTTACAGTTATTTTGAGGTGGATTGCAAAACAATATGTTAGTCTTAACTGCTAGATGTTGCAGCCTGCAAATTCACTGGAAGGGCTCCATTCAACGGGACAGCCAGATATGTCTAGAAGCAAAAGCTCTTCTGCTGGAAATGGAAGGCCTTCTTCGTCAGGGGGGAAAAAGGCAACTTCCACCAGGTCATCAACGCCTACTGGACGTCCTCGTAGTTCTTCATCCAAGCCCTCAAGAGCTTCTACTCCTACTTCAAGAGCGGCGTTGCCTTCTGCTAAGCCTGTTGCTTCCACAGCAAGATCCTCAACTCCAACAAGAGCTGCTCCACTCTCTTCTACCCCAACCGGTAGACCCTCCAAACCAGCTGCTTCCAAGTCAACATCAAGGTCAGCAACACCAACTCGTCGACCATCAGCTGCATCGTCCATTCCTATTGTATCAGTTTCTGGTTCTCGATCTTCTTCATCGACAAAAACGGGTTCCACGACATTGAAAAAAACTGCACCATCTCGGGGTACCTCTCCAACTGTGAAGTCTAGGCCATTGAAACCCTTGGAGACACCAAGTCTTTCACGTGATTCTTCTGTCAATTCCAAGACATTAGTGCCTAAAAGGCCTGCATCTGCATCTAGAGGAAGACCAACTGCACCTGGCGCTCGACACTCTACTACTAATGGAAAACCCAGACGGAAATCATGTTCTCCTTCTAGAGGACGAGCAACAACAGCTACTATTTTGATCAATACAACTGCTCTGCTTTCCAAGAGTAGGGGCTATGGTATTGAAAATGATGACGTGAATCCTGTGTTGATCGGAACACAGATGGTTGAACGGGTAGTAAACATGAGGAAATTAGCTCCCCCAAAGCAAGATGATAATCTATCTCATGAAAATTCCTCCAAGAAATCTTTATCCCGAGAAAATTCAGGCTTTGGAAGATCATTCTCCAAAAAGTCTTTGGATATGGCTCTACGGCACATGGTACATACATAACTTCTAAATGCTCATTCATTCAATTCCATAAACATTCAAATTCAAAAGTGAACTTGTATAGAAAGTCTCGAGCATACCTGCATTGTAACACATTCTATTTCCTACATTTACATTTATATGGACTTGTTATGAACAGGATATAAGACGAAGTGTTAATGGAACCTTACGCCCAGTCCTGACACGGGTCTCAGCTTCTTCAGCAAACAGTATCCGGTCTAGCTCAACAAAGAACAAGACAGGTAGTGTTTCTGACTCGCCCCTTGCCACGAGCAGCAATGCTAGTTCAGAACCAAGTATGAACAATAGCTCTAATAACATAAATTGGAGTGAACCTGAAGATGATAACTTTGGTTGTGAGAGAGAACTATCGTCTCCTCGCTGACCTGTAGGACTTGTTATGATATTTATTCTTGCTGTGTGGTTTGATTATTTGATCTTGTTTGTTCTTGAAACTTCTACATTGAAAAATTGCATCTGGATTTATTTTTCAGGGATCCTTTGCAATAGTAGTGGCATTTCTTGTGCTATGCATGTACTAGCAAAGATTAAACTTTTCTTGTAATTATAATGGAAAAAACTTAAGTTCTTGAGCTCTGACTTACAAAATACTTCTCTTTCTCATTTTGATGTAAGATTAATAACCTAAAGTGTCATGTCCATTTCATAAAGTAAGTTTCTCAAATTTAAGTACTGAGTGATATATAGCCTTATTCCAACAAAATTGTTTTTTATGGTATCTATTGAATTACTTTGAAAATGCAATGACAGGCAAGTTGATGATAATATTCCATATATTTCTACATATAAAAAAACAGCTCATTTTCTCCAAAGTAGAGTCAATTTTTTTTCAAAACCTTTTACTTATATGTGGCTTAAATTTCCAAACTTTGTCTACAAAGTCTTTATTAAAGACTACCAAAAAATAAGTGGGATAGGGAAGTTTTTAAACATGAGGAAAAAGAAAGGGAAGTTCAAAAGGGCTGTGATTAAAAATAAAGGTTTTTCTTATCGTAAATCAATTAGAATTTTTTTATTATAAAACATAATATTCTCAATTATTTTTTATCGAATCAGCTCGCTGAAAAAATGTAGGACAAGGGACTAAATTTTCTATATATTAGTGTCTAAATTTTCAAGTTTTCCCTATTTGGCTATTAGATTTCATATACAGTTAATTCTTATGGAGAGAGGGGACTAGAATGCGAAAAAGTTTGACAGGCGTTTGCCCATGAATTTTATTTAGTTTCAAGGTTATAATTATTTTTTATCGAATTAGCTAACTGGAAAAATGTAGGATAAGGGACTAAATTTTCTATATATTAGTGTCTAATTTTCAAGTTTTCCCTATTTGGTTATTAGATTTCATATACAGTTAATACTTATGGAGAGAGGGAACTAGAATGTGAAAAAGTTTGACAGGCGTTTGCCCATGAATTTTATTTAGTTTCAAGGTTATAATTATGTTTGATCATATTTTTTGCAAAAGTATTTAGAGTTTGAAAGTATTTTTTATACAAATATGGAATATAATTTAAACATGAAATTTAACTTAAATAAGGTTATTATATAAAATTTTAAAAATTAGGATATTAGAAAAGAAAAATTTATAAAAGTGAAATGGAATTTTGGATATTTTATAAATTTCAAATACAACTTTAAGTTATATTTAAAAATTTTATAATTAAACCATGATTTTTCAAATAAAATAAAAATTCAAAATAAGTACAAAATTCTCATCATCAAACAAATCCTAATATAATTATTTGAGCAATGGATTATAGTTGCTTTTTTTTTTTTTTTGGTTTTCTACCCGGTGTTTGGAGTCCACATTGAAGCCTAATTAAATCTAGATCACATATTGCAAGGCACATTCAGGTTGGCGCTTCCAACATGATTTTCTCCATATCTAGGGCTCGAACCCAAAATCTCTGGTTAAGGGTTAAGCAGTCTCACCACTGCACCTAAGTGTGTCAAATGGACAGGTGGAATTGAAATTGGAAATATTAAAATGAGTTGAAATAGAAATTGGGTTGGGTCTTGACCTGCCCAAGTTTACTTTGATATCAAATGGGTTGGGTCATGACCCACCCAATTCGACTCGCTTAATCTCTATAATTTTAACATATTGTTATTTAACTTTTATAACCACAATTTGAATTTCAACTCAAGAAAATTTAAAAAGAAGAAGTTACAAATGGATAGATAAATCCTAAAAGATATAAAATAGAGAGTAATTCATACCTTTATTATATACATTACATCAATGCAAATACAGAGTCTTAAAACGGATTGAAATTGGAGATTATATTGGTCTCAATTGAAGATTTTCTTAAAATGGATTAAAACTTAAATTGATTGAGATTGAATCCAATTCAAATTATTCTAAGTCCAACCGTTAAAATTTTAGACGAATGACCTATAATTGAGTTCATTTTTAACATCCCTAACTGCACCACAATTCATGTCAGCGGGTTAGAGTTGCTTTGGAGTTTAGCAATTTTCGCATGGAGTTTAGCAATCATACAAAGACAATAGAGGGACCCTAAGTCCAACGTAAGATGAGATATTTCAACTTTACTACTATTCCTTGGTGATATTTGAAAAAAAAAATGAAAAAGAAAATAGCATTTGGAGTTTAAATTAAAAGGTATTACTTCTTCTGTTTCAATTTATGTGATATTTTTCATTTTTGAGAGTCAAAAAAATTTAAGTTTAATCGAAAATTTCATGATTTGCACATGAAATTTTCAATTTTATTGAAATGAAATTTATATATTTGTAAGTTATGTAAAAAATACTATAAGTCACAATAATTGATAATTCAAAATGTTTAAAAGATTTATGAAAAACTTATAGTCAAAGATACTCATTGAATTTTGAAATCTGAAAAGTGTCATTGACGGATGGAGTAATATTTTAAAATGAAAATAAAGTATTGAAACATACATTTTAATTGATAATTCAAATGTTTAAAAGATTTATGAAAAAATTGTAGTCAAAATAATTGATAATTCAAAATATTTAAAAGATTTATGAAAAACTTATAGTCAAAGATATACTCGTTAAATTTCGAAATTTGAAAAGTGTCACTGACAGAGGGAGTAATATTTTAAAATGAAAATAAAGTATTGCAACATGCATTTTAATTGCAAGTGGCCATCAAAGCAAGTCTCATCATTATGTTTCTAAAAAAAAGAAAAAGAAAAAGCACTACCGACACCCTTCAAATATGCTAAATTAAAAATAAACGTTTTTTTCATGTAGTAATAATATAATAGTAATAATACTCCATAGTAATTTATATTTTTTGAAATGATTATATTGTCGGAATTATCTACAATAATAACAATAATAACAATAATAATAATAATAATAATAATAATAATAATAATAATAATAATAATAGTAGTAGTGATGAACTTTGTATATGGTGAAATAGTTGCCCAGAAAATATTATGTCAGATAACTTTAAGGTGCTTTCTGTTTAAAATTATTTCATATTATAATATTTTGCCTAAATTAATAATAATTGATTTCAATGTAATTTAAAGGCGGAATGATTTGGGAGATTCTTATACTTGGCTCAAATTGTCAACTAGACCCTTCTATGACTTTGTCAATTGAACACTTAAACTCAATGAAACACAATATTTTAAACCCATTTGACCATTGATCAATCCTATGTGGCAACTTAATAGTTGAGGTGGAACAAACGTGTGATCTCACTCGTTAAAGGAGTGTAAACAGAAAAAATTGAGACTAAAACTAATTAAAAGAAAAGAAATATTTTACAATCTTTAATATGTTTGCAAGAAGTATTTCAGAAATTATTTTCTAGAAGTAGTTGTTTCAGTCTTTGTGATAAAAATATATGAAGAGAAGCTATTGGGGGATTGGGGAGGGGTAATTTACAGACGGCTAGGTGATAGAGATCTGATTATTTTGGAGCGTAAAGAATGATTATTGTATGTCTATGTAAAATTAAGTGGAACATATATATATATATATATATATATATTAGAACATATTAAGATATTTTAGTGTGGTTCATTTGCATTAATGGAGGAAACAAATTCACAATGGTTCAAGTGGTGGATGAAGACCTTGTTATAAAAAAAATAGAGAAAATTTATGAACGATGAAAACTTGGAGAACAATGATAATTTTTAGTTATTTAAGGTAGTGATAACCAGTAAGGAATAAGGATGTAAGATGGCAATGGTGAAAAAATGGAGGGAGATGGTCAAGGATAAAGTTAGTGTGAGGAAGAAACGGAGTGAAAAAGAAAAAAATGCAAATTTTAAATAAAGTAAAAAAATAAGTGAAAAGAAAAAAATTTAAATTTCTTAAAATAAAGTAAAAATAAGTGACGTGTCACTAAAAGTCTGATGTGGATCATGACATGTCATTTTCATTGTGTCTTTGAAGTCCACGTGAAGTCAAAAGGGTTTAAAAGATTGTGTTTCATTGAGTTTAAGTGTTCGGTTGGCAATATCGTGAGTAGAAGGGTCCAGTTGACAATTCAAGCCAAGTATAAGAGTCCCCAGATCATTCCGCCTAACTTAAATACAAGTATTATTTCAATTCACCAATCAAACTATATACAATTATGTGAGATTATTGTTAAACTAGTGAATAGGTATAGGCTTCGCGCGGTAATTAAGATTTTATTGAATTTATATAATATTATATTTATAATGATAAAATTCTGGAGAACAATCTCTTCAAATGAGGATAAGTTATAGAGAAAAATGATACTTACTAATAATACTGTAATATTTATCAGTAATGATAATTAAAGGTAAATCCTACACTTAATTAGAGGATTTATGTAAGTCTTTGTCTTACTCATTCTTATTTATTTGTTGTTTCACATATGTTAATTACGTAAATAAAATAATTATATTTATTGTATGATAAGTAAACGTTCTGAATAACTAAAGGTTTTTTTTATTTACGTAAGTCCTATCATCTACTACTAAATTAGAAAGTTTACATAAGTCCTTTCACCTCATTTGTTCTTACTTAAATATTTTTTCCATAAATCAACGTCTAAAGCAACACTCCATGTTTATTGGTCCATTAAATGATAAAAAATCTTATCTTTAAAAAATTATCTTGTATTAAAATAAAAAAAGAAAATATTAAAATAGTGTTGAAATTAAAAAAAGGCGGAATGACCTAGGAAACCCCTGTACTTGGCTCTGTTTGTCAGTTAAACCCTCTTACTCATCACTTTGTCAACCAAACCCTTAAACTCATCATAACACATTATTTTAAACCCTCTGACTATTGACCGAACTTATGTGACATTAATATTGGTGAGTTGAAAATATGCGTAATTACACGCGCTTGAAAGCGAGTTAAAATAATATTTTACCTTTAAAAAAATCAATTTAACAAAATTAAAAAATAAGATTCATCTTCTTCGACCCTCCTTCACCCACCCACCCACAACTTTCTTCTTCTTCACCAGCCCTCTCTCCTCTGCCCCTCACCACAGCCCTCAACTTTATTCTTTCTTCATCCCCACATTCACTCTTCTTCGCCTTTTTTTTTATATATACAAATCAGTAGCCTCAACTTCTTCTAAAATTTTCATTTTTTAGATTTGAAAAATATTACTCCAGTATCATTATTTTATTAGATGGTTTCAACGAGGAGATGTGGATACTGTGAAGGATGGTTGTGACTATTGGAAATTTTAAAACTTCATTGATAAGCTTGAAAAAGCTTTAAAAAAAATAAATGGGTCTTGTGAATTTGTAAAATTAATTAAATTTTTTGGTTGGGGTTCATTGAGTTTGTGTTGGTGAACTTGTAGTTGAATTTACAAGTTAAATCGAGAAGAATTTGATCTAATGGGTATGAATATAGTGCTCAATTTGTGACTATTTGAAAAGTTTAAGAAATTAAAAAATTGATCTATTTGATTTATTTATTTATTAGCACTTAATTTCGTTCGTGGCACTAAAAAATGATGTAAAATTCCATGTGTAATTGCGTCCATTAGATGCACACTGACCGGAGGAGAAAGGGGCTTAAAATGGTGTGTTCATATGGGTTTAAGGGTCTCGTTGGTAAAGTGATGAATATGAGGGTTCAACTGACAAACAGAGTCAAATACAAAGGTCTCTCAGGTCATTCCGCCTTTAAAAAATGAAAATGAGAAACTTGTGACATTGCAAGTTGTTGGATTTTTAGTTCATTTTTCCCACTTTTCTCTCTCTCCTTAGTTATTTTGTCCTTAATTTTTTTGCAATATTTGTGTTAGCTTCTTTAACCTATTAATCAAGATACACTTTGAAGATAAATAGTTAATTATTTGATATAATTTTTTAGGATTTTAAAAATGAATCAATGAAGAAAATAAAATATATTCTACAAATAAAATCGTACAGTAAAATTATCATTCCAAAAATTTTAAATGAATTGATGAGCAAAATGTATTTAATCAGGTGTACGAAATTATAACTATCTCAATTTAACTGTTCATCATGCATTATCACAAAATTCTACTCATGAAAATATAAGAAGATCAATAAGACATAAAACATGAATGATTAAAATAAAATGAACTCTATCAAGATAGAGCCAATAATACAACTAAAAATGAAAAAGTTACCTAGTATAATAGAAGAAATACTTACTCTATCAAGATAGAGCCAAATAAGAATAACTAAAAATAAAAAAGTTACTAGCATAATAAAAGAAATACTTATTGGGGATTGATATTTAAACATATTGATTATCAAATTTAATGTAGGAAATAATAATAAATTTGGTCTCCTCAAACTCTCATCTATTCTTAGTCCCACTTTTTCTCCATTCTATGTGGGCTTAAGTGTTATGTTTATTGTATAAATAAGGTTTTTATTATTTAAAATCTATAGGTTAGTAGAAGATCAAATGAATCAGAAAATACAATAAAAATTATGAACATAATTATATGGGGATCATTATTTATATTAATATTTTCAACTGAACGCAATATTATTTTATACGACATTTTACACTAAAAAAATTCATAATTAATTAAATCAAACAACAATGGTTAATTGATACATCCAAATTTCAATCCAATTTAAGTGATACCGTATTACATAAAAAAAATTTTAAAAAAGGATAAAATTTCAAAATTTATGATTTAAAATAATCATATAACATATTTACATTGTTATAAATCAATTTATTAGGATAAAAAAAATTACGTTGTGATGAATATTATCTATAAATTTATTTTTTAATAATACTAAGACGTTATTCAAGATCTTAATAATTAAAACTTATTTAGATCTTCTTTAAATCTTAACATAAATAAATACATTTCATAACAATAATTCAAATTCACATCATTAAATGTATGAACAAATAAGACCCAAGAGCTTTATGTCCACTCATATCCACAGTAAGTTGACAAAGACTAATCGTACACTCAAATGAACTCATTTATTTCGTGTTTGACACCTCATTTTTTAAAACGCCTACCCTTATTTTTTATTTATTTTTAAATAGTAAGTAATATTTTGTTCGCCGTTTGAAATCTATATTGAAATCTCAATAATATTCGAATTACACGCTTCAAATTATGCTAAAAGGAAATTCTCACATCAAATAAGTTTTCTTGAAATGATGAAAAGCAAAAAGGAAGCTGTCTTTATCTATGTCTTCCATTCCCTCCTCTCTACCTAGACGAAAGAGAGTTCCACCTATATGACCTCTTCAAAGGTTGAAGAGACAAATTGTGGATCTAATCAATCCGTTAACCGTAAAAGATTAGGTTAAAAAAAATGACTAAGAAGTCGTTTGATTTGAATTAAAGTTATGATATAATTAATTATGATGAGAATGGGATAAGTTATGATGATATTATTTTTTATTGAAATAGTAGATTTAATAGATTTTTTTTTTAAATAGAGGAGAGAGTGGGGACAAGCAAATACTACTAGAAAGCACAAATATCATCCTATAAATACTACTAACCAAACACTCACAATCTCACACTATCTTTTTCATAAAATGAATCCTTCCTCTCTAGTTTCCATTCTTTCTTTTTTTTCTCTCTTGTTTCTTTCTCAACTCTCTTCATCTGAAAGATGCCATCCAAATGACAAAAAAGCCCTCCTAGAATTCAAAAAAGGTCTAGGCAATCCTGATGACTTGGGTAATTGGGATCCCAGAACTGATTGTTGTACTGATTGGTACGGACCTACTATCAAATGTGATGAAAAAACCAATCGTATTAACGTCATCGCCTTCACCAAAATGGATATGGCCGGATACCTCTCCCCTGCCATCGGAGACCTTACATACCTTACAACATTCAGTATCCACAACGTACGTAATCTCACCGGTCCAATTCCATCAACAATCGTTAAACTAACTAATCTCGAATTCTTCAGAATTAGTCAAACAAACATTTCTGGACCTGTACCTGAAGTTCTTAGTAAGTTGAAAAGCTTAACCTACATTAACTTGTCCTATAATAAGCTTGTTGGAACTATCCCACCTTCGCTATCTCAACTTCCACACTTGGAGTTTTTAGGATTAGACAGAAACAAACTTAGTGGACCAATCCCGGAGTTTTTTAGCAACTTAGCTCCAAATCTAAGCTATATTTACCTTGGACATAACCAACTTACAGGGATTGTCCCAACTTCATTTGCTGGCTTGAGTATTGAGACAATTGACTTGTCAAGGAACATGCTTGAAGGGGATATTTCATTTTTGTTTGGTAAAGAAAAGAATACATTTCAAATGCTTTTGGATAGGAATAAGTTTGAATTTGACATGTCAAAGTTGACGTTTGGGAAGAGATTATGGAGGTTGGATTTAAATCATAACAAGATTTATGGGAGTCTTCCAAAAATCATGTCCAAGAATCAGTGGCAACTCTTGAATGTGAGTTATAATAGACTTTGTGGCAAGATTCCAAAGGGTGAGAATATGCAGAGATTTGAGATATATGAGTATTTTCACAACAAATGCTTGTGTGGTGCTCCATTGCCGCCCTGTAAATGATCATCACTAGCTAGTATCCTGTCATGTGTCTGTCTATCTATGTATTGTAACTTCTCTTTGAATGTTGATGAATAATTGAGTGAGTAAACTCAAGACATAAACATGTACTTTAATTTATGAATGTTATCCTTTTTAAGTAATTTCTCAATGGATGATTATATATATTGTCATGAATACCAATTAGCTACTTAATTTTCACTCTTTTGCTAAGCAAATGATTGACCATCATATCATCCGAAGAAACAGATAATATTGAATCATTTTACTTAATTACGCTGTCTATGAATATGATGACTAATTGAATCATTTTATTTATCATCATTATAAGTTACATACCTTCCCTGTGTAATTAAAAAATTATATAAATTCATATAAAAGAACAATCCTACAATAAGTGAAGTTATCACCTCATGAATAAAATGTACTCAAGTTCAAGTTCCCTTTACACTATTCTTATTTATTTTCTCAGGGAAATATTGAATGATAGAAATCTGAATAATATTTAAGTTAGAATGTACATCAAAAAAGTTCAAGTTTATATTACAGCTAAAAATTAGCAAGGCGAAGAGAGAAGTATAAGGGGTCCAACTGAATCCCTTTCCTCTCGAATATTATGTAATGGAAATAGAGTATAAATAAAAAAAATCATATCTATATAAGTTATTGAATTTCCATGACATAATGTCATTAGGTGGGTGGGAAGCATTGGAATAATGTCACTTATTCAATTTATTTTCCCTAATATCATTACAGAAGTTATTTTTCTCATTTTCAAGAAACTTAATTTTTTAGAAAAATATTTTAAAATTTGAAAATCGCATCCGAAACACATTCTTAATTATGGCTGAAAATTTAACTGTCGTTACCATCTTTGCATGTTCTTCCTTTGAATGCTTCTTTCGCTTTTATTTTATGTAATCATATTTTTTATTGCATACATTGTTTAAATTATTAATTTAACTTGTTTATTTTATGGTTTGTATAAATGAATATTACATTGATGAAATTGAAAAATCAAAATAAGGATAGTATTATGTGATAGGAGTATTAAATTAGGATGAGAATTATATTTATTTCTTAGAAATAAAAAAATGAAAAAGGTGTTACCTTTGTGCTTTGACATTTTCATGATTATTAGGTATTAATAATTATTTCCTGCTACCAAACATCACAAGAGGCACATAACATAAGCTAGTGGTTGAAAATGACTTGTTAAGGTTGACCAAATCTAAGGCTTTTTATCTCTTAGATATAGCAAGGAATCCTAATAAAGATGGTCAATAACAAGATAGAGAAATATACTTCTTTTCCTGAATATTTTACTCTCGTTTTATTTTATGTGTTTTAATTTAATTAAAAGAACTTCTTTCTTAAATGAAATTAGAAAGAATGTTCCCAACCTTTTTTTAAAATCGAATTGAAGGCTGCAAGGACTTTTGAAAATCAATAAGTTCAAAAATATAAAGAGATTTTTTAAGGATCTTATTATTTGATACTAAAGGTGTTCAAAACTATCTTTCAATTGTGATTTATTAAATATGTCATGATGCTATTCCTTATAAGCTATCACTAAAAACAAAATGAAAAAAATTTAAAAGTGACACTAGTTTCATAAACATATTGAAATGAAATTAAAGCAAAAAAAATAGAAAGACAAAATAAAGCAAAGTCAACCTCAATGTGGTGCAACCAATAGGTTGTTCCTCTCTAAATCATAAATTTTAGTTTTGAGCTTTGAATATAAAAATAATAATAGAGAGAACATCTTCTAAATAAAATTTATACAATGCAAATTTAAATTAATCAAGCTTCAATATAAATATCAGAGACGGAATAATTAAAAAAAAAAAGTCAAACCTCAATGGCGGCTTCATTTGTGCACCTTGGCCAACCCCTCTAATCCTATTTTATTTTATGTATAATAATAACTCCCTCTCTTGCAAGATGGTACTATAAATACATTTAATTATAGCATTTATTATAAAGTACAAAGTTATATCTCTACTCAACTAAAAAGTTGTATATAGCTAGCGTCCGGCATGCTTTTATTTCAACTATAATGGCTTTTGATTTTCAATCACAACAAGAAATCATGTACGTATAGATTATTATCTAAATTTTCATGTTTTTCCCATTTGTCTAAGTAGATTTTATAGTAGTTGATTATTATTTTTTTTTGTATTTCCTTTTCATTAATTTGCAGAAATATTAGGTGCTACAAAGTTAAAATTTTGAATATTTGAGCAATGGGTTGGAATTGCTTTGGAGTTTTGCAATCATACAAAAACAATAGAGAGACTCAAATCCAAGGTAAGTACACTCATAACTCTTATTTCTGTTTTCTCAATTACATGCTTAAAACAAATCGTTCTTATAAAATTCAGAATCCAAAATATTTAAAAATTTGACGCTTCTGCTCTACTTTTTGTAGTCCATCCAAATTTGAGAAGTACTTCACATAATTTTCATTTTCTTTTTGTGTTTTTCATTGTGTAGAGTTCACGACCAACAATGTGAGGGTTTTTTCCTATAACTCATTGAGATCAGCAACAAGTCACTTCCATCCATCTAACAAAATAGGAGGTGGTGGTTTTGGAGTTGTTTATAAGGTAATCATCTCTTGTTTATGGTGTCATGCCTTTTAATGGTCCTTGTGGATGCTAGTTATTAAGTACTGAGTTTAACATCTATACGTTCAAAATTTAGAAGAAGTCACCTAAAAGATAACTATAATAATTTAAATCATTCGAAGTGGGATTTGCTAGTGAGTAGAAAATGAGAGCATGTAAGGATAGATGCAGCCTAATGATCAATGAAGTGGGATGGGAATAATGAGATTTTTAGGTTCAAATCTCAATGGAGGCCCAAAAAGGGTACTGCAGCCTAGATAGATTCCTTCCAATGTAACTAATCTTTGGTGGAATAGTCGAGGTACACATAAGCTAATAAACACCACCATCATAAAAATTAAATTAAATAAGGTAGATTACCTGCTACATTAATAATGTAAAAATATTTTACACTATCAATATATATATATAGGTTAAATCTTTTATGTATTTCCACTCTTTGTACTTATGCAACTTTGTTCTTTAAATGTAGGGAATTTTGAGAGATGGAACTTGTGTTGCCATTAAATGTCTCTCTGCTGAGTCAAAACAAGGGACTAAAGAATTCTTGACAGAGATTAATATGATTTCAAACACCCAACATCCAAATCTTGTTCAGTTGATTGGTTGTTGTGTTGAGAGTGGCAATAGAATGTTGATATATGAATACTTGAAGAATAACAGCCTTGCCAGTGCTTTACTAGGTAATGTTCTCACAGATCAGTTTTTTTTAAAAAAAAACTTATTTTGAACCAAATGAACATGTTATAGTTGAAGTTAGGAATGTTAAATGAGCAGATTGGACTGAATCTGGACGGGTTAAAATTGTTATTTCAGGTTCTAATGGTAAGCGTGTTGCCCTGAATTGGCCTCAGAGAGTTGCTATAAGTTTAGGTACAGCATCTGGTTTAGCATTTCTTCATGAGGAAGCCTCACCACCGATTGTTCATCGAGATATTAAGGCTAGTAATATCCTTATAGATGAAAACCTTCATCCTAAAATTGGAGATTTTGGTCTGGCTAAGCTTTTTCCTGAAAATGTCACTCATCTAAGTACGCAAGTAGCAGGAACAATGTGAGTAGTTACATTGAATTTCAGTTTCATAACATTCGATATTCCTCTCCTGTCTCGTCTCAGTAAGGTATTCTGATGTGCAGAGGTTATCTTGCTCCGGAGTATGCCTTGTTTGGACAACTCACGAAAAAGGCTGATGTCTATAGCTTTGGAGTTCTTGTACTTGAAATCATAAGTGGAAGAAGCAGTAGTAAATCAGCATTTGGAGTGGATCTCTTGGTTCTGGTGGAATGGGTAGGATTATACTTTCAGCTTTATGATCTTCAAGATTCATCAGTAATCAGCATTTTGAAAGTTTACGCGTTGCAGGTATGGAAGCTAAGAGAAGAAGGACGGCTTCTGGAAATCATTGATCCAGAGCTAACAGAGTATCCAGAAACTGAATTGCTGCGGTTCATCAAAGTTGCTCTCTTTTGCACACAATCAGCACCTACCCAAAGACCTAATATGAAACAAGTGATTGAGATGTTGTCTAAGGAAGTCAACCTCAACGAGAAGTCGTTAACTGAACCAGGAGTTTATAGACCACATAGCTCGAAACGATCAAGTTATGGTAGTCTGCAGAAATCATCCTCTGCGGGGATGAATGGGGTGCAATCTGTAAATCCTTCTGTAACATCAACAAAGTTTGAGAGCTTTCAGAGTGTCACCCAAATGCTTCCTAGATAATGTTAACTGGTGTTCTTATTCTTCATACTTGTATATTGTCGTTCTTCTAACGTGGGCTATCGAGGAGTAAATGTATTGTCTCTCATTAGACTTACCTTTTTCATACATTTTCTCATGTAATGTAAAGTTGGCAGTAGCTGATAAGGGAGAAAGAGAGACAAATCACACAGAATGAGCTACTATGTAACTACAAATTTCAGATATGAAGATGAAGTTTACAGCAGAGACTATGAACACAGTAAAGGATAGAAACTTTTCTCTATGCACATATTAGCTCCTAAAACTAGAAATGAAGGTAAAAACTTCCTGATAGGAGTTATTCTCAAACTCATAACATTTAAGTTAACGTTTAAAGGATGACTGCTTTACAAGATCAACACAGTAGCATTTTCATTGTGCAGCAGAGAATAAACCTTTAAGATGCAGCAGTAGTAGCTTGAGGCTTTGCAGAGGCAGCAACAGAAGTTTCTATTCCTGTCTTTGCATCTTTTCCTGGTTCCGAAGATGGTTTTGCAGAAGGCTTCATATGCTCAGGGGGGTTGTGTTTGAGTTTCACAAGTATTTGACGCATTCTAGAGAGTTCAGTTGGCCTGCCAGGTTTGGGTCCTTGGATGACATTGATGGATGGCTGCTTCTCCTTATCCTTCTTTCCTTTCTTTTCTATGGTCGGGACCTCCTTTGGGATAAGCTCTCCAATTGCCCTCCAATAAGCCTTATTAGCTTCAGTATGGAACTTCTCTTGGTTGGCCAAGAATAACTGGAAAAAAAGAATAAGATGACACATGAATTGCAACACATTGATTGACTAAGGAGGAACTTGCCGTACTGTGGAACTATGTTTAGAGATTTGACAAACCATAAAACCAAAGACATAGTTCTGTGGAGATTAGCAAATAAAACTCACCAAAGCACAAAAACTCAGCATAGATTGTTCTATAGGTTATCAGCACATTTTGATCTCTTGTGGAAAACTTCCACTTTCAAAAACTTTAATTTACACCTCTTACTAAGTGTTAAAGCTAAATCATATGAAATGTAACAGATAAATGTAGAAACTGCTTTTCTCTGTGTCCCTGCCTTGGTTGAGTCGAAAGTACCAATACAATGATTTTTTCAAAACTAATAACTTAAAAAAGAGAGTAACAAGTACCATGATTAAAAATTGGATGGTACTTTTACTAGGTTAATCTCCCTGTCTCAACACTCATATCCTATTCCGAAGAGTTGAAAGCAATGATTAGGAAGAGAAGGTAACTAGATGCACATCATGTCAGACCTTCCAGCTAAAGCAACTGTTTGGAAAACAAACACCCAGCACAAGCAAATTTATGCCAAACTAGTTAACAAACCGTGAGTTTAAGCAAAATGCCTCGGAAAGACTTTTAATTTATATAGCTATAGGTCTCACCTTCTCCTTCTCCCGGTTAGCAGCTATGTTGTTCTCACATCTAAGTTTCCATTTCCTATAGTACTCTGCTTTGTATTCCTCTGCTTCTTTGATTATTTCCCTAACAATTTCTTTCTCCCTTTTCTCCTTCTCCTCCAGCCGTATGGTGTTCAATCTGGAAAATGGAACAAATATTACACCTCTCAGCTGAGAAGATCAAAAAATGTAACCTTGTAATTTCATCTCACAAGCATACAACAAAGAATAAGATAGGATGCGAATTAGAATGTCACTACACAAAAGTAAACTGTAAATGGTGAGTTTTAATGCATCATAGGTATACGCTAAGTATTACTTGATAATTACGGAAAAATAAAGCTCATAGGCATAAGCCGAGCTATGCTCAAATAGAGAATTATGTGTAAAGCTTCAGATTGCACAATAAACACAATCTTTTCATGCTGTTAACAACAAAAGTATCACATTTACACACCAGTAAAGAAGCTTTGTACAATGCACAAACACCTATGTACAATGCATATTAACAATGACTAGTCGGTATTCTACTTTGTATCAGCTTCAGAGATCTTTAAGGGTAAAAAGAATCACAAAATTTCCTTCAGGGATTAAAAGGTAAACTCAAGTCAACTGCCACCATGGACTGAAATGTTTAAGGAAGAGAGTGCTACCAGCAGATATATAGTGAATTTTTTTTAAAATGTAATCTACGTTAAGTTAGAACCTACTGTCAAAGTAAAGCAGTGGGTACTCCACAGACACTAGCTTATTTGAGCCAGCTACCTATAAGCTATGAGATGGCAAGATTATTTCATAAACAACTCAATTATCAATAAGTAATCAAAGGCCTCCTCAAAAGTTTTAACAGAACTTTCTTTGATGAATTTATCTTCGGACCACCAACCAACTTAAAGTTATGGATCCCCTATTGACTACCACATTGCAAGACCATGTCATCAGGAACTCATTTATCACTAATGTATCAAAGATCTCCCAAATGTATTTAGGAGAATTTTCTTCTTTAATGAATTTATCTTAGGAGTTGACTACATCAAAATTCAACTCACTTTCCCCAACTAATTGGTCGAGGTAAGGAAATTACATGTGTTGGAGGTAAATCAGATTCTATTTTTTAACAAGTAAATAGATCAGAAAACTCTGATTCTATGTTAAATAAGTAATTAACAAAATGTAGAATAAAACATTATTTTTTGAAAAGAGAAACAAACAAAACTGAGAATTGAACTTCTCATAGGTTTTATAAACCACTATCAAGTTCATGGGTTTTATAAACTATTCCCTCCGTTTACTTTTACTTGTCTACGGTTCGAAAAATAGATTTTCAATTTTACTTGTCAATTTTAACCTATCAAGAAAAGACAATTATTTTTTTTCATGTTAAACCTTAGCATTAAGTTCTTATTTCTCAAAACCTTATACTAAACATCAATTAATACGAGTATTATTGTAAAACTCTCATATCAATTATTGTTTCTTAATGGATTTGCAAGTCCAAAGTGGATAAGTAAAAGTAAACGGGAGGAATACTACAACTATCTTTGTCTCCGAGAAAAAACAAAAAAGATAAGGCAGCACTTATTCACTTGGCAACAAACATTGTAAGCACTTATCATAAGTTTAAATCAGAGAACGAACAAAGTAAATTGAATTTGTCGAAGCACTCAGATTCATAATACCAGCAGCCATTGCACTAAGCTCCCGCTGTCCAAGCCCAGAAAGGGAAGGACATTAGGTTTACTGTACATAGCCTTACACAAGTCTATTTCCATGGCTCCAAACCGTGACCTCATGATCATCAATCAATCATTTTTACTGTTGCGTCAAGGCTCCTCTCATTGATCAAATATTTTGATAGACAAACAATTAACTAAACTAAAAAAAAAAAAAAAACTAGAGTTGACTAAAATAGCTATTTGCAAAAATCAGTCGCTACCGATTATTATTACCTTAAACAAGTATGATTATCGCAAAAATCCATTACGGACTTTATCAATTTTAGTCAATCAAATCATGTTATACGAATTTAATACATATATGTCTTTGCATGCAGAGAATTTAAAACCGAGAAATGAAAAAACAAAAATAAAGCTCACCGGCGCCACTCTCTCAGGGAAAAACCTTCCTCCGCTACCATACGTTCCGGCGGAGGGAGAATCGGTCCATTTTCTCCGGTGAACTGAGCTTCAGACATCACCGACTCCAAACCAAAAACGTAGTCTCCAGAGTCTTCAGTAGATACCTCGAAGTCTCCGCCACGGTCCAACGGCGGAGTCATGGGAGGGCCGGTGCCGGAGACGTTTGATGACATGGCGGATTCTTCTTATTTTTGTCCTTTCCCGCAATTTCAGTTGTGTGTGTTTGTTCGTATTCTCCTAGCGAGTCAGCAGAAAAGAAATCAAGTGCAGTAAAAGCATTGGAGGCAGTAATCACATACATCGCATTTTCCTTCATTTGACACGTGTCAACTAACTATAGGGTATTGGCTTTTGGAATAATATACCAATTTACCAGGTAAGTAGTAGATTTATTTCCCTTTCTAATTTTTCGAAACAATTACTTGTACTTTATAGTAACAATTTTGTGATTTATGTACTTTTATTTATTAAAAATTTTGTTATTCGATTTTCGAAATTTATGTTACTTTTATTTATTAAAAGTTTTGTAATTTTCGAATTCGGTAAACTTGAAAAGTTTGACTATGCTACTTTATGTTTTGACATTTTAAATAAAAAAGTTATATCAATAAAACTGAAAGAAAAATATATAAAATAGTGTTTAGTAAAATTAGTTTTAATGAGAAAATTTTATCAAAAATTAAAATACTTATAATGTTTGAATTCTTGAAAGTATTTTATATGTAATGAATTAAACTTTACTGAATCGAGAACTTAAGAAAACAATAGAAAACAATTCTTCTTTCGCTAAGCAATTAGAGTCAATGTGAAGGATGTGACTCGTGAGTGGTGGAATTAAATTTTTTACTAAAAAATATCAAAATATATATATATAAAAATTGTAATAAAATTTTTTGACGAAATGTCAGTTGAAACTCTTGGATACATGTGGCTCCGCCACCTGTGTGAGGTAATCAATTTTCATTTTTAAATTAAGCAGGTTGGCTGCAATTAGCAGATATTCTAAAGCTCATATTAGCTTATTAGCTGCGTAATTGACTTTTGCTTAGTCGGCTGCTAAATGCATTTTGTATGTGTATCAACGTCAATTAATAAAATTATTAAAACAGCGCAATTGACATTAAAACAATGTTATATATATATAAAGTCTCAAATAGGTTATTGTCTATTTTGTCTCCTCTGATTTTTTTGATAAATGATTTGTTGGTTTATGTTCTTTTTCATTGCTTTGGTTGTTTTATCATGTCCAAAATGAAATACTAATTTATTTAAAATTAAATGTTAATTGATTTTAAAATGGAAAAACTACATAAATAGACATACTTTACTGTCATATATATTATTACTATTAATACTTTCAAAACATTATGTATCTTACCACTAACTAAAAGTTTTCTACCATATATTAAGAAAGATACACTTAGATACATGTATTTTTGCTACCGGATATACTAAATAGGGAGAGAGGCGAGCAAGATTCGTTATATATCTCAATCACATGTGAATCACACTATATACATATATCTGATGTGATTTGCATGTTTCTGGGTTACCAAATACATAGGAGAGTGGCTAGCGAAATAAGAGAGAGGCGAGCGAGATTTGTTTTGTATCCAGATACATGTGAATCCACATGGATACAATATATCTAACACAAATTTCACCTAATTTTGACCTCATGTATCCTGAGATACACATGTCTAGACATATCTGAACGCATCCAGACACACCAAAATCTAGTAAAATACGTAATACTGTAAATTAGAGTGTATCTAAGTAATTAGATCCTAAATTAATGGGATTTATGTAAGTCTCCCTTTTAAAATCTTATATATTAGTACAATCAATATGGGTCGAATAGTAGAGCAAGTATTAGTAACATAACAAAAAAGTCTTCATGGTCATTAGTATATTTGCTCACAACAATTTTGACCTCTTGGGAGAAACGATGACTGCATCTTTGTTTGGCAGATCTAAAATCAAAAAGTTTAAATGATTTCAAAATCTTTAATGTTTAGTGTTTGATATTACCAGTTGTTTCTTACTCTTTCGATTTTCGTGTTATTTTGTTGTGCTTACACTTTTAGGAAGAGGGCGAAGGGGATATAGATAAAATTGTTTGCAAAACAGAGATGGGATGATTGTTCATCACATTTTGTGTGATTAATCGATGTTTTGGATGTGAATTTTGAAATTCGATGAAACTGTACTCAAACGATGAGTCATTTAGATTTCAAATCAGTGGTATTTCAAGGTGAAACATGTGAAAGCTAGGTAGTATTCCTATTAAGAATTAGAAGACCAACAAATCGATCTCAATGAGGGCTTTCTAAGAATAGCATGATGTTTTGCTTTGTTTGTCTTCTAATTTTAACTAGAATAGTACCTAGCTCTCCTAGATATACAAAATTTATTGTAATTTTCTAATTTTAACGTAATTTTCAATACATAAAATTTATTTCAAAATCTTGAAGATTTTTATACGCAAATTCACTATCAAACTTAAATTATTTGACCCGCGATATAAATTGGGGTAGAAGGAGTACTTACTAAATAAGGGAGTAATAAAATACACGTGTTTCTAATAACATATAAAGATCTCGTCGATCGAAGATTATTATTGTTCCAAATCAAAATCTGTAACATCTTTATTTTATATGGCATCTTTCAAATTTTGTAGTTCTAACAAGTGTATCTTTTATCGTAATATCTTCATATATCTTTTATATATTTTAAATTATCAATTATTATGACTTATAATACGTTTTATATAATTGCCAAATATATAAATTTTTATTTCAAAAAATTAAAGATTTCATGCCCAAATTTACATCAACCTTTAATCATTTTAGTCAAAAACATAAATTTGGACCAGAAAGTACTTACTAAATTTGAGAGCAATAGTACGCGAAAATAAGAAGTTAATGAAGTTAGAGAAACACCCGCAAAAAAAAAACGGTTACGAAGTTGCCTTTGTTAGGTAACACTTTACTCGCAAGTGTTAAGTGTGAGACTTCCTGGTGCGAATTTAGATTTAGTCGTGTTCCAATGCGGATACCGAACTTAGTAACATTAATACATGCATCTCCAGCAACAACTTAAAGTTCTCGTTGATTACACGGCCATTATTATTCCAAATCAAAATCTTGTAACACATCTGATCAAAATCTCGTTGATCGAACGGTCATTATTTCTCTAAATCAAAACGTTGTAACATCTTCACCGTCAACCAGAGCGTAGGATAACAAAACCCTGTGCAAGCCTCACACATCGCATGCGTACCTTTAACCAGATAACTCATACGAAACCCTCCGGTATTTCCGTAAATTCATACAAATGCGAGACTAATTGTAAACCAATCCCACCTCTGCTTTCTATAAATACCTAAGCACACCCCACTCATTTGAAACCGCTGCTTATTATAGAGCGAGAAAACGAGAGCAATTGCATAGTATAGCGCGCCAGCTCTAGAGAGAGAAACACACAAAGAGACAACACAGCAATGGAGTGAACAGAGAGAAAAATTGAAAATTCTCTTCTAACTTTTTTTTACTTCACTCTCTGTATTGTTCATCACATTTGGCGTGACTAACTGCTATTTTCGATTTGAATTTCGAATTTCGGTGATACTATTCGTAAAAGATGAGTCGTTTAGGGTTCAAATCCCTGGTGTTTCAAGGAGAAACGTGTCTAGGAGAGCTGGATACCATACCTGTGAAGGATCAGAACTTCCAATTCCCAAACAACGAGATACGGATTGATCATATCTCTACAAATAGTGAGCGGGTTCATCCTATTGCTGTTTTGCGAACGATTTCATCACCTGTTCGTTGTAAGCTTGAACCGAACTCGAATTCAGCGTCAATTGGTTCCGAGAAGTCTCCGTTGATAACTCTTCATTCCTCGTGCTACTATGACCTCAAGGTTAATAGACATTAACTATTTTTTAATTGAATAACGAACTATGATCAGTTTGTATAGTGATGAATTTACTTATACTGTGTAATTACTGCACGAGTAGTATTTTTTTTTGGTTATGGAATTTTGTTCCCAGTGAGAAGAATTGTTTGTTGATGATTTTATGTTTGATGTGAAATGCTGACTCTGCATTTACTACGAAATTACCAGAGGGCTATTGTTGTTTAGTTGTTGACGGAATTTCTGACAATGAGAGATGATGGTTGTTGATGATTTTACATTTATTGTGAAATTTACTGGATGCAGTTTTTTTTTTTTAATTGCTTACCCCAAATTTTTGACAGTGAGGAATGTTTGTGGCATTTAATGTACATTTGTATGGGAAGTTTCTTAGCAGTGCTATGATGCGGTTGTTTTGTGAAATAAATTGGCGATTTTCTGATATGGCTATGATTTTTTTGGTTGACTATAGTCGATATGTAATGGAGTAATTGTGGCATTTTCATGTGGATGTGTATGCAAACTCTTTTGTGGTATTAAGATTTAATAATGAGGATGCTGGATGACGTTGGCAGTTCTACATATATTGCTGCTTTTTTGGCATTTATGTATCTATTGAAAATAATTGATATATCTCATATGAGATGTAAACAGGTTCTCTTATATTTTTGCACTACGAATGACAGATATGTGCTTAAAGCTGTTGTCAGAAATGTGATTTGTCTGGAGTATACATAGCATTAGCTCTGATAAGGGGGATGAGAAATCCTGAATTCATATATTAAATAATGTATAATTGATGTTTTGTGGCTATAATGTATTCTTATGGATAAGATGTCTGCTGACACATTTGTTCCCTTTCCTTGGTCTTTGTGTAGACTGCAGTAGTCTTTCTGGGGGAAGAAGAAATACATTTGGTAGCAATGGCGAGTAAGCAGAAAAAGTTCCCCTGTTTTTGGTGCTATTCAGTGCCCATTGGTCTGTATAGTGCTTGTTTGCAGATGTTGAATATGAGGTGTCTATCAATTGTTTTTGATCTGGATGAGACCTTAATTGTTGCAAATACAATGAAGTCGTTTGAAGATAGAATTGAGGCTTTGCGGGGTTGGTTAGCACGAGAGATGGATCCAATTCGGTCGTCTGGAATGGCCGCTGAGATGAGGAGGTATATGGAGGATCGTGCACTGCTGAAGCAGTATTTAGAGAGTGATTCTGTTGTTGACAGTGGGGGAATATATAGAGCTCAGCAAGAGGAGGTGCTACCATTATCTGAAGGGCAGGAGCGTGTAGTTCGGCCAGTCATAAGGTTGGAGGAAAAGAATGTGGTCCTTACACGGATTAATCCAGAGGTAATAAGATACATATATTTTCTTTCATTTCTCTGTTATGCCTTGCAATTATTGATTCTTATCATGGTGAACACATCTAAAGCATGCATATTTCTCAATTTATTCTACTGTTCGCATCATGGAGAATATCTCCCCTGCTCAGTGCATTCCCTTAAGGTTCTAGTGGAAGTTGATGAGTTGCATGTCGTGATATACTTGTGGAGTAAAGGTTTGGTTATTGACTTTTTAGTTGTCGGTTGTCATTAATTTTTATAGTATTTTGATATTATTCTTTTCATTTTCAGTATTTTAGGTTTATATTATGGAAGTGTATTCAGTGCATTGAGGCAAGTTGATTGATTGAATTTTGAAGTTGAGTAGAGGATGCTTTATGGTTTCTCATACAAAATGGAGTACTATTGTAGGAAAGTAGATTAGGTTGTTAATCTAAATGATTCACCTAGCTTCACAGTATCTGAAAGTTCTGTTCTTAAAGATTGGCTGTTATCCTGTCTTTTTATATGACCTGTTATCAATATACTTATTAGTTAACAGCCTTCAATTTTTTCGGACAACTGTGATCACTCAACACTTACGTCTTCTTTCTTTTCAGAAAGCTTACACATTCTATTTATATCTTGTAGGCAAGGTTTTTTGTATAGTTTATTGAGACCATTCAGTATCAAACTTAATATGTCATTGTTACTTTTAGTTTGCTTTGTAAAACACATTATCTGCATCTAATGTCCAAAAAATCATACTTCATTTTGGTCTAGTGTTTAGTTTTTTTTTTGAAATTGTTTTTTTTTTTGAAATTGCCAGTGTTTAGGTTAGTGATGCTTCTTGTGTCCTTGTGTCAAGAGAAAGAGCAGATTGAATCATACTGTTGTCTAAGTAACTCATTCATTTTCACTCACTGTGAAGATGTTTAGGGTTTATACTCTATGGTGTCTATTGCTCCCTCGTTGCAGAAGTTTTTTAATGAATTGCTATGGATTTGAGTAACCTTTGTTCATTATATATGTGCACTTTTTGCTGTTGATGGTCCTTACACATGTCAATTTGCTAATCCACCAGCAGAGGCAAAGTTGGATACCCCTATGGGCTGATCACACTTGGGCCTCATTTGTTTGCATTTAATGGAGGTCTGAATCTTACTCATTTAAATTCAACCTATTAAGTGTGCTTGTTTTAAGGTCTGAATCTTAATATTCAGATGTTTTGTTTCTATAAAGATATGATACCTGGGTTTAACTCAACCCTACAACCTCAGGAGTGGAGGATTGCCCAAGTCCACATAAATAGACCACTAATCTATTCCCCAACCAAATGTGGGACTCTAAACCCACTCTAACACCCTCTTCATGCCCAAGCCCAACTGGGGGTGTGGTTCAATAGCCTAAATAGGGATGAACTTGTCTCTTATAACAAATGAAGATATGACACCTGAGCCTAATTCAACCCCAAAAGATAGCTCATTAGGGGAGGATTGCCCAAGTCCATATAAGTAGACCACCAGTTTATTCTCCAACCAATGTGGTAAACCCACTCTAATACCCTTTTCACGCTCAGGCCCACTTGAAGCGTGGATCAAAAGCCCAAATGGGGATGGACCTGTCTCTGATTCTATGTAAAGATAGGGCACCTGAGCCTAACTCAAACTCCAAAAGCGCTCTTAAGGGGAAGATTGCTCAAGTCCATATAGGTAGACCACCAGTTTATTCCCCAACCACTGTGGGACTCTAAGCCCACTCTAACAGTTTCCTTATAAAGCCTCTTAATGAGTCTGAATGAATTAGATCTATAACAATACCATTCAAATTCTTTAAATAATACGCTTAATTTCAAGATCTTTCAAGTCCTCCCTGCTTCTCCTCTCAACAAGGTTTTCACACTTCTCAGTCTCCTTTCTCACCTCTTGAACCGATAAGTTTTCATAGTTTTTGCAAATACGGAATATTTTTGAATGTATTGATGTTTAGCAAGAACTCTCGCACCCACAAAGATTAAGCACATTATTAGAAAATTATTTAAATTATCATCGCTGCTCGACGCCACACTCAGCGAACGAACCCATGAAACCTTCGATTCTTAGAACTGAATGTGCTCCCTTCTTCTTCCTTCATGAAATAGAAACAGTTCATCTCTATTTTTCTTAGTTTTTTCTTCTGACAATTATGTTAAACAGCCTTAGATAACTATTTTGTGACCTGTAGATTACGATTCGAAGTGTTTAACAACTCTAGTATGCAGAAAAGGAAACAATGACAATGACAGGTCCAGAGGGCTTATGCAAGTTCTCTTTATAGAAATATAAGCAACAAAGCAACATCAAGAAAAAATGAGAGAATTGAAGATTTGAATTTTTTAACTTGTTACAATACTTCTTTATATTGATATGCATAATTTTTATTTGCATTTTTGATAGTTCATTTTTTTTATCAAATAAAAGTATTCAAAATATTATTTTCTATCAATAAACCAAATTTATTTTGTTAAAAGGAGATTTTTATAATATTTTATAAATAAAGTGTTTAATTCTATATACACATTTGGATATTGAAAACAAATAGGCTTAATTATTCAGTGTTCGGATCTCAGGATAACATCTTAATTTCAGATGTGCATTCAGAGTCAAACATCTAGATTTTATGCACATCTTAATATTTAGATGTGTATTCAGATTTGGGCATCTTAAACTTGATGGAAACAAATGTAGTTTAGAGATCTGCATCCTTGTCTGTTCGAATTGCTGGGGGGAAGCGTTTGGAGGAGTGGAAAGCATCCGCCTCCGGTCTTTGTTCTTTTATGTCTCTTCCATTCATTCAATATTATGTTCATGTAGCTAAAAGAAAATGGTATCTGGATGTTTGGCCTTCTAGCTCAACTGCAACTGGAATATCTAAGGTTTTCATTGTCTTACTACAGTTATCAGTGTAACCTTAGAATGTGAATTCGAATTCAGTTGGACATTTTGCAACACATTATGTTTGTCTCAAGATTAAGTTTTTAGCTCCACACATTTTCTCATCATGGAAACTTCTTGTGCAGAATCGGGATACCAGCGTGCTTGTTAGATTACGTCCTGCGTGGGATGAGTTGAGAACTTATTTGACGGCGAAAGGTCGGAAAAGGTTTGAAGTATATGTTTGCACCATGGCAGAGAGAGATTATGCCTTGGAGATTTGGAGGCTACTTGACCCAGGGTCACACCTCATTAATGCCAATCAATTGATGGACCGTGTTGTATGTGTTAGATCAGGTTAGGACCTAGAATAGTTTCCTGTTTTATGACTCCTTGGGAAAATAATAGTTTGTTCTTCTTTACATGGTAACACAATTCCTCTTCCCTATCCTGACAAGAGAAAAGATAATCCTCTTCTTACAGTGAAGCATAATGAAGCACCATAAGTAATGAAAGATTTGTCTTCTTGTGTTTGATTTATGTCGTTCTAAGCTCATTAGTGGTATTTTCTTTAAGCTTCTAATGTTATAGTGGCAGTGACATACAAAAGGCTGCCAACTGTGATAGGCTGCCAACTGTGATTGCTTCTCTTCAGCGGAATATAATACCCTTTCCTCTTGAACTGGTAAATTATAACTTCTTTTCTTTAACCAAGTAACATCATCTCTGTCATTTAATCCCACAGGGGCCAAGAAGTCTTTACTTACTGTCTTCCGAAATGGCATTTGTCATCCAAAATTGGCGATGGTTATTGATGACCGATTAAAAGTGTGGGAAGATAAAGATCAACCTCGTGTTCATGTTGTCCCTGCTTTCGCTCCATATTATGCTCCGCTAGCAGAGGTGTGTGTTTTGCCATTTCAAATGATTTTAATATCATCTTCTTTTTTTCTGGTCACACGAGGCTGATTGGAACTTCTTTATTGAGTAGATGGCCAATGCAGTACCGGTCCTGTGTGTGGCGAGAAATGTTGCTTGTGATGTTAGAGGTCGTTTCTTTAAGTAAGTTCATTCTCAGTCCTCAGAAGAGAGATTTAAGTTTGAGTCAATTAAGTAGTTTTTTATCTGATCCATTTTCTTTGTCAATCAGAGAGTTTGATGAAGGCCTACTCCGAAAGATCTGCGAGATCTTCTATGAAGATGAGGCTGTAAATTTACCTTCTGCGCCTGATGTTAGCAACTACTTAATGTCCGAGGTATTCATCTACAAGCTCTTTAAATTTCAACTTTAAATGAAGGCTGATCATTATGATGAGGGTTTACTTTCTTTACTCTTAGGATGCTGGTTTTGCGTCATGTGGGATTCCCGCTCCTATTCCTGAGGGAATGTTCGGGCCTGAAGTTACACAAAGGTTGAATCAACAGGTGTGGTTTTACCTGTTATTACTGCCTATCTTGACTTCTTATCACATGATCGATCCCCCAAAAAACTTGGAAGTGTAACACATCACATATCAAATCAAGTACTTGATTTTTCAGCGGTCATTTGCTTATCTTCTCATTTTATATTCTATCCAGGAGAGAAAAGTTAATATGAACTCTGCTCCTGTTTTCATGAGTAACAATCCTGATATGAAGCCAGGAAGCTCCCAGCTTATGGTTGGAATTGCTGCAAATGTACCTGCTCAATCAGTGAGACCAATTCAACCTTCAGAAAGTATTGAAATCTATCTTTACCTGCAGTTATATAAGAGATGTATTAATCTTTTTGGTTTACCAACCGTGGTTCATTTTGTTCCTGTGTGTGTTTAGAACCAAGTTTGCTGGGAGCTCCATTTAGACGAGATAACAGCTTTTCTGAAGCTGATGGTGATGGGAAGAGAAGGTACCCCATATTGAATCCTAGCCAGGATATGAGGTATCGTGGTTCAGCAGAACCTCCTTTATTACCTAGAGTGCCTCAGAAACCACCCATACTGCCCATACCATCACAGGGTGGATGGTTGGTGGAAGATGACCTAAATAAAGGACAGATGGGTAGTCGATCACCAGGAATTTTTCAAGAATCTGATGCATCAAGGTATGCTAAACAGAGAGGTCATCAGAATTTTATGAGTCAAGATGCAACAAACATGATGTTACCAACTTATGCATCTGCAGGGAAGAATGGGGAGGTACTTGCTACTGCTTCCTTCAGAAATAGTTATGACTGTCTTCCTGCTGACTTATTCATTCGGGTACACGACTCTTTGCAGGTAAATTTCAGGCATGAAATGCATAGACAGAATTCTCTTATTCATCAGACAGGTGAGTTTGAGTTCACTCTTATACTGTGTTACTGCTTATTGCTATTTTAATACCCCATTTGCTGTTAAGAAGTTGAATTATTATGAGCAAAAGTTGGCCTCTAGGAAGGAATGCATTTATTAATCATANCAGGCGAGTTTGAGTTCACTCTTAGACTGTGTTACTGCTTATTGCTATTTTAATACCCCATTTGCTGTTAAGAAGTTGAAATATTATGAGCAAAAGTTGGCCTCTAGGAAGGAATGCATTTATTAATCATATTCCACTAGTGTTTGCTCTTGGGGTTAAGTAGCCATCTCAGTGACTCTTTTGGGGAATGAATGTTGTTAAGTTAATGGCTAGTTTGAAGTTTGACTGAAGTCTTTGCTGCTACTGATTGTTTTCCTAAGGGCTAGTTTTCAGCTTGTGATTATGAGCCCCAGCTATCAAATTATAACAAATCCAACTAGGTGCGTGCTTATTTATCAATAATGGCGTGGGATATAATTTATCCAAACATGTAAAGAAGGCTGGAATTGCATACTTTTACTTGTTGATTGCCAGGATGGTGGTATGTGTGTATCTTTAATGATCAAGATAGTGTTTGCCAGTGTTCGGGAAAGCAAGTGCTTCATCGCTTTAAGCGGTGAAGGGAAGCGAAGCAAGGGTTCAGCGCTTCAGCGAGAAAAGCGCGAAGTGACCAGAAGCGGCCGCTTCTGGGATTGAAGTGCAATGCGATCAGAAGCGGCGAAGCGAGAAAAGCAGCACTTATATTTTTGTAATTAATAAGTGATCGATTTTAAAGAATAAAAAGAGTCACCACTTACCTGGTCCTTAAGAAATCAGAATAATAAGGTTTCAGTGTACTCTTTCCTTCCAACACTTTTTCTCTTTTCTTTCTTCTTCTTCCTGATGCAGTGGCACTGCTAGCCTAGAATTTTTCTTCTTTTTTTCTACTTTGTTTGTTACTCTGTTTTCCTTTGCCCTGGTTAGCTTTGATTATTTAAATTATATGTTGCTGAGTATTTGTTTCCTCACAGTGATTAAAATATATATTGCTGAATTGTTTTGTTTCTTAACAATGACTAAAATGTCGTTGAATTTTCTCTTAATAGTGATAAAAATATAATGTTGATTGTTTTTCTTAGATCTTATCCGTGATTAAAAAAGGCTGACCCGGCATGAAAAAAGGGGAAAAAAAGTTGGGGAGACCAATAGAACAACAATTGTATGTCTGTTTTGTGACAAGGCAACTAAAGGGGAACCTTTTTTTAGTTTTTAATATGAATTTTTGCTTATATATTTCGTCTCTTTTTGTTTTGGTCTTTTTTCTTTTAAATTGTGCTTCACTTCACGCTTTAAGCTAGTGAAGCGTGAAGCAGGACCTTGTCACTTTTTTCCGCTTTGCGCTCCCCTAAATAATGGTATTTGGAAGGAGTTCAAAAGAAGTTTTTGGATAATCTTGAATTCTAGAAGCAAAATATTGACTATGGGATATGCACTTTATAGATTGTTTTTAGTTTGGTATTAGGGAGAACAAAGGATGGTTGATGAAGGCTGAGAGAGAGATCCACTAAAGTGTTCATTTTAAGCATAGTCTCTTTGATCTTCTCCTTTTCCTTATTTATTCCCTCTCTTCATCAAGTTCATGACATATGCTTGCTAGACTGATTGTACTTTGCCTTGACAGAGGGTAGATTCTCTCAACATCAGTCGTTATTTAACAACAGAGAATCTCAACTAGAAGCTGGGAGAATGAACTTCTTGCCATCTTTAGCTACTGGAGTGCTGCAAGAAATTGGACGGCGATGCAACTCAAAGGTATGTGCTACATACTTTTTAGCCAAGATGTTATCTCTGTTGATTTTTCTTGGTTGTCATAGTAAGAGCTCCACCAATGTGTCTTGCTTTGTAGGTTGAGTTCAGGCCTGTGGTGAGCACTAGTGAGGAATTGCAATTTTCAGTTGAGGTTAGAAAATTCATTATGGAAGAATGTTTTTCACCTATCTGAAGCTATTGCAGGGGTTGATTAATTGCATTGTTTGTCATATAAATATGAAGAGAAATTTCTGTTAAACAGCACTAGTTTCCACCGATAGTAATAGTGTTCCTCTTTTGATTCTAACGGGATGCTAGGAAGTACTGTGCAAGGTAATGGCTGATGAGATACTTGAAAGTAGTGTGCAAGGTAATGGCTGATGAGATACTTGAAAGTAGTGTGCTAATGACTGACATTCATGGATCTGTTTATTCTAGTAGAGTCCATCAAAATTTATTATATATGTGAGACATGTGCTGTGCTGAACTTGTGTGGATCTGTATGTCTTGATATTTGACTCTGAAAATTGTTAGGTGCTTATGAACTGTCTGTTAATGTCTGTCTTTGAAGATATTCATTTTAATATGAGAGTGTTGCTCCTGTCATTGTTGTTCATATAAAAGTGCATAATTATTTTGGCATCTGAATTTAGACAAACAGAATTCTGATCCTGAATAATCTTTAGGTCTTCTTTATCGGTGAGAGAGTTGGTGTTGGGATGGGTAAGACTAGGAAGGATGCTCAGCAACAGGCAGCTGAGAATGCACTTCGGAACATGGCTGGTAAGATCCTTTTTGAAATGCCCCCTTTTGAATTCCTGGTTTAACTTGTTTCAAGAATCCTGAACTAATACTGTGATGGGTTTTCATTTTTCTTGTAACTACTTCATAAGTGGATTTGCATAATGAGTAAATTCTTAAGCACCAGTGCCCCATGTCAAGTAAATTCTTAAAAACTGTCTCGTGCAGGGTTATCTAAAGATATTGCTTCATTTCTTAAAGCGATGAATTGATTCTCGAAGTAGGGTGTTGTTACTTCATAGGCGAAGTCATGGTCTTTAGAGTAGTTTGTGCTTCAAACAATGGTGCATAAAGTGATTCTAGCTAAAGTCTGTCGCTTCTTCGAATTTTGATGAGCTGGATTAGTAATGGAGTTATTGTATATTGCATGCTGGAGTGAATTTTTCTCATTGCAACTTAACTTTTATTGTACTAAATTCATTGGCTTTTTAATATTTTAGTTTCCAGTAAATTCTGCGCTTTACTTCAAATAAGTGTGTGCTTCACTTCTCACTTTTGCTTCAAATTCCATGGACCTCATCGCCTTTTTCGCTTTCAAAAACACTAGCCTTGTGTGTTTTAGCAGAATTATCCTTCATTTCCTTAGTTGTCACTTCTACATGATGTCATTATATCACACTTGTCAATTTGACATGTTACACCTATATCTGAATTCAATTTCATTTTATGATAAGATCCAGGAGTTGCTTTAATTTCTTTCCCCTTGTAAAGTTACCTTGTCAGGGTACAAGTTCTTTTTTAGAGATTATTTGTAGACTAATATTTGCTTATATGCAGGTGAATACGTCTCATACATTACATCTCACCCTCGAGCAGCGGATAAAGACTTTGATAAGATTTCGGTGGAAAATGAAAATGGGTTCTTGTGGGACACTGTCAATCACGTGGATGAACCTTCAGTGGAGGATAGATTACCTCAAGTAAATGTTTCAGAGGTGGGAGTTAATGGTGATGCTTCCCATGACCGATCACTTAATTCTTTGAAAACATGACTGGTGTTTGGTTTAGGGGGGTGGAGGGTGTGCACTGAAGCAAATCTCGGAGATGATGGGTTGAGATTATTTGGGTTTTTACCCCTCCTTGCTTGAGTTGTGTTGTATCAGAGTCGGGAGCAAAACAGAAAATTCTGGCCCACTTGTTCATCTGGCTATGTAGGCCATTCTTGATGCTTCTTATTTTGGAGGTATAATGGTGGTTTTAGGTTGTAATTCCACCCCTCGTCTTTCCCATGACAATTTTGTTCTCAAGTAACTTGTGCCCGAGTGCTTTGCGCTCCTTTTCTCTTTTGGATGGTCTACTCGTAAGTGGAATGCTATATCTTCCAGTAGCTTCTTGTCTCTGTTGTGGACGAGTAGTGTTTGACCATTTCCTATTCTTCCTCAGATGCACCTTGCCTCTGGCTCTCATTGCTGAGGTAGCATGTACTTGTGGTGCAATGAGTCAATGGGGGATGAGTAGCCAGGTAATCTTAGGGCCATTGTATATGATGTTTATCATAAGCTAAGCTCCCCAATTCCTAATCTTAGTTTCTGCACTGAGCTAGTTCTGGAATGAAGACATCATGTTCTTCGTTTGGTAAATACTCATCTCGTTGTTGTATAGAAGACTGTTAACTGTCCAATCCGAATAATGTCCAGACAAGGAGGGCCTGAGTCATTCATTATATATTCGGATGTCCTGCAGCAGTAACAATTTGGTAGCCGGAACAGTCTTCACAATTATCAAATTTCGTGATTTTCTCTGACATGTTATGGAGAAAATGAATTTTGTCTTCCATTGGAAAAGTGATTCATACATTTTTTATATAAGGGGGCCCCTCGTTTCTGCCATACTTTGTAACTTGCAGTTTATTTTTATACGAAGGCTTTTTATTGCCTTTAATAGCAAATTTCTGATTTTTTACTCAGAGATAAAACTCTATGTTTATCTAAAACCTTTTCCAAACAAACCCCTTTTATTGATAACCCTGTTAAAGACTCCATAACTAAAGTTTGAAGCTTTTTTTCTCAATTGGGGGTTCAAGTTTGATAACCCTGTTAGAGAAGTATTAAAAAGATCCATGGTAAATTATTAGTTTTGTCATTGATTAACTAAACTTAGATATACATTCAATTTGCCACATGTCATAACAAGTGGTATCGAATTCTTGTAGGAGTATAAGGCTATTAATAAAAAAGTCAAGAGAAGTGTCGAAAACACTCCCAAAGTTGGCGAGAATTTGAGAGTGTATTTCCTCATAAAGATTGGGATGTATTTAGGTTCAATTAGTCATGTAAATTTGTATTTTTAAGGCTATCACTAATTCAAGGATGAAATTAATAAATCACACTGAGTTTAGCAGTACTTTCAATATTTCTCTCAATTTTTTTTTTTTGTATCTCTAAACTATTGAGTCAATTTCTAATTTTGTCTTCAAGAAATTTAAAAGATATTTAATACGTAAAAATTATATAATGATTACTGGTTAGTGTGTGGGTGGGAGGTAGTTATTATTATTGTTAGTTTATTTGATCAATGAATCTTTGTAAAATTATGTGTATTAGAAAATTTGTAATAACATGTAATCGCAATTGTTTATTTATAAAGTAATATAGAGGCATATAATTTATTAATTCGATGCTTTAAGATATTTCAACAACTTGTTTATAAACTAAAATTTGGTCATCATTTGATAAAATTGCATAAGAGTAGAAAATATTTAATAACTTTCACAAATTACAAGATTTTCATGTTTATAAAAAAAAATACAATTTTAAAAATAAAAAATACATGTTCAAATAAAATTTCAACTTCAAACCATTAATTTCAAATTATAATTTAAAATCATATCCAAATAGGTCCAAAAATAATTCTCTTTTCATTTTTGGTTCGATTTTCTGAGTGTGTAGAAATAGGAATATTAGGACACACCTTGATTACATCCAAAATAAAACAGCGGAGGAGAATATTATGAACTCAATTTTCCATATTGTTTTTGTATCAATTGCTTATTGCCGTTTTAAATAATTTCCGCCTAATTAAACAAAATTAAACCATAATCAGATTTATTTACTATTTTCCACCCAAAATAAAACAGCACAATTCAGCTCCGGTGACTTGTCAACTGAATCTTCTTTCTTTGCTCAGTCCAACCTTTCGCCGGCATATCTATTTTCCAAATCTCCGATCAATGGAAGACGACGGCGGAAGACGTACCATTCTAGGGCAAGGTGGTGATCGTGTAAAGCTCAACGTCGGCGGTAAGCTCTTTGAAACCACAGTATCAACACTTCGTTCCGGTGGACCAGATTCTCTTTTATCCGTCCTATCGAATCGGAATTCCGACGACCCGGTTTTCATCGACCGGGACCCAGAAATCTTCTCGGCTCTTTTAGCTCTTCTCCGGTCTAATCGTCTCCCTTCAACAGCAAAACGTTTCTCCAATCAAGAGCTTATCGATGAAGCTGTTTATTACGGAATTGAATCACAACTCAGATCTGCACTCGCCCCGAGTCAACTCAGTGGAATCGACGCGTCACTTTTCTCAACCATTCGTCCTTCCTCTGATGGCGTTGTAACGGACTTCAATGCTGTAGACTCTGATGGCTCCGTTTGGCTTGCTCACGGCGGGCAGGTTTCCGTTTATGATTGGAGTTTGACACATACCGAAACTATTAGGACACACCTTGATTACATAAGCTCCATTAGGAAGGTTGGACCCGATTTGGCTGGTGTTGCTTCTGAATTCGAATCCGGGCTCCATTTTTATAACTTGGCTAATGGACGTAGAGTTGGCTCTGTGGAATGGACCGACCCGTCTGACCCGAGAATCTACAAGGCCCAAGTACACGCTGTTGTTGACTCGCCGGACTCTGTTTTTGCTGCCTTCGAGTGTCAACATAGAGAAAATTGTGTTCTGAGTATTGATAAGTCTACGATGAAAGCGATTTCGGAGTTGGGAAGACAATCTGGTAATTCGGCAAAGTCAACTGTTGTTGGAAAGTTGACATTTTTGCCGGAGATTAATGCGCTAGTCGGTGTTTCAGTTACTGCCGGAGCTTTTGGGTATGCCGGTTACGTGCGGTTGTGGGACTCCAGGTCCGGAGACGTTGTGTGGGAGACGAATGAGCCGGGTTCAGGTCGGAGCAGTCGGTTCGGGGACTCGTTTGCTGATGTTGACTTTGACAGGGGGGATTTGACTATGTTCAAGATATGTTCAAAATCAGGTGATTTGGCTGTGGCAGACCTACGTAAATTAAGTGAAGATCCATGGGTTTATCTGGAAGAGAAAAATCCATGCATGAGGCATGCAGGTGGTGGAACTAGTAGCTTGATTCACTGTTATAGACAGCAGGTGTTTGTGGGAAGAGGAGGAGGGTTGGAAGTGTGGTCGAGAATGGTCGAGAAGGGAAGTGATGTTGAGAGGGAAAGGGTGTTGCATGAAGGATTGTATAGGAGGAATTATATGGATAAAGTGGAGGATGCTGGAAGAGGGATCATAAAGAAGATTGAGGGAGCTGGAGATAGACTGTTTGTTACTAGAGAAGATGCTGAGGGGATTGAAGTGTGGCAAAGTTCTCAGTTTTCCGGTGCTGTTTTAAATTTGTGATCGTGTGGAGCTGTGAGCTTTGTATGAGCTTACATTGCCTGTTTCATGTCCTAACAGAGAAGAGGGTTGCAATCAATTGATGATTAGAGTAAAACTACGAGCCGACCGAACTAGTTTGAGATTGAGCATATTTGTTGTAGTATCTTTTTGAGCTGTCTGCTGCGGTTTGCAATGGTCATCAATGGGAAGTTGGTCGACGGTCAGAGTAAAGTTAGAATCCACCCCGAACTAGTTTGAGATTGAGCATAGTTGTTGTTGTATATATTTTAGCTGTCCAACTACAGCTTGCAATGGTCATCAATGAAATGAATTGTGTATTTGGTGATTACTTTTGGATGTCAAGTTGATCAATCAAGGAACAATGTGCAAAGGTTGATATGACCATGACGAATACCTGAAATCAGATTCTTGTTGATCCATTATGGACACGATGTTGATCAATCAAGAACATTGTAGACAGGTGTTATGCCATCATGTAATGAAATGAAATTGGTTTATTGGTGAATTTGGGCATCCCTGTTATCAAGAAAGAATGGCATCCAAGCGTGCATAATTATTTGTATCAGAGGTAGGCCTCTAACTGTTGCTTTTGATGCTCTATTTGTATTCATGACTTTGGTTGCTAGATTGCTGTATCATTTGGTTAGCTACATGTACACGTGAGGTTATAACTTTTTACCTTAGTATCATGCGTAATTCCACGTTGACAAGACTTATACCATATTCCTTAGAAAACTAGGTGGCAAAGGAGATTTGTAAGTATTGTATTCTTTGTTTCAGCTGCCAGTGATGGTGAGTCATTTCAACAGAAAGTAACTCTTTTAGTTTACATGTCACTTTTACCCCAAATTAGAAGTAATCCCTGTTCTTTTTATTGGTACTTATCAAATTCTCTAGCAGGCGGTTTTTCTATTTTAATTCTTTCTTGATCTCCCCAAGTAATAAAGTGAAAAGCATGTTTAACACTTGTTTCTTGCCATCTGCTGTAATTTATGTGCTGGAGGCACATTCTTGGGGTTATGTGGTTGTTTTACTAGTCTAGCAGGCAAGCAAAGTGATGGCTTGAAGAATATCAGAAACAACTCTCCAGTAATCATATTTTCCTGTTGGGGAATCTTAGTAGTGCAGTTGGTTGGCTACTTGAACTCCCACCTTGTTGGTGAGGGTTCGATTCCCCACATTGTGACCTTCTTCCCATTTCCCCTTCCCCTACCCCCAATTTTTGAATAAATAATTTTTTTAAAAAATCATATTTTCCTGTTTAAAGAAGCTATACTGAACATTGAAATTTTAATAGGCATTGAATCTGGGCTCTTCTGTAAAAGAAACAAGTGTTGCTGTAATTTTGAAATCAGCAATTAAGCTTATCTCAAAAGATTGAAATCCCTAGACTACTGGAGAGAGCAAGCAGTAGGAGGAAAAGAATTAAGAGAATAGAGGGAGAAAGACTGAAGAAAGGGAATTGTTTTTGGCTGGTTTAGGAATACCTTTCTTTGTATAGAAGCTGCTTTAGTGATGGCATTGTAGAGAAGCTATAATCTCCCTCTCATAGTTGTTGAAGGGTCAGAGGAGACATGAATGAGCTCAGAATTGATGCTAAAGGATCATATGATACCTGAAAGCAGTAAATGAAAGTGTAGGTTCTTTATCTGTTTGCAGTCGATGCTCATGAGACCAAAGTGCTTTTCTTTGTTTATTTGTGAAAAATCTTTCCAATCTGTTAAGCCCTCACATCATCTGAAGGTTGTTGTGCTTGGCGATTACAAAGTGTTTGATGCACATACCAAAACTGTGAAAATTCTCTTTTGTGAAGGAAGCATTTCGAGTAATCTTTTCTGCTCTAGTCATGAAGGAGTAGGAACAAGGATTTCACTGAAAGAACAGGAACATAACTGTTGCAAGTTTACTCATTTGTAGCAGCTTATTTCGAGAACCTCTCAAATAGACAAAAGTTGTTATGATGCACTTACAAATTAAAAAAAAAAAAAAGGCAGCTCGGTGCACAAAGCATCCCGCGGGCCACATCCCAAAGGGTGTGATGTAGACAGCCTACCCTAATGATCCACTTGCAAATGCATTAAGAAGTTGTTTATAATCCTATTACTATCAGGCCTTTTCTTTTAAAAACTGTAAGGCCATTATTTATAAGCTATAGCAGTAGTTATAAGTTTTCCCTCCTATGCATCAATTGCACCTTCTTGTCTTATTTGTGAGTTGTGACATACCTCCAATATATATATATACTTCCATAACTCCACAATTTATGGTCCTTTTTGAAGTGCTCCTATGTACTCCAATCTTGTCGTCAATCCCATCACATAAGGGGTCGCATAAGTGTGGAACAAAACAGTGACTTTGGATGTTGTTGGAGTTGGAGATGGAGCTAGAGTTCTTCCCTCGGAATGCTTTGTTTAAGTTGTGATTTAAGCTTAAATTCATTTTTTAGATCATTTTGTGCTCAGTGGGAGCCACACTTGGCCAAGGGATGTCGATTGACGTCTCTTCACTGGTTAATTATACTGTGTGGATAGGTAACTTTTTTGTATGTATATATACTATTTGTTGAATCCCCCACACTTGGCCAAGGGATGTCGATTGACACTTCTTCACTGGAAATTATACCGTGTAGATAGGTAAAATTTTTTTATGTATACATACTATTCGTTAAAGCCCCTTCGCTTCTTCATATGTTTACTTCTTTATATTTTGACCCCCCTATGAAAATCCTGGCTCTTCCATTGTTTATGCCACATCTAATAGCTGTTAATGAGGATTAATTGTCTATACTGGTGCTCAGCTTATTTTAGGAACTACTAGCTTAATATATTGCTGCTTTATGAAAAGCAGAATTTCATCAACCTGGACATTCCATATCACTTTCATGAAAACATACTTCACTTAAAACTGATATGGTTTCTAGAGTCTACTGTAGAATATTGAACCCTTTCAAGCTGCTGATAATGTCACTCTGCAGGTTCAAGGACTAAGGCCTTTGCAATTAGTTCTTGTTAGAGTCGAAGAAGAAAAGAAGTTGCTCACTGATGGAGTTGAATGATCCCAAGTCAGTAATATTCTTGAAGGTCACATTGCATACCAAGCAGAACAGCTGGGCTGCAAGCTTGGAGATCTGTAGGGTTTGGTAACCTCATTATTTTTTGTCATGTTAGTACATTTACCTCAGGTCCTATGGTTTTCTAGGAATCCTTTAGTGAGAGAAAATAGTGAGAATTTAGTACTTGTATTTTTGGTCAATATTGGTCCAAGATGAGCTTAAATGGAGCAACATGGTCCGTGAGGATTTACATCGCTGACCCCAACTTGCTTGGCCGTGAGGCGTTGTTGTAAATTGGTTTGTGAAAATTTCCATCGGAGGGTGAGATGCGTGCTATTTCCAAATGCTAAATGAAACAAAGCACGTCGGTAAACACTTGTAGTAATGCTCCATTGGCCATCCTTGTTGTTTCATTTCTTGTTATATGTTAGTTATGTAGGACAACTTTTCTTGATATTTATTAATCTGCTAGCATTGTGTGTGTGGTGATGGGTTATTGCCTCTCTTGAAAGCGTGTTGTAGATCGATTGATTAACTCCATTTTCTTACAGAGCTAACTATTGTAAGTTGTTGTATGTAAGTGAATTTTTCTCATAGCAACTTAACTTTTATTGTACTAAATTCATTGATTTTTTTTTAATATTCTAGTTTCCAGTAATTTCTGCGCTTTACTTCAAATAAGTGTGTGCTTCACTTGTCACTTTTGCCTTCATTTCCTCAGTTATCACTTGTACATGCTGTCATTATATCATTCTGACATGTTACACCTATATCTGAATTCTAAGATCCAGGACTTGCAGAATTTAAATGTGTAATTAATAAGATGTTTCCTTCGATAGTCGGAAGGGAACAGCGTAGGCGTACGTTGGGTGGGGGCAGAATTCACAGTGGTTATAATAATAACAAGAAAACATTGGGAGTTGTGAACACATATCGTATTTACCTATACGACTGTAATTGTGTGTGGGGGTCAGAACATATACTATTTCCATTTTAATTTGTTCTTTTTAGTTTGTTTTAAAAAAAATAATCTCTTTTGTTTGTTTACTTTAAGATCATAAGATCCAAATGTCTTTTTTTCTTTCTTAAACTTCATTCTGTCCAATCTCTTGAAAATCTTTTCTATCTAATGAATGGGAAGTTCGATTTTAACTTCCTAGTATATGCTTTAACAAGAATTATATGAGAGTAGATTAGAATAGTAGTAATATGTATTGGAACAAAATATAGTACACATAGCCTAAGATCAAACGAGGACCATCATTCATTATTAGTTGATATACACAACTTTTGTTTTTCCTTCTCTATGAGCTAGTTTTCAGCCTTCAAGCTCTACTTTAAAGAAACCCAAACCTGCAAAGAACTTCAACAATGTCTTTTTACCCCTTTGCATATCACTTACAAACACATTCTCTTCCATTGCCTTTCCATTAGACCAATCTCCTCCTCCTTCAACCAATTCAGACTTTTCTGTATCTTCATGCCCTCTTGTTACTTCTTGCTTCACATTAATCTTCACCTTTTCTGGAGGATGTGTTATATCCGTCGCTACCTCTTCCTAGACATTTAAAAGTGACAACATATCAGAATTGACAAATAAAGAAAATTGCAATCAACAGTAAATGAGCTATGTAATGCCTTTGAGAAGTACCAAAGTAAAGTCTCGACATTTTAGGTAAAAGGCCTTTGAGTAGTTAAGATATGCCAGATTCCACCAAGTAGACAAATGGAACCTAAAGCATACATGTCCTCCGATTATATCTTCTAAATCGGATTAATGATGTATGCAATACTAGATGTTACATCGTTGGTTCTCATTCTTCAGGGAATACGAGTGCAATAAGAGCATCTGTCGACAAAAGGATCACCCTAAGATGATCATCTCGTGGACATAATGGGGTTACACGTGTTAGTTTGTGTGTCTAACTTTCTTGTGTTCTAAGAACATCCATTGTTACAATGTGATTAAGAGATTCTGCTATTCTCAGTTTTTCTTGAGAAAGAATTTAGAGAATGGAAATATTTGTTCATTCTTGGTAATTCAAGCACAAATGTATCTATATCATTGTAAGAGGGCTTATTTATTATGAAGACAAACTGAGAGGAACTACATTTGCTAAAGACACTACTTCCTCCATATACATATCATTGCTAACCTATATGTAAGGGGTCATCGCCACTTGCCAAGCTCATAAAGAAAGAGACTTTTAAGAGGTGTTAAGCAGTTACCTCTGTCACATTGAACTCCTCCGATTTCGATCCAACTGACCCCTCAGCAACAACTTTTTCCATGTGAACTTCATTCAACTCTTCACTATTTGATCCAAGTGAGCTCTCAACAACAACTTTGTCCGTGTGAACCTCTGAGGTCAAAACTTGTGTTAAGCCAGGAACCAAGACGGGAACTCTTTCGTCCGCCACTAAGATGGACTCATTTTTTGAGCTTAACACTCCATCAATAGAGGCAACCATATTCTTGCCAATAGCTTTTGCTTCCATTGTGGTGTCCTCATTTCGACCAGTGTTCACATCCTCGTTTACTTCAGTGATATTTTCCGCGACTATAGCTAGAACTTCAGTAGTTTTTTCCTCATTTACATCATCTTCTATGTCTACAGCTGACGGTGGAACCAGATTCTCAGCTATTAAAATTTCTGGACCAACTGCAAATTGTTCTGCACCAGGTTCCTCTTCTACAATTGTCTGCAGCTCAGCATTATCCCAATCTTCAGAAACTGTTATCGTTTTCTTCGTTTCCCATGTTTGAATAAATCGATCAGGGCCTTGTTGCCAAAAGATAGTCTCATCATCTACTGTCATAATGAACTTGTAGCTGATAGTTTTTCCACTTGGGATATCCTAAAGAAGTCCATAAAATTAGAACATCCTTAAGTTAATTAAAACATCAATTAACAACATGTTCTTACCAACTCGACGTTCCATACATGTCCCTCTGACCATTCAAGTGGCACTGCATTTGATGGATCCCATAAACCGAGCATTGGATCATCGCCCACTAAGTAGAAATGCTGACCAAAGGAGCATTCCTTATTCAATTGAAATTTTACGCGAACTGGTTCGGATTGATCTAGAAAGAAAACAACAGTATCAAGTTGATTTAGTCTTTTGGACAGGATTAAGGTACAACAAAAATAGATCCTAGATCCAAGACAATGTCACAGTAAGATTGACTTACTTGTATCAGTTGTTTCTGTTTCTTCACTCTGAATATGTATCTGAATGAGTTAAAAGTTAAATATCAATTATATTGGTTAGTTTTGCTAAAGAAACATAAATTTTCATCCAGTTAGTGCAGATACCATTTATATAAATGCACCAAAGATTCAACTTTATATCCTAATATTAGTATATTATCTACATTAGCAGAACAAGAAAACACATGAGTCCTTTTGGGACTATAGTATCATGTTTTGGTAAAGAATCATCACAAACAAAAGCATCAAACTTTCAACATCTACTCCCTTCTCCTTTTTAGTAAATCCAAAAAGAAAATTATCTTTCTATAATTAGATAAAATTACTTCAAAATTCCTTTTTAGCTTTAATCAAATGATTTATAGCCACGTAAATGTGTAAGATTTGTTTCAGATAACACATTTCAAAGGTATTCCTTTTTTTTCTCATTCTTTCTTAAACTATATGCCTAATCACATAAATTGAAACATGCGAGTTATATCTTATTCTCAGCTACAACTAACTCAAATTTGAATAGAAAGGAACAAATAAATTAAAGGTAAACTGCAAAGATATCAACAAGACTCAATTTTTTTTTTTGCCAAAAACTTTTTAGCACATAAATCAACCCTTAAATGAAATTGAAACTAAATACTAAGTAGTTGTTCAATAAAGAAAAATAAAACAAACCTGAGAATCAGAAGCACAAAAAATAGGGTGAATAGTTTTGTGCTGAACAGAACATGAGGTAATATGAACAATCTTGAAACTTGACAATCCAAGAAAGCATATTTCTGATTTTTTACTCAAAGATAAAACTTTGTGCTTATCTAAAACCTTATCCAAACAAACCCCTTTTATTGATAACCCTGTTAAAGACTCCATAACTAAACTTTGAAGCTTTTTTCCTCAATAGAAAAACAGAAAATAAAAATGATGATTACTTTTTTGTTTTTCTTCAGAAATATAGTGTTTGTTGTGTGTAACTGTGGGAAGAGAGACTGGTGGCTATTAGGGAGTGGAGGTGGGGTTAATTTAAATACTTTATATTTTCCTTTATTTGTCTCAATTTCCGTGGCACATTTGAAATTATTTAAATTTAGACATATAGGTGGCTATTTATATTTTAAACTAAATAAGAAATACTATTTCATTTGTTTCGATTAATATGATAAACCTTTCTTTTTAATCAGTTTTAAAAAAATAACACATTTAAATATATACTCCTAATAATTAATAACTTAAAATATTTTTAAAAACTTTGTTGGCTTTAGAAATTTTGTGTCACATTAATTGATATCGAGAGAGAAAAAGAACGGTAAGTGCGGGGTCCAGTGGGAGAAATGGCCACGGATCAAGTACCAGGTGACTTCATTGCCCAGTAATTGAATCTTTAACGTTAATAGAAGTCTAGTTCAAGCTTTGAATTTGATTTTTTTTTTTTATAGAGCACTACTTCCGAATAAGACCTTATTAGCGTGAATTCAGATTTAAATACGAATATCGAACTCCAAATAAAGAAAAAATGAATAATAATAAAAATGTTTTTTTTTTAATTTTCTTGTTCTTGGGAGTGCAAATTAAATAATGAAAGGTAACGCACAGCTTACGTTCTTACCACTAATTTATTTTATTTTATTTCTAAATAAAAAGGGGCCCTAACTGTTGCTCCTCCACATATTTGATATTACTCGTGATGTATTGTATTTGGGTCACATTATGGACCTACAAGTGGACCTGTTTTTGGATATATCATTTTAATTTATTTTTCGTGGATAATGGAATATAAAAAAGTTGATATTTGACACGAATTCAGAATCTAAAATTCATGAGTTTGATTGTAGAATATATATCTACTATACATATAATAGTCGAACAATATATATCGTAACTTCCTCTTAAATATATTTATCATAAAAAAGTGTAATGGTAAACTTGATTTTTGGGAAAGAAAGAGAAGATAGGTTAAGCGTATTAAAACAAGTATAAAATGAAGATTGTGCACACTTTTGAAAGTTACAAAAGAAATCAAAGACATATATTTTCCCAAAAGGGAATAAAAGAATTAAAAAAACAATGATCTTTATTTTTCTTATATTTTCCTAATAATTCCTTTGAAAATGCCAAAGAGAGACCCTAAATCAACTCAATACCATAAAGTTTCTTCCTAGACCCAGCTAGGAAGAGTAAATTGTATGCAGACCTTATTATTACCTCGTAGAAGTAGATATATTGTTTCTAAATAGAAAAAGATTTAATATCCTTGCTGTTTCTCTTATTGTAATGTAATGGCATGCTTGCACTAAAAAATTCTTAGGCACCCTACATACTTCTATGGAAAAATTACTTTTAATAAATAATTATTATATTTGGTGATATATTTTTGTTTATTATTGTTTATAGCAATGCATAGTAAATATTGTGAAAAGACCTTTTTTTTTTTCTGTTCAATATATAAGTGTCCAAGAAATCTCATTTTCTGTTAGATTAATTTGTCAGATTCCTTAGCCTTTTATGAAATATTAAACAACATATTTACTTTTAGGCAGCCAAACAATATCAATTTATTCACTTAGGTTTGTAGAATTTTGGTAAAATATACTTAACTAGGAATTGTTCAAATTTCAACACGTTAAAACTTTCAAAATGCTTCTTCACCAATTTTGTTTTCATGCAAAAGACCATTATTCATTCATATATTAGGCCTAATTGTTTCTAGTTCTTTCACAATGAAAATTTTTCCGTAACTTTCTATGATACACTAAGAATAAGTGTTATTTTTAATGTTAAAGATGTTTAATTACTATACAAAGTTTCAACTTTTCTCTTTTTTCTATTTTGCTTTGATCATTTCCCTTATAATCCTCTATGATTCTCTCATAGCTAATATTTCATCCAAATCAATTGTCTTTCAAATCAATATCAATTCCTTGCAACCATTGAAACCACCTTTAGCTAATCGACCGTTGTTTTCGACGAAGGAAGAGACTAATAATGAAGTTTATTTGAAGGAAGAAGAAGAAGATTATGCACATTTGGTGCCTCCTTATAATCTCTCACAAGAAGAAAGAATTTCTTGGTTCAAGAAAAACTTGCCATATTTTGAGATATTAAAGTCCACAAATATCTCAAGAAAATTCAATGGTAGAATGAATGAATTTTTTACAAGTCATTATTGTAGTGTCCAATTCTTCATGACATGGATTTCCCCTACAAAATCATTTGGTAAAAGAGAATTTTTTACCTTAGAGAGTCTATTCAAAGCACATCCTAAAGGGTGTTTGATAATTTTGTCACATACTTTAGACTCACCAAGTGGAACTATGATATTTAAACCTTTAGTTGAGTTGGGCTATAGAATTCTTCTTGTCACTCCTGATTTGTATTTTTTGTTTGAAAATACTCCATCTAAATCTTGGTTTATTGATCTCAAGAATGGGAAAAAGGACCCTGGTAAAATTCCATTGGCACAAAATTTGTCTAATTTGATTAGACTAGCCGTGTTGTACAAGTATGGCGGCGTTTATATAGACACGGATTTCATTATCTTGAAGGATTTTTCAAGATTGAGGAACTCAATTGGTGCACAAAGTGTGGATAGAAATGGGAATTGGACAAGATTGAATAATGCAGTATTGATTTTTGATAAAAGTCATCCACTTGTTTACAAATTCATGGAGGAATTTGCTTTGAGTTTTGATGGAAATAGATGGGGATATAATGGACCATACTTGGTTTCAAGAGTTGTAGAGAAGGTAAAAGATTACAACTTTAGTGTCTTGCCACCAAGAGCTTTTTATCCAATGAATTGGGTTAGAATTAAAGGATTTTTTAATGCTAAAAATGATTCAAGATGGATAGAGGCTAAAGTGCTTGAGCTAAATGAGAAGACTTATGGTATTCACTTGTGGAATAGACAAAGTAAAAGTATGAAAATTGAACAAGGAAGCATCATAGATAGATTGATATCTACTCATTGTGTGGTATGTAATGACATTTAATTAAATTGTTAATCACTTGATTTCCAAGATAAGTTAATATTGAGGGAATGAATGCACCTAATTTAACTTTTTAATACAAGGTCAAACTACAACAAGTCTTGATGTTTTTCTCATTCACTTTCTTTGTTTTCTTCTTTCTTGTCAAATTTAGAGATTGTTTTTTCATTATTTCGCTTTCTTTCGTAAAGATTGAAGGCAGATGTCATGATTAAACATGTTCAACTGAATCCAATAGTTTTTACAAGAAACATGAATGATGATATATAAATAAAAAAATTACTAAGCTTTCAATAACTATTACAATTTGAGTATATAATTTCAAAAGTACAATGAGTTAATTTATTGGTAATATAACATAAAGGATGGATGAACAATCAAATTTGGGGAAAAGGCATAAATTCCCCCTTCAACTTATACCGAAAAGTCAGTTACACACTTCAACTATTATGACGACCTATTACACACCTTTACTACTTAAAAGTGAATTTATTTACTCCCTGAGATGTGTAACACCACTCTCACAGCATGTAGTGTATTACACTCGCTGCCACGTCATCGCCATGTCAGTGTCACGTCAAATTTTATATTTTTTTCTATTCTTTTTGTTTTCTTTTCTTTATTAATTAACTTTCTTTTTGTTAACTCTATTTTACACTAATTAATCTCTAATTAATTATTAAAATTCTCTAATAGTTGTATCTTTTTTATAATCCCACCCACTTTCTCTAATCTCATCGGAGAAATCATTCATTTGAATTTATACAAGAATTTTCTTTGTCTTCTCCGGCGAAGAACAACCAACCCATCACCACCATAAGTCCACCTCCACGACGCCATTTGTTCTTCTTTTTTGACGAACCATCAGCCAACAACCACCAGAAAACAACCACTCAAAATCCAAATCAATCACCAACAAATACCAAACCAAACCCCCTTACCTTATCCCTTTGCGATTTTATTCTTTTGATTTGTTTTAAAGGTGCGTCGGCAAGCTCAAAGCTTCAGCCATGGCTCCGATGAAGTTCCAAAGAGCTCCATACTTTCAGATCTGAAAAACCAACAAATAATTTGGACAACCAACAACACCACTACTACACTCACGTCATTGTGAATCTTTAAGGTTGTGATGAAAAATAAAAAGTTGTGATGAAAATTAAAGAATGAAGAAGAAGAGGGTAATGGGTGGGGATGGAAGATTTTGACTTTTTAATTCTTTTTCTAAAGGGTAATGGAAGGGGAAAAGAAGATTTTGATTTTTTAAATTCTTTTTTTAACTTTAATTTTTTCTGACGCGCCAGTTTTTTATTTATTTTTTATTTTTTTGACACGTCAATTTTAGGGGGTAAATAAATTCACTTTTAAGTAGTAAAGGTGTGTAATAGGTCGTCATAATAGTTGNTTCAATAACTATTACAATTTGAGTATATAATTTCAAAAGTACAATCAGTTAATTTATTGGTAATATAACATAAAGGATGGATGAACAATCAAATTTGTGTCTAGTAAAAATTGTTTATCATCTATATCTCTATCTATACAAAAATAAAATTGTCAACATTTAACACGACCACAAAAAAGAAACCTCAATCTTCTTAATCTAAATCCACCCCATCTCCATAAATTAAATCTAAACCTAGGCAACTTTCTAAATGACTTTTTTCTTTTCAATTTATGCTTACCAAATCTTTGCTTTTTCTTGATGTCAACAAAATCTTGTTTTGTGAAACTCCCTTTTGCATCTTTTTGTTGTTGTTGATGATTTTGTATGGAACTCCAAGGATCATGATCATGATCAGAATCACTACCCCACAAAAGATGTGGTTTAATAATAGGTGATCCACTATAATCTTGAAAATGTGATGATAAACTAGTATGCTCCATGTCAAATAATCTCCTTAATGATGTGCTCCCTTCTTTCATCAAATTTAATAAATTACTTTTCTTGGAGAATGAATTAGATGAATTACTTGAACTTGGAGTAGAGGAAGTAGAAATTGATGATGAAGAAGTACTAGTTGAAGAAGAAAATATTAGAGATTTTTGGTACTCAATGATTCTTTTAATGTTATATCTTTGAACTTCTTTATCCATTTTCCATAAAGAATCTACATCTTCTTCTTCAGTAATTTCAATAATTTCAGATGACATGATGTCTTTGTATTACAAGATAGGAATTTTGGTGGCTAAAACATATAAATTTGACTTGAATATATCTATAGAAAAAAAAATTGAAGTGTGGTTTTTTAAGTTGAGGAAGTAGAATAATAAGGGAAAAGGGAGGAACCAAAAAAAAGTTAAGAATATTTCAAAGTTATAAAATGATTCAAAGCCGGCAGTTGGGGCAAATTTGTAGATCAAGTTGTTTTTTTTTTTATTTTTTGAGGAATTTTAATCAATTTGGGAAGTAGTTAATGACAAGATTCATTGACTTAATCAATGTTTGTTAATTAATTAGTTGATTATATTTGTCCTTTATAATGTTTTTTTTTTATATGGGTGTACATGTCCTCATCCTAATACTTGTTTAAATCATCATGATGAAGACGTGCATAAGAGATCATGATAGGTAAGGAGTTAGATGGTTATTGTTTAATATTCTCCATCGTTACATAATGTCATATATTCATAATTTGTATGATAAAACTACAAAAAGAAAAGTAGGGTACGGGGTATAGCTACTATAAAAAAGTAAGGTAAAGAATAAAATAGAATTATTGAATAATAAGATAACATGAGTGTTCTGTTAGGAAAACTTATTTTTGACTGGTTTAGAGTCGCCACTTAATTTTTAAGAAAAAAAATCAAGAAAACTGTTGTTTTCAAAAGACTAAAACAGTAAATCTATTGAAAACTTTTAAGGGGGTTCGAGGTTCCTATTAATATTCTAGGAAGGTTTTTAAAGCACCTAGAATATCCGCTAATGCGGTTATCCGACAATTAATTATTTGGCTAAAATAATTTAACTTAATTTAAATTGCAAAATTTGAGTTGTTTTATAGTTAGAACTATTTTAAAGGGGAAAAGGGGAAATATTTGAATATTATCTAAGTGAACTATCTTACAAAATTAAATTTTTAGGCCTCGTTAAAAGTGATTGATTTAGTTAAGTTATAATGTCAAAATGGGTATCTTTTGGGGATTTGAGTTTTAAAACCTTAAGACTTAGTAACAAATATTGACAGATAAACAATAATAAAGTAAAAGAGGGAAATTTGGGCCCAAGTCTGGTTTTTTGTTCGCCTGGGCCAGCGCTTGGGCCTAGTTTCATTTTGGACCTTTTGGCCCGATTTTTGCCACCTTTGTACCTGTCCTACACTAAATTTTGAAAATTACTTCTTTGGGCCTTAGACCCATCTTCCACCTGTCCTAAATTCTAACAAGATAATAATAAGTGGGCTTAGGCCCAATAATAACAAAATACAATTTGCAAAATAATAGATGGGTCTTTTAAGCCTCCTTTTCATTTTTTCGTATACACCTAGTGTATAGAAATATGTATTGGCTTTAATCCCTGTTCGTCAAATTTTGAAGGACCTATTCTTCGATTTAAATGGCCGGCTAACTCGAATAATAAAATTTGGGCCTCTATGGCCCAAAAGGGAAATGCAAGGATAGAACCCATGAGGACCCGGATAGATTTCACATGCAACAAACAAAGAAAGAGAAAGGGGGGTTAATAAATGACTAAAAAAGAGAAACTAATTTAAATCACAACTATCAAGTAATTCGAACAAATGAAATTAGGGCAAGTTCCCGCACCAATTACATGGCAGATAACGTTTACACTAAAAAGAGTAACATGGGCCATGAATTTGTTTATAATAATACAGTGATCTCAAATGAATCAATATTCAATTAAATATGGTGGTCAAAACTACTATCTTAAGAATGACATAAATGTCATATCGAAGGGACGTAATTACGAGCAAATTAGACAACCAGAGACTTTAATACACCTGCCAACATTTAGAAAACCACCCTTTCTGGAGTCCAAACAAATGGAGCAAATTTAAACAATAATAATGAACTCTGCGCATTTAAAGACCGAATCTCTTATTATTATTTTTTTGAACGTAAAAAAAGTAATACGTCAACACCGGAAAGCTACTAGCTAGAACATGGAACAAAGATTCAGCTTCATAGTGTGAGGTACTTTACACCAAAACAGTGTATTCCATGACATGAATGAAGTCGTAACAATCAAATTCGAAATAACTAAGAGGACCATCTATAACCAAAAATAAAATAAAATAGTAAACATGATGCAAAAATTCGCACATTGAGCAACATTAAGAGACCGAAAGGACAAATACATCATACCCAACAGTGACCCAACAGTCATCAAGAGAAAAAATAGCAATAGAATCATACAATATTAAAAAAAAAGCTTAAGCATTCTACACGATGAAATAAAATTAAAAAAAAGAAAGAAAAGAACTGACACTTAATACTAACGAAGTAAAAAGAAAAAAAACATAATTATGAGCATAAGTGGGGACGTGATTTTTACACTCACAACTTCCTAAGAAAAGATGGAGGGAATAAACATGCTTCAACATTCACCAAGACACCAAACTATCATCGAAACAAGAATACAAATGACCGAATAGAGGATGTTATTTCGAGATGGATTAAGCATGAAGGTTAAGAAGCAAACGTTTTCAGAGCTAATCTAAGAGAGCAATATGACAAGAGGCAACACAAGATGATGAAATAAATAGGCTGAAATGTTTTAACATTTAAAGAAACAACCAAAGAGAGGGGACAAAATACTAAATATGCATATCCACGTTTTCAGCGAGCAAACAACAAGTAGAATTCCAACTCGACTAAAAGCATACAAACCAACAAACAAAAGAAAGCATGGTTTGAAGTTAAACAGACAAGGTTAAGAAAGGGGATTATTACCTCTTTTAAGGCAGCGAACGAGACAAGACGAGCAGGGAAGCAACAAGTTTACACCACCAAAGGATGACCTTGAATACAAGCTACGAACAGAGAACCTGGGCAGAAATCCAAGCGGTTCTCTCGAGTTCAAGGGAACTTGTGGAAGAGCGATGGATGACACCGCAAAGAAAACGAAACAAAAATCCTAAGTGCGTCAATTTCTCTATTTTAGAGTATGTTCAAACTACCCCTGTTTTTTTTTTTTTTTTTTTTAATTGCTCTCTGTATCTTTTCCTAAAAAATTTCCAACTCTTTCTCCAATTTTCCTCTAACTCAAAATTTCCAACTCCCAAAAAAAAAAAATCCCCCTCTATACTGAAAACAGTAAAGTATATATAGAAAGAGTTTAGGGTTCACGATTTTTTTGGGGGGAAATCCGGGTGAGAAAATTTGGGGCCGATTTCAAATTCAATTTCTTTCACCCTTCTGGACAGACCTCTTTTCCTGCGATTTTCGCCCTATTTCGAAAGAGGAAAGGGGGAAATCAATGCTTGGGATCGAAGACATGTCCTTGGGCAGCGACGTGGCCTCATCTCGCACCCCCAAGGACGAAAAACGCGTGCTTTTGCTGCTGTTGTGCTTGCTGGAACGGTACTGTGCTGCTGGGATTTTTGGACTGATCTGATTCTTCGCGTCTGCTGGAAAAACGAAGTGGGTCGGCTGGTATTGGTATTGTTGTTGTACGTTGATGGTGCATGTTTTTAATGGTATGTATTGTTATATGTTGTAATGTATGGGAATGGGTTAGTGGGTATTGAATTTGGGCCACTGGATTATAGTGATTGGGCTGGTGAGTGTCTTGGTCAAGTAGGCCCAAAATTGGCCTAAGAGGAATTGAAGAAATTGGCCAATTGGATTACAACTATAGCCAACCAAAGCTTAAGGGATAGCCAAATTGATTTAGTTAGTGAATTCGGTTAAAATTAAATAAAGTGAATTAACATTAATTAATTAACGAGCTTCTTAATCTTAATAAAATAAAATAATCAACTTAATTATAAACTAATTAATTTAGCACTATAAACGACTAAATAGCCCAATATTTAAATAAAGCTAAAATCCTTTTGAGACAATTTTTGAACATTCGTAAAATATACTAATTAGACACATAATCATATAATAATTAACTTAATTATAAACTAACTAATTGACTCAAAATTGTAAACTATTAGATAACTAAACAAACTAACCAAATATCTAATTGAACAAAATCTTTTTGAGACGATTTTCCAATATTTATGAAATACACTAATTATATACATAATTGTATAAAAGACATATTATTATTTAAAAATTATAACAAGTGACAAACTATTTGAAACAACTTGCAAATTATTCTATTATATTTTTTTTTTTTCAAAATTTCTAAAATTAATTATTCTAAATCATTTGAAAATTAAGAAGCTCGAGATTAATTATTATCGGGGAGGGTCAAAATTAGGTGTCAACAATGAGCAAAAAATATTAAGGTGACAACATGATCACACCAAATCGATTGTTACATAAAATAAGTCTTTTCATCGTTACCTAATGATTGGTTCTTCTGATATATTATTCACTAAAAATAATTCATATTTTGTGAAAGCTCAAATTAAAATTTGAGCTTCAAAACTCTTCAATGATAAATTTTAATGGACATCAACTCAAATCTTTTTCTAAATAGCTCAAACAAATTTTCTCCACTTAAACAAGGTTGGAAAATTTGCAAAAAATTACAAGTTATGTACCAATTAGGCCAAGTCCGAGTATGTAATGACCCTAAAGGTCATTTTTGGAAATTTTCATAAAATGACCGTTTTACCCCTCCCGATAGTTGCCCCGAGTCCTAATTGCTGTATTTCGAAGTTGGTTTGGAGGAAAATTGATGAAAAGTTGAGTTTTTGGAAAGTTGAGTTTTTAAGAGTTAAAGTTTGGTTAAAAGTGCTATTTCGAGTCATTTGGAGTTTCGAGACTTGAATCGGATTTCCGTCGATTCCAGCGGTTTTAGATTGTGGAAACGGGTCTATGAGAATTTACAGAGTCGAATTTGAAGTTAAAACGAAGATTTGAGGTCCTAAGTTGAAAAAATTGTGAAATTTTGATCAAGAGTTGACTTTGGTCAACAAACGAGGTTTCGGTGTTCGAAATGGAATTCCGAGGGCACCGTTGGATTCAGGGGGTGATTCTAAGTCTAGAATGAGTCTTGGTTGAATTTTTAGAGGCCCCGAGTGCGTTTCAAGTTTTTGAGCCTAAAGTTAGTTTCTTGACGCCTTATCGGATACCGGATCAAGGAGACCTCGAATTCAAATTCCGATGATTTCATTGAGTCCGAAATGTCATTTTCAAGCTAGTAGCATATTTGGTTTGAGTTCAGGAAGTGCCAAATGAGTTTTGGGTGAGCTTTTAAACTTTTTGGATACTTTGACACTATTTCAGCAAATTGTGGCAACTAAAGGGTTCATTATTAGTTTTAAAGGTCGAAAAATTATTCTGAAGGTTCTGAAATTTTGAGCATGAATTATAGGACTTATCTGCAAATTTTGGTGCATTTTCGCTAACCCGAGATTGGACTTTTATCGCAAATAAAAAATAATTGTTTACCGAGTAGAAATGATATTTGACTGGGCAAACGAGCATGAAATTGAGCTCCGATTGAA
>NC_064288.1:56217132-56411225 GCF_019186545.1 Solanum stenotomum
AAGTGAGAGAGCGAGATCTGGGAGAGTGGCGAGCGAGATCTGGGAGAGGGGAGAGAGAGGAACGAAAATATATGTATATATACAATTTTCTCTCGCTTTATACAAACACAAACACACTTTATACACTTGCGTTTGTATAAAAAACGAGAGAGGCGAGGGAGAGAACGAGAGTGGCGAGCGAGATTCACTAGGAGAGAGGTTAAATAGCAATAGTTTGCTATGGGGTACAATTAAATCAAACTATATTTATATCATTTAATTTGAATTAATAGTTTGCTATTATATACAATTTTCCCATTGATAAACTAGATGACCGAAGAGTATTGGGCCATATTTTTCATAAAGGCCCTTCAATAGAGAGAACCAGCCTACATTGCCCCATATAGAAGCCCAATATAGTTACTTTTGCTAACCCAAATCTAATATTTTGTCTTTTTGGGCCTTACTAAACCCATAAGAACCCCCTTCAATTCTTAAACTTTCAGTAGAGCCCAAGACCTTTTCTCTATGGGCCTATTTGATGGAAGTCAAGTTTGACACCAATTGGTCACTCTACTTTGATGAAATGAATTTTTCCTGTCTCAATTTAAGTGATACGTGTTTTAATGACTTGACATCTTAACGTTGTCACTTTGGCAAGAATTATTTTGCTACAAATAGAAAAAAATTAATGGGGTGTCCAATTTTCAGTTTACTATTTAAGTTATATGATGCTTTTTATTTAAATTCATTTTACTTGTAATTAGTAGTGATAAACTCTTGAAAAAGTGTAGCTCCTCCTCCTCCTCTATTAGTTAATGGCAAATTCAGGATTTTTGGATTTTATGTTCCTACAATAATCTCAAATTAATGTACAATTAACCTCCTCCTCTACTAGTTAAAAGCAAATTCAAGCTTTTTGGATTTTATGTTCTTACAATAATCTCAAATTAATGTAAAATTAACCGGACAAATGGAATGGATTCTGAGCTAAATATTAGTATAATTTTTTCAAAATTTTTAATACAAATACATGATCTAGGAATTTTTTTTTACTAATTTGGTGAACCCCTAACGATTGCACTAGACCTGCCCTTTCTGTTAGTGTGTCTAAAGTTATTGTCAAGCAAGCTTCCAACAAAAATGTCTGAAATTTGAGATTGTTCCGAAGTTTAGAGTGTTAGATCAAACTTTAAATAAAAAAACCTTTTGACATATCAGGAGTTCAAACTTGTTGTACATAAGAACTTTTTAAAAAAATTCAGGCTAATGCTTTTTTGAAGGTTATATACATTAAAATGATTAAACTTATAAAAAAATGTGAAACTTAGACTATACGTCTATAAAACTAAAAAGATTTTATAATCTTTTACTCAAACGAAACCTACGTTCGACTTACTCTATATAGAGCATAACATAAGGAAATAAATTTAATAAACGAAAGTCCACTAGCTAGGAACACAATTTAAGTTTTACATCTTAGATTTGTTCACACTTATAAAAATCTTGGGTAAATTAATACTATATTATATAAATTAAATAGTTGATGTGAACCGAGGAAGATTATCTTGTACTTAAAGCCGTTAATAAACAAATCTTAAGTCATGATTAGCATGATAATATTCACAAACACAACTACTTTTGCTAAGTTTTGAATGAATCAAAAGTCCACACTTGTGGAGACAAGATTTAGATCTTACCAATGTGTTTCCACATGCTCATGCGTATTCTTCAATTTGCCATTTTGACCCAACATTTTTTTTTTTTTACATTATATTATATTGATATGATCTCTAATCCCATGACCCAAGATTTACTTGTTTTATTTTTGTTTCACAAGAATTCACAGTATGAAAATTACCAAGTCAATGCTCTAAGCATCCTTTGAGTTGGGAATTTATCATAGTTTACAAGGTAAGAGTAAAATGTACACACTAGCATTTTCAGACATTATTTGTGAAATTATAAGGTCGTTATTGTAATGCTCCAAGCCACCAAAGATAAAAACCAATTTTCGAGAATGAAGATCATATATATTTTGGGAATTAAAAGAGTTATTGATTGAAGGGAAAGGAAAGTCATGAAATTCAAGGAACCGGTTGTCTATTATAAGGTCGTTATCGTAATGCTTCAAGCCCCATATTATGATTAGACTTTCATAGAAGAGAAGTTCAATTGATCGTCATTAAAATACTTCTCGAAAAATCGAAAAAATATTTAATCCAATTTCGGTAGTGAATTGAATATATTCATCACCAGTTAGATATAGCATATAAGTCAATAGTAATATGTATATGACAAAAACTCGAGATACTTGGGTGTTCTAAAATTAATGCACACATTAAATTTGAAGTATTATCACCAAATTCATCATATAATAAGTAGAATAAGTAAGTGTAGATGAGCGAACAATATAATTACCTTTTTAACAAAATAAATTTGTCAACTCTATATATAGAATTATTTTTTATAGAGAGAGATGTGAGCAGAACATATAGTGAATGTGACCACACTATTGCAACTACAAGTACATTAACATATAGTGACAGGTCAATAATTCTAATAAGGGAATTAAAGAAAATGTAAGAATATCATATAGGGATCCAAACCTGCAATGAAAAACAATTTTTCTACTTTCACTTGTCTCAATATAAAATATCAAAGAAAAAAATAATCCTTTTTTATGTTGCAAAATAAGTAAGCAAAAATTAATTAAAAACAAAAGAAGGAAAAATGTGCTATTATTTATCAAAATCAGAAAAAGGAAAAAAAAGAATCATAGATGTATCATTGAGTGTGCGTGTTTAATATAATCATGATTACAACTTCATTTCATATCAAAATGGATTGAGTTAAATGAGTAGATTATTAACCCGCTCAACAATTACTTAGGCTGAAATGAGCTAAATTTTGAATCATAACCCAACTAGTTCAGTTCTTACGTAAGTTTTAATTATTGTGTTTGTTCTTTTATAAATTTTTAATACCTAATAAAATTATTATTTTTTCTTCATTATAACTGTATAATATATCAAACAAAAAAAATATTTTCATAAATTTTTTCTTGGACCAATTTAATTTATTATATATCAATATATAATGATTTGAACTAATAAATGAACAGATTCATAAATCACCTAAATATAAACGGATTGGACGAATTTAATTTAATTTTGTCATTTCTAATATGGATTCAAACTATTTTCTCTTTTGAAATGACATATGCACTTTATTCATCCATTTCCAAAAGTGGAATACCAAATTCGGCTACCCAACTTATAAACTACTTTTTTTTTCTGTTTTATCACTTACCTATATGCTCTAAACTTTTTTAAAAATTGACCTATAAATTAACATATAATCCATTAAACATCACAAACAAAGAAAAGTTAGATTTAATTATTCTAAAAGAAACAGCATAACAACACCTTAATCCGGATATTACGCAATATATTAATTAATTAAAAGTTCAACATCATAGAGAGTCAAATCTAATCACTCATCCGTCTATCTTTTCTTGTCTACTATACTATTTTGGAAAAGTTTATGAAATCAATATATAATTTGTTATGCTGTGTCTATTTTATCCTTACTATTAAACACGATTCATTTTTCAATATTTAGTTGACTTAAATTTAATAAGAGTGATTTGATAACATTATCCCCATCATTTATTGATTCTTAATTTCTATATCAAATCAATAGTGGACAAGTAATATTCGTTCTAGACTTATATGTGAACAAACTAACAGTAAGAATAAAATAATAGAAAATATTAAGAAGAGACTTTAAAGTGAGAGGTTCATTGCATGTTCAAGATTTTGTTAAGGCATGTGAGAGAATATGTAGGAGGAAAGAGTGGCACATGACAAGGTTTTAACAAGCAAACGTGCATTCCATGTGAGAGGGAAAAAACTTTGGGTCCAAGACCCACTCTTCTAATAAAGAAGAATATCAAGTCAAAAAGATCACATCCTAAACCAATTATTATTGTTATTCACTTTAAGATATGAATAATATTTATATTATTAGATCATTTATAAGCATATTTTTATAATTGATCTGTTATAACATTGTTAAAATATATATACACTATCAATTTATAGTGCTACTTAAATCCTTACTATAATTATTTGTCAAAACTTAACAAGAGGGTGTTAATTGTAATTGAAATTAACATTTGATCTCTTGATCATTGAAGTGTTGTTTTGGGCCATTAAATTATTTGTATTTTTTTTTGGGTAAAAAAAAATATACAAAAATACTTGTATTGGATCATACCTCATGGAAACATGACTAGTAATAATGACACTGTAAGGGCAAAAAGTTTCAACAATACCAACAAGGCAACAACTATATAAAATCCTATTTTATAGCAACAATCATTTACTACTCCACCAAAAGTGGGGAAGAAAAAGAACTTCAATAAACTAACACATCTTGATTTAATTATCCTATGCTTTTGATAGCGAAGGATTCATCACAATTTAACACACTATTATATCTAATATTGCTGTAAGAGAAAAAAATTTAAACTTAAGAAAATGAAAATTTTGACACACACCACATGTAAGGGAAGTATTGCAACAACCCCATGTATATAATACACAAGATATAGTCTAAGGACATTTTTGACTGTTGAAATTTTTCAACATCCCGAGGTGGATCTAGGTCAACTTCTTAGTGGTGGATAGGCGCCGGATGTGGTGGTAGACTTGCCGGTGGAAGTGAAGGTTTGCATTGATAACATTTCGCGAAAAGGCCAAATGTATCAACTTGTCTGACAAAATTGGTCATGCTAGCCCAACCTCCGAACCCAAATCCAATGACGAAAACCCAAACCACAATGAAGGTGTTAATAACAAACATAGCAGTCCAACTTGGCATGAAAAATGGTGGTTTCTCTGCTGCATTCTGCATTAGATGAAACAAATAATATTACAAAGTTTTTATGAACACAACAAATATAGCATAGTTTTAAGGAAGGACCATTATTGAAAGAATATGTAAAATTAATACTCTAGGTGTGTATAGTAAATATATGTCAAAGTCAAGGGGGGCATATGGTTGTCAGTCAACTAGTTAGCCAGCTCATTTCAGACATAATACTAACAGGGAGATTGTAGCTTATAACTAAATGAAATAGACTTTCCACCTATATCATATATTTCCAAATCCATGCCATTAATGCCTTTGTTGTACCTTTGTGTCCTCCCTTCTCTCTCCCCCCACCAAGTTATGCACTCTGATAGTGTAAAAATTATTTCCATTCGATAACATTATAAATGTTATAATTGGACCCTAAGGTAAAAGGACAGAGACTAAAATCCACTATGGTTTACAAAATGTCATTGCACAAAACAATAGCCTTAAGTCACATAAAAGTACTTGTTTTGAGACAATTTTTACTTCATTTAACTTATAAGAACATAATAATGATCATAATTTTATGATGAATCGTTGTAATACAGATAGATGGGAGAAATGAATGCGTACCTGACGAGCAGATGATTTTCGATAAGTAAGCATATGGGCAAGAGCTGGTATGATGTAGACAGTGAAACTAACCAAAAGAGCCCCAACTGCAGAGTTAATAGGACCAAAAAATGGGAAAATAATAGCTAAGAACCATATTGGTATAACAACAGGCAATCTAGCTAATGCCCTCAAACATATACTTCTTGTATCATGCATCCCTATAACTTTCTCCCAAACAAAGTACAACGGAGTACACGCGAATCCAAACGTGATGAACTGATGAATCAACATCAAGATCACAGCAGCATCACGCCACCCGTTTTTTGGTAGAAGTGAGAACGCGTTACTATGGTTTAAAAGTTGATCTCCAAATGCCCAGTAAACTGCTGAAGCTGATGGTAGTGTTAGAGTGAACACATACAATGTTGCTATTAAGTAAATGTACTTGAACTTTTGTGGTTTCCACATTGCATGCATTATTTCCCTGAAAATGTGTACCAATTTAATTTTTATATACATATACATATGCATAGTTAAAAGTTTAAATAAAATAAGAATATGGAATCTAATCATATGCTATAATTACTCAACAGATATATACTACTTTTGACAATATGGGGCATTGGATTCTTTAAAATTCTTAATGGGACTCATTTAATTGACTAAACAATTCTTTGGCTTAGCTAGTTCCCATGTACCAAGAACATGTCAAGATACGAGGATAAGATCATAGTCAATAATTTGAAGAAAAAAAAATCAAAGTATATTTAAGTAGAAACAAAAGTGAGAAATTAATATATTTTTTAAAAAAAGTGAAAACAAAACTAAATAACAATATACTCAAAGTAATTTTCACGATTGGAATTTAGAAAGTGTAAAGTAATATATATACGGACCTTATCATAACTTGAGAGATAAAAAGACTATTATCAATAAAGGAGCGATTTAAGGAAAAATAATTTAAAGTAGTTTTATTTATTTTTAAAAAGAAGTGGAAACAAACGTGAGAAAATTTTGTACTATTGAAATGAAGGTCCATTTTCACTATTGTTTGTTTTTTCATGTGAAGCAAAATGTTGTTTTCCTAGCTTACAAAATTAAAAGAAAAGTTATTTTTTTCATTATTTTGTCGGTTTTTACAAAAATCGAGGTGGGAGGCAAAAGCTGCAAAGAGAAACCGTGTAGAAACAAATACTAGCAAATAAAAAAGAAGTAAAATATATTTGGATAAAAATGATTACATATTATTATTCTAAATATAAATAAATTATAAAAGTAAAAAAACTTACACAGTAACAGCATGTCCACCAAAAGTGTAAAGAATATTGGTTGCACCAGTAAAATACAACACTAGCTTTGATGGAGCAGTGTGTTGAACATTTTCAACCTATACAATAATACAATAAAAATTAACTTTTCACCAAAAAAAAACCCCAAATCTAAAAATTCAAAAATTAGGATTTAGTTATACAATTATCATTTTTTTTAATATAAAAAAAGTTACATATAGTTATCTTTTTATTTACCTGACCATGAACCAAAGCCGCCACGGTTAAGTACCATGCTGTGTAAGTAGTCATTCCAAGGCCTAAAAAGGACCAAATCCTATAGTTGTGGAAAGATGGAATGAAAACAGTAGTTGCACAACAAGCTCCAAATATGTAAGTCCATGTCCTCTTGTCCAAATGATCATTGATGTAATATATGTTACTGTTCCAAGTCAAGAAACCATCCAAAAAGAGAAAAAAGATCAATTTTTTTTTAACTAAAAACCACTTTAATAATTACTAGTAATTTTTTGGGATCATACCTTGCACAAGCAATTAGTTGTATGACAGATCCAAAGAGAAGGAAAGTACAGTTGAAGGCAAGGCCTGCTGCTTTCCAGTATGGTCCCAATAGTCCATCAAGCACTTCAAACCACTGTCAATAAAATGAAAACAGTAAGCTCTTGCTATGCGCGGGATCAGATCATATTGAGTCTATTGTTTTTTGTTTATACGAACCTGAATGACATGATTCTTGAAGCTAGCACCTTCTTTTTCTTTTCTGCTTCTATATTCAATATAGAGAACACTGATGAGGTATGCAGTCCAACTACCCATAAGACCATAGAACACTTGTAGTACTATTCCTGATACCATACCAAGTTGAGAAAAAGAGTATGGTAATGTCAACAACACTTGCGCTACCTGTTTAAAATTTAACAGTAAGATTTTTCTTCAATATATCAAAATCGTAAAATAGTTAAACAATAGTAAAGAAATATATATATATACTTGATTAGAAGCACAACTGAACCAAGCATCCCAAGCAGAGCCTCCATGCCAGAGAAAACTCTTGACATTAAAAAGCGATTGATCGTCTTCTAATTTTTCAACTTCTTCTTTGCTGCAATTTCCATCAGTATCACTGAAATTTGGGACAATTGCTTCCTCTGCTTGCTTCTGAGCCAACATTATCAATTTCTGCCAGATCTCATCAAAACAAAAAGACACAATATGAGACAAAAAAAAAATTAAAAACAGAGCACTGCACAATTCCCCCTTCTTTCCCAATTACACAGATCCAAAAAAAAAAACTTCCATATCTTACCTTGTAATACTAAGATATCTTTTTGTTGAAAACCAGATCTCTGTAAAAAGACTAAGAAGAAGAAGAATACTACACTTCCTTTCTAATTGAACTTAATATTCCTTTTGCTAACTTAACAGCAACCGCCCCAATTCATTTTATAGTTAATAAAAAAAAAGAGTGTAAAAGCAGAGAAGAAGAAGCAACTTTTTTTTTCTTCTTGTAAGTGAATAAATGCAAGCTCAGAATAGTAAATTGCAAAGATCACAATTAATTCACTTAAATGCTCTTGTGTGTGAAATTTATATGATAAGTTTGACAAAGGCGGCGAAGAAGGCCTTAAAAGAAGCAAAAAAAAACAGAGCTTTTAGTTGCAGAAAGAGAAGAAAAAGAAGGAAGGGAAGTAATAGTAGTAGTAGCAGCTAATCTAAGCTAAGCTTACTGGTTGGCAGAGGTAGTATGTATATATATTAATTGCATGTCTCTTTTTTTTATTTTTCTTCCTTTTTTGTTTTTTGAGTTTTGGAATTTTTTTATTTTTTTTCCTTTTATATCTTTTTCATCACTGTAATCCACTCATGATACTTACTCTTATTAAGGGTCTTTGTTTTTGGTAGAGAGGAAAAGAGACATGAACGTTTATGGTGACATTGACTCGATTTGTTTGGATCGATTTATTATAAGTATTTTTAATTCAAAATAGTTTACAAGCATTTTTAGAATATTACTTCCTCTCTTTTTATTTTATGCGACATATTAAGAAAAAAATAATTAAAAGTTGTGATTTAAAATGAATGATAGAAATTTGTGTGGTTATAAATATTTCATAAGGGTAAAGTGGATATTTTAAAGTTGAATTGTTACTTAATATAGAAATATGTCTTTTTTTTGGATACAGACTAAAAAGGAAAATAAGTTATATAATTGGGACATTTGCGATGGACTAAAAAGAAAAATAAATTATATAAATTGGGACATTTGAGACTGACCAAAAAAGGAAAATAAGTTATATAATTGGGACAGAGAGAATAGTATCTAGTGTTAAGTAGAAATGGTAAAAATAAGTTAAAAATCAAAAGTCAATTTCTCATGACTTGAAATAAGTTTGCCGTTGACAGTAGATTTTGAATGAAAAAATAAAATATATCTTCAAATATCTATTTGACTAGATTATAAATGTCCAAAAGTTGGTCAGAAAATATTTTTTTTAAGGAAAGAGTTTTACTTTTATGTATAAAACTATAATATTTTTAAAAAAAGATAAAATAAAAAAATTAAAACACAGTTTTAATTTTCATAAATTTGAATTTCAAAATTTATGGTAAAATGAGAGTTGAAACAATTTTATTTTTCATTCAAAATCAATCAACTTATATAGGCAATAGAAGTTTATATCAGAATAAATAAAATGCATTTACTTTTAATTAGGAATTTTAGATTTGAGTCCTCCAAAATTCTTGATAGAAAATGACATTCTTTAATAGGTCTCAAATGGGGCAAACAGAAATTAATCATGCTCAATATTAATCGTAAATACTAGGTGGTGAACAAAAAATAAAAATTTAACTTGTATGTAAATATGATAATTATTAATATCTTATTATAGATAACATAACCTCTTTTTTTTGTGTTACTAATTTGACTTGTTACAGAGGATTAGACGATTAGTTATAATTATTTTTTAAGTGAGCTAACAACGTAACAATATTATATTTCCACCATCAAAACCTATATATTAAAGTTACTCAAGGAAATTTCTTTTCATTTTAAATAATAATAAAAAATATCATAGTATAATTTATTGTATTATTTACATAGAATGATAGTAATAATTAGTCTTACGTCTCTATTGCTTGTTTTGTGGGTGTTTGGTAAAAATAAAGTTTATCGTAGAAGCAATTATCATTCTATGTTTGACCGTCATTTTCCCTTGTGCATGTGATATGCTATTTTTTTTTTAATACAAAGAAGATTCCAAAATTAAAGAATTTTTATTTGTTTTAATTTACTTCAATATATAAACGTCACCTACAAGATCTGCATTCTTTTTTTAATTCTCTATATATTAATAAAATAATAATAACGGTACTTAAATCCATGTTCAAACACTCTCAACACTTTGACTAAAACTTGAAAAATAAGCATGGATATTATAGTGAACAAGAAGAAAAAACTTTAAATGTAGATGAGAAAATGATTTATTAAAATCACAAGTTGATTGCTTTGAAGAATAAACAAAAAAATAGGTCAAATTTTTAGTTGTTAAATGAATTTTGGATTTTACTCAATCTCAAAAGCTAACTCAAGGTGATCAAAAAAATTGTTCAAGATCATAGAAAGCGAAGGCCTGCCCAACTATGCCCAATTCCTACTAAGCGTGAACAATTTATCCAGAGATTATTGTTCAAATTTGATATTAAGTTAAATAAATTTAGAGCCTAATTTAACCGCAAAATATTGCTCAAGGAATTTATTTATTCATCACGTTGTAAAAAATTGTCATTTCAACTATCTTTCTTTGATGTTTAATTAATTGTCATACAAATAAACTTAAAGAGGAAATTTATCATACATTATTTTCCAATTCAATATATAATAACTTTTTGGTGTCACATGTTTATACCTTCATTCTACATACGTTATACTTAAGGGTCACAATTTTAGTGTGAAACACTAAGAGACGTTCTAAGGACAAATACTGATTTAAACTTTTTTCCATTCTTATAGCATAAAGTTGTGGGAGAAAACATTTCTTAAATACGTCAATAAGAAAAATTCTAGCAATATTTTTGTACTACTAGTTGATAAGTACTCTGTCCATTTCAATTTATTTATCTGATTTTGATTTGCTACATAATCTTATGGTCTTAACTAAATATACATAGAATATATCAAAATACTCTTAAATATTATAGTTTTAAACATGTCATGTGAATGAAATTAAAAATATGTTGAAACGAAAAGAGTCATTTTTTTTCTAAACAAATTGAAACGAAAAAATGAAAAAAGTATGTAATAAACAAAAATATATTACGTCAAAATAGAAGAACATGAAGTAGTATAATCAAAGTGGGCCTTAGCACTTAGCTGTAAAGCCCATTATTTATTTTTTGACAAATTATCTAATGTAATTACATTATTAGATACTTTCAAATAATTGCAGTATGTATTTTATAGTGATACTTCTAAATAATAACAAAATACATAGATACCTTTTACATTTTATAGAAAATATAATTGATACACGTAACGCTAAATCCTATGCACAATTCTTATATGTGTTATGTATATACTATCAGTATATATATAATGTATCAGTATATATACAATGAATCAGCGTATATACGTTGATACATGTGTGAGAAACAAAGTGACAGATCAAATGAATCATGCACATGAATTGACATCTTTCTCAAAAGCAAACACCGACACATGTTGAATAATCGAGAGTTTGTGACAATAAAAAATATAAGTATGAAATCAAATCAAGTCAAGGATTTTATATACCAAATGGTAAAAATATAGTTTATTAATTTACTATTGAATTATCGATTAATCCATTAAAAAACCCCTCATATCATTAAGAATCAATAACCCGATAATAAAAAATATAAAATCCATTAATCCAATAACAAATAACCAATAAATTAATTACTTTTTTCACTATTCGAATTATCAATTTTGATTCGATTTTAAATAACATTATACATAAGAAATAACTTAAGACAATAAATACAATTAGAGTTGTCAATATAGGTCAATTCAATTTATTCGAACTAACTCATATAAACTTTAAAATTTGACGGATCAGGTCCCGATGTCGGGTTCACCCATTATGTTAAGGTGATATTCACTTGCAACAAGAAATGTGACTACAAATTAAATCAACACTACTTACTAAGAAAATTCTATATTACGTTTCATAATTAATTGACTATGCGTAAATTACCAGAGTAGCCGGCTGCACGCCGTAAAAGGTGAACACGCGAACCATCAAAGCCTCTTAGCCCCCACTTCACCGCCGGCTAATTTTGCTGTTAAGTTGGCCCCATTCAATCGGCGTTTTAGGGACCCTACCCGCTAGCCACATTAGAATTTTCACCTTTTTTTTTATTATTATTTTTCATCCTCTTTATGTATAAAAGACCAAAAAAATGAAAGAAGATGAATTTCCAAAATTAGCAAAAGACTTGAAACATAACCAGACAAAAATAGCTATATTTTGTTAATTACGATTCATAGCTACATGTTTAGAAGGAGAAGAGAGGCGAGCAAGAGAGTAGATCTAGAGAGACGGATTGTATTTGTATATATGTTATATATATATATATATATAATGATTGTATTTATATATTTGCCGGATAAAAAATATATTATTACTCTTAATTAATTTGCGTCATGTTTACCTTTAATTACTCCTAGTATTAATTACATTATTTTCCCTAAAAGAGATTTAGCACCGGTTCTTTATTGCTACTTTCCGCTTCTTCCTCAACCATTTTATTTTTAAAAATAAGAAATGTTCATAAAAACTAATATATTATGTATTATAATTATAGAATATGTTAATATAATTTTATCGGATCAGATCGGTTCGGTTAAATCTTCAATTTTTCTTTTGAACAAAATCAAATCAAATATTATTGCTTTTTAAAAATGTAAAACCAAACCAAACCATATCCAAATAAAAGCGGTCTAGTTAATCGATTTGATTTAATTTTTCGATTTGAATTTATTTTTATCCAAACCTTGAACACCCCAAGCTGTCACAATGGAGGAGCGATATGTGTTCAGAGATGTCTCTTTTAAGAAAATTATATTTTTAATAGAAAACAAATTATTTTTATGTATATATTATTTATTGATGATTTTTTTTATTTCTTCGTGAATTTATTTATTTATATTTTGATATTTTGGCTCCATTATTACTAAATGTTTTTCAGGTTCTAAATTATGTAAAAGGTCTTCCCTTATTTATTTTCTTTGCTCTCACTTTCCACTAGCTCATCCTCAACAACCAAAAATAAATAAATTAATAAAGGGCAAGACTAGGGCTACAATTTATAAATTATGAATATTATAACTTGATTGCAATCGACAAGATTAGAATAATTGAGTACTCTCTTTTGTAAGTAAAAAATACAAAATGGAAATTTTAAGAAAAAATATAGAAATTTTCTAGAAGGTGCAAAGTTTAATCAATACGAACACTTGGATCAAGCAAAAACCAACTACACTTTCAAACTTCAAATTCACACGTCTTTAATTCTAGTTAATAAGTATGCAATTTCCTAATCTTGCATAGAGAAAACATGTCCTATTTATTTATTTATTTATTTTTGGCTTGTTAAAAAAAATTACAAATGTTTTAGTCAAATTAAAAGATATTCCACAACCCTCTTTTTCCCCTTTCCTTTTCCCTTTTCCCTTTTCCCAAATTCCACAAGCTTTCCATACATTGCAAATTAATAAAGCAATGCCCACGGACCATATATACATAAGCACAAATAAATAGAAATAACTAAGGTACAAGATATAATCCCTTTTAATGGATTTTTTGCTATTTAAAACTTTAGGGGGATAACAATGATGTCCTAAACGATAAAACTTCTTATGTGGGGTTTCAACTTTATCTTTTTAAGATTTAAATTATAGATATTTATTAGCAAACAAATAATATCACGGACTAGTCGACACTTTTATCTTTTCACATTTCTATGAATCAAAAAAATGTAACGATAGCTAAGAGAACTAGAAAGCTAGATCGAAATACTTATAGCGAGTAAATAACTATTTCACTTTCAAATAAAATAATACAAATTATAAAAATGTATAAACTATATAGAACCAGGCTCATTAATCTTCCATATATTGTTAATACATAAAATATAAAATGATAGTGTTTAATGTTTATATATCAAGAAAGTGGCACGTAGGATTATTATTATTATTATTATTATTATTATTATTATTATTTTGGGAATTTCCTTGAAGCCAAAAAGAATAAAAGGATCTAGTGGGGGGTTTTAATTTGACCCTTTTATTAAGGTGTGCAAGTTGATAATTATTGTTTATGTATTTATGTGCGTCTCCTTTTTATTATATAATGAAATGATGTTGTCAATATAGGCAAAAAATGGTGGTGGTGGTGGGGAGTGGCCGGCCGCCGTAGTGTGGTGGCGATGGTGGACTTCCTTTTTGTCACATTTTATTGTTTTAATAGAAATATATGTTACATAAATTCCATACAAAAACCCCACGTTTGCCCCGTTCAAACGGGATTTTGTCGACTTTTTTTTCCACAATATTTTCAACCCACCAATTTTTTTTTAAAAAAAATTTATAAAAGAAAAAAGGAAACATTTTTATTACATCAAAATTAGATCTTTTAGTGGAACTCTTATCATGTATATTTTCTTAATTATTATTTTCCATTTTTTGTTTTTTATTAGGTCCGACAAAGAAAGCATTTGGACTTATCTATTAAAACCTTTATCAATTCCTCATTTATCATACAAATTCAACTTTTAATTTTCTTAGGACAAAAAAAACTATGAAAATGGAAGTGTTCTAGAAATTTCACTATAAAGGGGTCTTTTGGTATAATCGATATCAGTAATTAGTATCAGAATAAGTTATTTTTTTTTAAAAATGAAATAATAATATCAAAATTAGTATTCATGATGGGATTTTTTTTTCTTGTCTTGCATTCTTAACTAAAATATTGTTCAATTTTTTTCAATGATGACAATTATTGTTTTTCAATTTTTGAGAAATTAAAATTATTTTTTAAGGGGTAATGTAAGTGGGAGATGCAATGATTAAGGCATGGATTTATAAACCACGAAGGGATTAAAATTCGGAAAAATGTTTCCATCGTAGGCATCCACGTCGGTCCCACTAATTACCACTTGCGTTTTTACTAATCCTTAAACGGACACGTGGATCTGACTTAGGAGAATTACATTTCACTCTCCCTTCCTGCTCTTTGTGTAGATCTCACATCGAACTCCATATAGATAGTGCCTTCAGATCTTAAACGCAAAAACTATTGTCGTTAACTTCAAATTATAAGTGCGGTAGTAACACTTGTGAACCTTAAGTTACCTCAATGCATAAGCTATAATCCGGCTCCACTACATTAATATACAACTCAGATCAACGCCAGATACATCACAATACACTGTAAAGCCTTCACCCTCAGTTGGAAGAGTCTCCGATCATCCCTTTTTTATTTTAGTTTTTCAAGTGTTAGGGTTGGTGTTAAAATAGCTCTGCAAATTTTATACTAAGAGGTAGTTTGACAGTTAATTAAAGTTATGCAAGTATTAGTAATATAAAAATTAGTTGCGAGGAAAATTATGTATTGTTTTATGAGTATATTAGTTTACGTAATGTTTAGTTATTCATGTATTACTTATTCTACCTTTTATCTTATAAAAATGATACATAGATTCTCTTGGAGTCTCACCAACGACCCAGACTTGAGATACGACCTTGATCCAAAATACACGACTCTCGATCCTCACCCAAGAGCCGACCTCAAATCAAGGTTCGATTCTCAGGTTGGGGTTAAGAGTCGAGTCTTGGGTCGGGGTTGGGTCTCGAGTCTTAATTTGGATTGGGAGTCGTGTCCTTGGTTAGGGTTGGGTCTCAAGTTTTGAGTCAAAATCGAGACTCTAGACTTAGGTTAAAGTCGGGAGTCAAGTCGTGGACTGTGGTTAGGATCAAGAGTCGGTTCAAGTCAATGTTGATTCTCAGGTCCTGAGTTTAGGGTCAGGGTCTAAGTGAGGAGTTGGGTTCCAAGTTAGGATCAATATTCAATCCCAACCCCAAACAAAGACTCAATCCTAGCTAACCTATTTCGAGAGTCGACCCTCAAACTCAACTCAGAAACTTATTCGACTCCGACTCCAACCCTGACCCTAAATCAACTCTCGAATTTGATTTGAATTTAGACCCTGATCCTAATCTCAACTCCCAATTATATTAGTATTTTTCCATATTATATTATTTTTGGATTATGTGTTGTATTGTTTTCTCATACTACGCCCAAATTCTGTTAGGATAATATATTTTTTTTACCAATCAATTACCAAAAAATAAAAACCACTTATTTTTTTAGAAAAAAAAACATTCTTTAGGTCCCAAACACATCCTAAGTCTAAGTTGAAGGTTGATTGGAGCTAGCTAGTGTTGTGTAAGTTGAACATGCATGACCTAATTACTCAATCTTGAAGTATAATTTTAATAATAATTTGAACTTGATATACAAGAATAACTAAGTTATATATATATATTTATATATTAGCGGTAACTAATTAGCGGCAATAGCTAAGTCCTGCTAAAAATAACAAAGAGTCCCTAAAATCTATAGCGACACTGGATCCAATGACAATTAACTAATGCCGGTAAATGTTTTATCCTTCTTTGCTAATATGTATATTTATTACCGCTAAAAGTTGTTTTTGTTATAGTGATATATATTACTTATTAATGTTAATAATAGTATTAATTAAAATTATTAACGAAAACTCATAGCTAACACACTCAATCTGCCACTGATCTTGTATTTGACTCTGGGCACATTAACATGTGAGTTTTTTTCTTCCAAAATTGTATGTATAATTATTTTCCCCCCAATATTTGAGATATCACTCCCATCACCTATCCCAATAAATATGCTTTGGAGTAGTGGGCAACATATTGTTGGTAAGAAATTTATTAGTCAAAGAGAAAGATTTCACTTTAAGTCTTTAGATATTACCAAATTCTTCTTATATATAATTATGACTAAATTGCATGAGTTAGGTTACGTCTAATTATATATCTTCAATAATTCCCTATCCCTCACACTCACTCTTTGATTGTTGAAGCATCCTAAGAATATGACAAAACCCTTGCAATGATTTTAAACCTTTTACATATGTCAATTTATTTTTTTTATTTCTATTAAAAGAGATAACTAAAACTAGGGTTGGAAAAATCGAGTCTATTAGAAAGAGTCTTTTTACCTTCCCAAGGTAAGGATAAAGTCTGTGTACAGTACACCAACTATTCTCAGCCTTTCCACCTCCTCAAGGTAGGGAGAAGGTTCATGTACACACTTTACTTGTGGGTTACATTTGATATGTTATTGTTGTTGTAAAATCGTTTTTAGTTTTGTATTTTTCTTTTACCACATATTTTCATTTTTACACCTAAGAAATTTGAAAATAACATATAAGAAATTTTAAAAGGGTCATTTTCTTCTATTCAAATATATAAATAGTCATATAGGAGTATATGTACATTTCATTATAAAGGTTATGGTAATTCTAAGCTTGAATCATTGATTTATTTGAGTACCACATCGTATTAGGTGAAAGTATTTGATATAATATGTTTTTTGCTTTTACTTGTAAGTCATATGGGGAGAAAAAATTCCATAGTTGGAGATACTTTATGGCTGTTAAACACAAAGATTTTTTTTTTCTTTTCAAATAATATAAATGTTGGATTCAATATTTTCTTGAGAAGAAAGATGTACAAGGGTGTTGATTATGGGATGCTTTTAGCATCAACGTGCACAACTAAAATAATGAAAAGAATAAAATAACGAATCTTTAGATATACATTGAAATTAATTTAAAAAAAAGTGATAGGTATGTAGGGTACACAAGAAGGATTATTAGGGGCCAAATTAAAGTGTCACTCTAATGACGGAAAATGCCTTTTTGAATTTTTTGGTTAGTGCACATATAATTAGCTTTTAAGTTGGTCTTTGATAGTTAATACTCTATATACTCAAGTCCCTTTCTTTATATACTTCTCTAGGCAATTGGCATTTGCCTTTTTCACTTCTAAATTGTTGCCAACTTTAATTTCCCCTTTATCTCTTAAAAAAAACTCTTAATAATATTGTATTCTAACTTATGTGATAGTGTTTGTCTATTTAAAAATTTTAAAAAGAAAAGAATAAGTTATAAATATTTGTGTGATTATAAATCATCTTATGAAGTGAAGGACATATCAAAGAGAAGGACCGACAGACTGACAAACTTTCACAAAAAGGGTGCGCATAACAATTTAAATGTGTAATACTACGCACAAACAATGTTTGCTTTGGTAAAGAATACTAAATAGACAAAAATGTGTAATACTACGTACCACTATGTATGCTTTGGTAAAAAAATACTAAATAAATAGAAATAATCTCTCATGATCACTTATAAATTAAATTTTTTAAAAAATCTTTTCAAGTTTCGTATGTGTAAAATTGAAAATCTTTTGTAAAAAGAATATAAAACTAATTTTTTTTTATAAAAGATTACAAAACCAAATCTAAGGTGTTGTTGTTGCTATCTTTGCTAGTAGAAATTTTGATTGATTAGCATATACATATCGAAGTCTTATTCTTGAAAGGTATAGTTTTTCTTCCTATCTTTCCCTAATAATTAAAAATCAATGATCACATTTGCAAGGATGCAATTTTCGTCAAGAAATTTATGTTGGATTGCAAGTTGCAACAAATTTAATAGATTAAATTTCAAAAATTATACATTTGGAATTGAAAGACTTTATAACATGATACTTTAATTTGCATTCAAGAATTATGGCTTTTGGACTATCAAACATTCTATCTTGTATCTGTCACGTCTATCAATTGCAAGTTACAACCACATTTAATTATTGAGACTTTAGAATCCGATTATATAGAAATTTATTAATATGTATGTATCTCCCACAAATAATATTAATTATGTGAAGTTTCTTTTTCTTTTTTAAAAAATGAATCTAATATTTGTGAATCCAAAAGTATAAGATTTTTTTTAAGATAGAAAGAAGTCTTATGCAACTAGTGTTTATTGTGCGAAGCACATAATAAATTTTCGATAAGATTAATATTATTAAGACAATTTTGATTATGACAGCTTAATTATAAAAAATCAAATTTAAAGGGGGGAAGCTGAAATTAATTATATTTGTAAGGGAAATAATACTTTGAAAAATAAGAATTAGCAACGAATGAATCCTGTAGCTAAAAAAAATAAAATTTGTCGTTTATCCTATTCAACGACGTATTAGTGATGGATTATCAATAAAGTTTGTTAGCTATGGATAATTTAGCGATGAAACTAGTTTTTTTTAAAAGCAAATAATATAGAATCTTACTATAGTAATTCTAAAAGAGGAGGATTTGTAGTAAAAGTTATCCACAAATTAGACATAAAAGAGTATATAATATATAAAAGTCTAATCTCAAAAGGAATAATATATAAATCTTGAGATCACTATTGGTGACAAATGACTTGACAAGTAAAGGGTATTCAGAGGAAGTGATGAACTTAGTGCTAGTTTTAATATTTGGACCCATTGAAATTGACCCCTCAATTTAGTCAGAATATTACTTTGCACCAAACTATCATGTCAAAAACTTCAAACAGGTCCCCACTATCAAGCTATAAATTTAGTGTATACCAAGATGTTGCCTTCAACCCTTAAATCATTTTCAGTAATTTAAGCATAAATCCTTTCATACTTGAAAGGGAGATTTGGATTTCTAGGTTTATTCCTTTAAATGCATTTCATTGTAAAAATTGGATGAAATTAATCTTTCGATATCTCTATAATAATCATAATCTATAATAACATTTCACTATCATAATCAAGTTTTCGTGATTTTCACATTATGTTATATTAGATACATGCATATCTAATCTAAGTATACACATCTAAAACTTGTTTAACTTAAATTATATAGTTGACCCAAATATAATGTAATGAATAGCCCTCGATGTCGTGACATATACACACGGTGGTATGTAGAGGCGAAGTCAGGTAGGGTCAAATTTCAATGCGGTTCATCTGAATCTCTTGCGCCAGAAAAATATGTTATTTATACACAATTTAAATTATCATTATCTATATATAATAGATATCAAACACACTTCAACTTTTTCATATATTTACTTTTTTCATATTTTGAACCCCTTAGCGAATATTTTGACTATGTCATTATGTTGTGGGTACTATTCTAAAAGGCTAGAAAATATTTCTCACCATTTTTTAGTTCCTCAAATATTGATAAATTCTGAATTTTTATCCTTATAATGTTTGATCAAGCACATTGAATCTTTAATTTATTGATATGCGTGCTTTGATTCACTTCACAAATTTAACGAACTTTTAAGTGCTAAATCATTATTTTATCGATGTGCTATGTGAAATTTGTTATACTATTTGAGGATAATAAAAATAATTTGAATATCATAGATTACATACATAAAGGGATAATAAACAAACATTTAAAATTTCAGGGACTGAACTTGGAGTTTTTAATAATGGAAGGACCAAATTTCAAAATGCTGAAATTAGAAAACTAAAGTAAACTGTCCATGATTTTTAAATATCAAGTTCATGAACAAGAATCACTTATAAATAAATTGTATATAGAGATCATGTAATTTTCTTTTAACATTATTCGTATTTGTAGGAAAAAAAAGGATCAAATTTTGCCTAGAACTATGCAAAATAACATCGATTTGCCTTCGGCCGGTTAAATATGATCTCATTATTTCTAATTGAAGTTAGATATATCCCTAAACTATATGAAAATGAACAAATTTGCCATCTTTTTTAAATGGTGAAAGTCTAATGAGGGTAACAAGCGATAAAAGGATGCCAACTTTTTTATTAGCATTTGATGATGTCACATGTCACACAATTAAGAATCAATTTTGTAATGAAGGATAAATTTAACTTTTCGTATAGTTTAAAAATAAATTTGATCCTTTCGCGCTCATAAATCAAAATAAACTCATAAAAAATATATATATATATATATATTGTGTGCTTAATTTAATTAGCACATATTTGGCATCATGATGATGTAAACATAAGTCAAGAAGATTGAGCTTCAAACCTTTTTTTCTTTCTTTTTGTCGCGTGCATAGAGGAAAAAGAACAAATGATCCAAAAACAAAGATTTAATATAGTGAGGTCAATGGAATAAAAAGGTGAAAGTTGTGGGCTTTCTCGAATAATAACTTTAAATCATGACTTATTTATTTATAATAAAACTTATAGCTAATCAATATGGTGATTTTTTAAAATTTTTTTTGGATAAGTTAAGTTGGAAAAGGGAAAAAGATGGGTCATTTTAGCTGCTACTTACTTTCTTTTTATTCTTTAGAATCTTTTATCTCCAATTGTTTTAGTGGGGGTAGGATAAAAGATTTATAAATTGATGATTATGGAATCCCCTAAAGTACCTCTCCCACTTAGAAAATTGGAAAATAAGGTACATTACAAGTAGAAAAAATTACAGGAATACATACTGAATTAATGAGATCAATTTTATTGACATGATATTATATTAAAGTGAATGAAAATCTACTATATAAAGGAGAAAAAAAATTAAAAATTAATTTGGTCCACACTTGGTAATATTAGAATGTGTACAAGGAAGGACACATTTGCTTCTCGACCATGCACATCATAAATAATTTGTCTAGTAATAAAGCTTCTTAGTTTTTTTATTTATGTTGAAAGATTTGCAAAATTGTATTTCATCCACAAGCAATAAATAATTTTTGCCAATATTATTCTATAGTCTTGTGTCATACTGTTTCTATATTTCATGTATGTGTATGTTAGTGCCTTCTGTGCTTTTTCATATGACACTTTTGTCACGATTCTGATCCGTTGTGAGTGACAATTATATTAAGAAAATCTGATAGGAGAATCGAGAATTAACTTTTTAGTTAATTCGTAATTAACTCTACAACCAAAATAACAGTTTAAGCAAAAAAAAATGAAGATTCATATTTAAAAATTACGGTGTGAAAATATTTGCGGAAGTATTCCTCCTAAAATTAGAAAATTGTGTATGAAAACTCTACATAGTCTAAAATAAGAGGATAACGTGGTAGTCCGGAGGAAGTAGCTCACCCTTGAATTCAGATAACGTGGAAATCACAGTTGAGGTTGAGACGTAGCCACCTGAATATGCCTTGTAGTCAACAAAGATATAGCAAGTGTAGTGTCAATACACAAATCACAGTGTACTAGTAGCTAGGATCATCGGCCAACTCCAAAGATATGAATGTAAACGTATAACTAAAACATATTAAAGACAAGACAACACATACATCAACAGAGTCAGCAATACAACAAGACTCTCAATCACCAATCCTGACTTAATGAACATTTACATGAAGCATGTCCCACATGATCACAAACAAGCCCGGTTCACTTAAGAACTCAACATATAAGAGAATAGTCAAGCATGTAACAGATATGGTACCCGAGCCAATCAATAATATTTCATATCAAGCGTGGTATTACTCGAGCCAATCGATAATCTTTCGCATCAGACGTGATACTCGAGCCAACCGATAATATGTAATAGGCGTGGTATCCAAGCCAACCAACAAATATCCCTTACCAAATGTGGTACTCGAGCCAATCAAGGGATACCATGTACTAGGTGTGGTACAAATATATATTGAATATTAAATTGAAACTAGAATATACAATTAAATGAAACTTAAAAAGTGTTGTTAGAATATCACATGTAATGATGTAAATCCAGTGGGCGCTTCAACGTGAAATTTAAGATTATAATTTTGAATAAGTGTTTGAATACTTAATTTGGGATTATAATTTTAAATTAATATTTAAATGCATAATTTGGAATTATAATTTTAATTCTAAATTCTCTAAAAAGTAGCATTTCAAATTTTAAATCATGATTTTCTTAACTATAAAATTTAGTACAAGTTAATAACTTGTAAAAAAAACCTCATGATTTTAAATTTTGTAAAAGAAAGACTAATGCTCGGTGTGAAGAGATAGTCCATATCAAAGCCGTCTCAATAAGATTTAGGGGCCTAAAGCCACATTTCATAGAGAGAACTTAATTCTTTTTTCTAGTTGACGTATATAAATTGAACAATAATAACATACTTAGTGCTATCCTACAACGATGATCGGAGAGGATAAACTTTATGCGGAACTTATGAAGTAAGAATCTAAACAATGTAAATTTTCAATGAAATTATATAACATAAAAGTAGAATAGTAAAATCCGGCTCAAAAATTTGAGAAATTGATATAATGATATTGAAATAGTGTTGCACTAAATTTGATAAGTTGATATTATGATATTCAAATAGTGTTCTTGTTGTAGTGCTTGAAATTTGAAAAAGACACCAACAAATAAATTTGATCTTTTTGTGAATAGACAAACAACAATGAACTTTTCATAAGGTAGAATGTTTGACTGTTTGGGAGACGTAAATATTTAATATTTTAAAAGAATAAAATAGTAAAAGAGGAATGAAAAAGATTAACATAGGAATAAAAAACAAGAGTTCATGTTAGTCGTCTGAATAAATGATATACTAAAATAGATAGCCATGTAAGAAAAGATACTACAATTATCTAAAAGGTAAAAACTATTTAATTTTTCAATTATTACAACGATCTCCATATTAAATAAGGTAAAAAGCATTTATATTTTCTATTTAAAAATTTCTTTTCAAAATTGACAGTATGAGAGGGGTCGTAAACAAATTGAGGCTCTAAGTCTTTGCTTTAGTAGCCTTATAGTCGAGCCGATCCTAGTCCGTATCATATGAAATGATTACATTAATAACTAGTTACTACTATTGTTGAGGTGCATATCATTATAAAATTATTCTTATTTGAAAATTTATAATTATAAATATTTATTTATAAAAGGAACATGGAGATATACGATATAAATGCATCGTCTTATGATATTTCGATATCTTGTATGAACCATGATTTGCTTATCTAGTAAGATTGTATAAAAATGAAGAAATTTTGATAGTTTTCACAACTTATGAGGTTTTCATACTTCCTCCATTTGAATTTGTTAATTTTGTTTTGACTTAATACGAAGTTTAAAAAAGTATATAGAAAACTTTTAAATTTTGTGATTTGAAATTATTGAGATGTCAAATATACCAAAACATTCTTTAACCTTGTGGTTTTAAATATGTCATGTGAAAATTTTGAATTAAAAAATTACGAAAAAAAGAAAAAGATTTTCACTCCTCCAACTTTATTATTTATTTCCTATTTGGTGTCTATTACCCACATTAAAGTTTGATTAATTTGAATTGGATCCCATTCTAAAAATAGTATTCTTTATCAAGAATTTTTCATACTCAAAATTCAAAGCGAAAACTTATAATTAAGAGAGGAACAACTCATTCAATATATTAAATCCTTTAATGGACCAACTCAATTATACATTATTGACTTGACTTAGATATATAGAGTTGTGATTATTCCAAATTTCCAATATTGGTTATTGTAATAAGTGTGAAATCTTTAAGATACTGAAATGGAAAGAGTGGGAGGAGTAAAAAGGGTAATAATTACAAAGAGCATGGGATTTAGTTCAAAATGTCAGATGCTTGACTTTATAGATACATAGGCATGTGAAGTATGTTGGGGTTGTTTGTGACACATTATATTATGTCCATTTTACAGACACAATAAGTTAGTATAAGATTATTACAATATTGTATATAATTTTGTGCAACTATATGTGAGACTTGCTTATTAGCACTGAAAAATTCCAATTCAATTGATTGAGTAAATGGCAAATATGTCTCCACTATCTAGCTAGTGTTTCAATTTCAAATATGATTTCTTTCTGATGAAATCTGCCTAATTGAGTCTCTTGTCTGTTCATTAATGTTGGCCTGCACAAAGTAAATGTATGGCTCTCACTGCACGCCTCAAAAGAGGTGGCTGCATTAATAACCAGAATAACAAATAATAATATGATAGTCGAAATATAAGAAATAATAAATAATAACAAAAATTGAAAGATAAGAAAATACAGGAGCAATATTACATTTACTAATATATACGGATAACAAGATATTGTATTGTTATCTACTTACCTTCTACTCTAATCCATGTTCTTTTTGGCCTTCTATCTAAACATCATATCCTTAGTAAGCTGAAATGTGTTTTGTCTAATAACATTTTTTCAATACTTTTTCGATCTATCTCTACCACTCGTGAAATCATCCAAAGCCAACTTCTCAGACATCCGCACTAGGATTTCTCACTTCTTGTATTTCACAAAAGTCACTCCCAAATGAACTTGCCAATCCAAAATGACCATCTCAGCTTCCGAACCTACCTATTCAAAATAATCACATGCTCAACTTGCCTGTCAATCATCAAAACTTTATTATAATTTTACCTGATCTTAAATGTAGATCCAAAATTAACGTGTTTCAACAATAATATATCTTGAAAAACACAAATTATTTATCTAAAAATGTTATCGAGTGTTTTATCCTGATGGTTAATGGTGCTATAATTGTATTTGTATTTTTAATCGAGAGAAGTATTAAGAACACCCCTAAAATCGGCGCGAATTATTAGTTTCATCTCCGAATTATCGACAGTCTTAAAAACATACCTTTACTTGACTAACTAAACTTAAATACAACCCTGATCTTGCAACCTGAGTGAAATACATCCCTAAATTCTCCTCAAGTTTAGGGTGTTTTCAACACTTCTCTCGACTTTTTATTAAGAATCTTATGCTCCTACAAGTGTTTGACACCACTTGTCATGTCATGTTGTACTCTAGTGTGTATCTAAGTTTAGTTAGTCAATTATCAATAGTTCAGAAATAAACTAATAATTTGCGTCAAGTTCAGGAGTATTTTTCAATACCTCTTTCTTTTTAATTCATAATTATGTCACTAGTTTTAAGAAATTTAGTTGGTTTAAATTTCAAATTTATTCTTCTTAATATTTTTTCATTGTTTAAACATATTAGAATTGAGTATATATATACTACACATAATCATGTCACAATTTAGAAAATACGTAATATATAAAGTACGACCACCACAAAAAATTATTACGCATAGGAAACAATAAACCTAACCTGCAATATTTTCAAATTACAAGCGTAACAATAATTGAAGACCACAAATCTGTCTCAAACGGTTAAATCTTTTCTCCTTCTCTTTCAATTTCCCTTTAAAAAAATCTCCCGTAATGAGTTTTTCTAAGCTTATCTTTCAATAATTTGTTTGTTCTCTCATTTTTTGTAACAATGGCCTAAGAAGATCCTTTATGGCGTGAGTTGGTTTTGAGGGGCAAACGTCCACATTTTCAAGTTCAAACGAGGTCTAGAGCAGGAATAACCAAATTTTTCATTTTATGTGTGGTATAGTCCATGGATTTTTGGTGATACGTGATCCTGACGGATTTTTGGCCAAATTTTTTTGTGGGGCTCCGTTAAGACCCTATTAATGGCGTGAGTTTGTCACGAGAGGCAAAAGTCCACATTTTCAAATTCAAACGAGACTCAGAGCGGAAATGACCATATCTACTGTATATATTGTGATAGTATTTTGGTTGTTTAGTTGTCCCATCAATATGATAGTTATTATGCATATACACTTAGTTGATTGCATTTTGGAAGTCACTTCCATGCATAAATGAATTTTCACCAGAAATTTCATTGATGAGTGAGAAAACTCTGTTCGGAGAACCAATAAAGTAGCTACGACAAGAGGGAGTTGCTCAGATTGTAAGTATCCCTCACTTTCAATTCTAAGGTTGTTAGTTCGTGTCACCAAAAAAACAAAAATGTTGGAGCACCTTGGAAAAGGGCAAAATAAAATAAAATAAAAGTAGTTACTTTAATTAGAGCTACTTAATTAAAGTGGTTAATTCTATCAGTCTAATTCAATTAGTATTACTTGTTTTAAAATGATAATAGGACTAGATTTAAGAAAATGCACTAATTATAATACCATGTTCTTTTCTCCTTGTTTCACTATATTAATCATGGTTTAAAAGGATCGTGTATATATATAGGAGATAAGAGTTGATTAGAAAAAGGATCTATAAAAATGTTTTTCATCAAATATTCAATATTATTTATTCTTTAATAAACATAGAGAATCGAAAATATCTCCAAGAATGACTTTGAACTATATTTAGACAACTAATGTTTCTATTTAGTACTCCATATGTCCCTAATATTTGTCCATTTTTCCTTTTATAGTTGTCCCTAATTACTTGTCAATTTTGACAAATCAAAAAAGGACAAATTCTTTTTACCTATTATACCCTCAATTAAATGACTAATTATTTTGAAAAATGTAGAACTTTTCATCCACTTCAGAATTAATAGGGATAAAATGGTCATTAATTATTTTTTTTAATAGGTGTGTCAATTCAAAAGTGAACAAGTAATTAAGAACAGAGGGAGTATTACTTTTTCAAAATAATGTTATTTTCTATTTTATGTTCAAATTTTGAGGGACAATTATTTATACTCGTGAAAAGTAAAAATAATTAATGTAGGGGCAAGTTTACCCAAGCTTTTTTTTTTCCTCCCTAGGAGCTCCCACCCCTTTTTGCTTTTGGTGACCCGAACTCGCAACCTTCGGGTTGGAAGTGAGGGATGTTTACCATCCGAGCAACTCCCTCTCGTCACCCAAGCATTACCATTAATGATTTATTTTGGTTTGGGGTCAAAATTATGTATTTGATGTGTAATTTCAAATTGCATGTGCCCTTTGTTTAATTAAAAATAATAATATATTGAATGAATAAACTAAATAAAGCTAGTACATGGTAATTGGTATCTAAACAATCTTAGGCATAATCCTCGGTGAGTCCATGTATATAATATTTAAAACTAATTATTAACGGCTAACTGTTGGATTAAAATTTAAAAATGACAAAATAAAAGTATAATGCAAATATAGGTTATAGATGTCTAATGATAAGCTAGTTAAAGTGGTTGTCATATCAGAGAGTAATTAGTAATTAATTGAGGCTCTTAATGACAACATAATTATTGGCTGAACTAATTAATTGACTAACATGCGAAACCTTGTGATCTACACATTAATTGTACTGTTTGAGTTAATTTAAGTTGTCATTATAATATTTTTACATACTATAATAAGAAGAATGATTAGTGCACTCAAAGATTCGTATGAGTAAAATAAATTTTTGAAAATTAAACACTTATTAAAAAAAGATAAACTATAAAAGTATAGTTAAAAGAATACTACACAGAATATGTATTTGTATTTATTTTGGTACGATATTTTTATTTCGATATTATTTATCCTATTAATCGAATACCAAATTTCTTAAAAACAACTCAAACCAACTACTTAATGACTATCAAATTTCGAATATCAAATCCTGAATTATTTATCTTTTTGGATACGATGATTCAAAATATATATGCCAAATATTAATGCACCCTTAATTAATTAATACTTTATTATGATTGAGATCTTTCCTACTCATGTGTAAATTATGTCCGAAAGTTGAGATCTAATTTGGCATAACAAGAATTAATCCCAACTATAGATTATACATTCTTGACTAAATCACTTCTGGTGATAGGATGATTGAGATTCCTCCAGTTTTAACTAGAGATATCGAATTCTATCTCCATGAATGAAAATTCTTTTTATGTCTAAAACGTGCATTGTTGGTGGAGAAAACCAACAATTTGTCCTATGTGAAGGCATATATATTATTATTGAGGGTAGCAAAAATGCAAGAAGATTGGAAGAAGTGAGTCCCATTTGATGCCAGTAAATAGTGTGCTAGATGATGGATTAAGAGCATTCAAAAGCAATGAATTTGCAATATCAATTGCTTGGTGTCTATCATTTGTCTGCTTAGGGGAGAATTCATTGTCCATCATTGTCCTTTAAATGAATGTATAACTAATACAAAGAAGAAGAAAAAACTAGTGGTGGTGAGCTAAAGATTTCTATAATGTCTCTATGGTGACTTCAAGAGTACTATATTATCCCACATATCTTTGCTTGCTTCAATGATTTCAATACCTGCTACTATGACCTTGTTCTCACTCATGCAAGACTTTTTGTGTATACTTTTGAACAACTCCTAACTTATAACAAATAAAGGATTTCAACATTACTTTATCATACATGACAACAACAACACAACATATATAAGTTGAATTTGGAGAGAGTAGGATAGACGTAAACCTTATTACCTCTACCTTTGAGGGGTAGAACGAAAGACTGTTTCAGAGACTCTCGACAATAATAAAGTTCAAATTTGTTATGAATATTTTGATCAACTTTATATATGTATGTATAACTTGATTCTTGTATAGACAAAGACTATATCACATTATCGACAATATAAACAGAGGCAAAATCAGAATTTTAAATTTGATGCACACACTCAACAACCTTTATCTTTTTACCATTGAACTAATCATTATACTTGCGCCAAAATATTTATGGGTTCAAAATTTAATATTTGTATGTGTTTTATGTAAAGAATGTTCGGACTATTTTCACCGGGCTTTGGAGATGGTATTGTTTTTTGAGATGATGCCAAGATTCAATTACTACAAGAGTGCCAAAAGAATGAGAATTGACATAATAAACTAGAACGATCCTTTACCTTTTATATGTTGTTGATGTTGTCAAAGGGTCCATTTAGAACTTGAGTATCTTATGGTTTAGTTGCTTTACAAAGTGATGGAGTGTTTAGAACACAATTTGGAGTTTTGTGGTCAAAGAAATGGGGGACTTTTTGTCAAGGGCATGGGCCTAAGATTTTGGCAAGTAGGATAGATACCCCACCCCACCCCCACATAAAAAAAAAAACTTTAGTGTATGTGATTAATTAATTCACAATAAAGGGCCCATTATGATAAGGTCTATTTTAGGTAGTAAATTTGTATAACCCTACAACTCGACAATGTTCCTATCTTACAACATTTGCAAGCTGTTATGGAAGGATTGAAGGACCCATTTTTAATATATTTTCTTCTTCTTCTTCCAATTCCTAGCTAGTCTCAAATCAAATCTAGACTTTCTCATAATTTCATGTGCCAAGATTCTCAACTATTTTTGTGTCAAAGAAGGTGTTATTAAGCTAGCCACCTTCAAACCTTATAGGTAGTGGAGCATAATTCAATTCAGATCGTGAGATTTATTTCATTTTTAAAAATATCTTTTACAATAACATTTCATTATAACGATCATATTTTTTTTTAAAGATTTGACTATATTTGGATCTAACAAGCCACCTTCAAAGTGTTAGGTAGTGGAGCAAAATTCTATTGAGATTGCTAGATTTGCTTTATCATCTCTACTTGGAACCAAAATTTCGTGATACATGTCATTACCCCAATCGATAAAACACAGGACAGATATTGGGTATAGAAGTAAGCATGTCTTACACACTAGTGATATATTTTAAAGCCGTGCAAATCTAGGCTCAAAAAAGACATTATCACAAATGAACTGGACCATTACAATACTTTTCTTTGTTGTTTGATTTATCGTCACTAAAAAAGTTTTTGTAATATTTTACACAAATTAAATTCTTGATATGTACACATAATTTCTCAAAAATTCAGTAGCGTGTGTTTTCTAAAATTTAACAATCATAAACTCAATCAATTTTAACTTCTACTCTATGGTAGAAATCAACTTGATTCTTATAAACTTAAAAGGATAAATATGTGTGTATACATACATAAAAAAACAAAAATTAGCATATGATTGAGTAGCCATTTGGGAGTGGTTAACATCAGAGTTCATAATACATACTTCATTGTCAACATTAATTGTGACTAAGACTTTTGTGGATTATCAAAAGTCTAAAAGGGGAAGAAAATGTGGTTTTGAGATTTTGAAGTGGAATTATCTTAGACAGACATTCGACATTACTCATTTCTTAAGGTGGGACCCACTTGATCGTGCCTGTCACGTGCCTGTCTAAGATAGATAACACTTCCCTTTCAAGGGAAAAAATAAATTGTATGGTACTTCCTCCCTCGCAACAGAGCGAGTGAAGTATTGAAAAAACTTTTAAACTTGTTGTGAGTTGTTAGTTTCGTTTTTGAATTATTGACAATCTTAAAAGTCACTCCTCTATTTGATAAACTGAGTTTAAATATACTCTCAATAGAAAGTGGTCTCAAACCCTTTAGGAGTGTGAGACCCTTAATAAAAAATCAAGAAAAGTGTTGAAAACACCTCAAAACTTAATGAGAATTTAGGGTTAAATTTTACTCATGCATGTGGCAAGATCAGGGCTGTGTGAGTTTAATTAGTCAAGTGGATGAGTGTTTTAAAGAATGACAATAGTTCAGAGATGAAACTAATAATTCCCACCAAATTTGGAGGTGTTTTTAATACTTCTCTCCTTATATAGCTAGCAACAAATTCAGAAATTTCACGAAAAGAGTTTTAAAAAATAAAAATATAGTACTTCAGATCTAAACTCTAGGTGAATTTTGAATGCCTCAATCACTCTAACTTCTAATCTTATCTTTAGGATATACATAGTACGAAAGAAAAATCGATTGTTAAATTTCTTAATTTAAAATAAATTATAAATATTTATATAATAATAAATCATCTGATTAGGTAATAAAACTTACAACTACAACCACCTCCTAGGAAGGATACTAGTAACAATTTTCCGGAAGCAAAGCTAATTACATAGTCTCTCAAACAAGTATCGTACCTTATATAACAATTTGAATATTTATCTTTTGATATTTTAAATTTAAATAACTTTATATTTTTAATAACATTTAAAAAATAAAAATGTTTGAACTTTGGATAATTTTTTTCTATAACAATCAGATATTTAAATGTCAAATATTCTTATAATGTATAACAGCGAATGAACGTCAAGGTTGCTACAAATAATTTGACTGATGAAATATTCAAAAATTTCTTATAAGAGTTTCAAGTAAAATAGTCGTTTTCACTCATAAATTCTTATCCTTCTTTTAAGTGTCAAGTCTAAATATTCTTTTAATTAAACTTTGATTTCATATACTTATTTTTTCGAATTTAATAAAATAATGTCCTAACGCTTTAAATTCCTTTACAACTTTCTCTTCAATACTTTAAAATATTTTGTAGGTGTGGGACACATTACCATCAAATCATACCAATGTTATAAGTTCTTGAGAAAGAAAAAGGTTCATGAATATAGTCACTACTAAGATATTAATAGGGGCATCCCTCTTTTGGTCACGTAAATTAAAATAGTAATTAGGTTAGGTAGCTAGGAATATATAATTTTGATATCAATCTTGTACATTAATAATGTAATGTACTAATTGAAACCGTTGGTTGAATCATGAATGATAATGGAATTCTACCTAACTCAATTCTAAGGTAGACTAGGCTTGGGAATATATTATATCACATACTTTTCAATATAATGTGAATACCTTAATTGAAATCAATTATTTAGTAGTGATTTAATTAATTAACTATTCGATGATATAAGAGTACTACTTCCTCCGATTCATAATAAGTGGTGTTTTTTGCCTTATACACATTATCAATCATAATAATAAGCCTTGGTAGGGAGCGCTTTCTCTCGAATGGATCTACGCGGCACAAATCCAGAATAGTTAGGCTCCAATGTGGGTAACGGACACCGGGTGGAAAAAATATATGATAATCAAGTTCAAAGAGCCGAAAAATCGAAGAAAAAGATAGTAGAAGAATAATAAAAATAATATTGATAAAGAAACTAGCTAGAAAATAAATCGACTACCTACTAACCTTCTTTCTGAATCTTCGACCTCCAATAAAATGTAATCACCTCTTCTCAATACTTTTTTGGCCTACTTCTGACTGATCTCCTCATATCCACTATATCCAACGTGTCACATGACCTCCTTAACGATGTGATATGTGCATTTCCTGTTCACATGTCTGAACCATCTCAGTTTCACCTCCCTCATTTTGTCTTCCATGTAGGGGGCTCTCACTTTGTCCCAGATATCTTCTTTCCTAATCTTATCTCTCCTAACAATATGTCCACACATCTATCTCAACATCTTCACTCCCTATGCTCTTATCTTTTGAATGTGCAAGTTCTTAATTGGACAACACTCGGTCCTATCTAGTATAGTTGATCGTACAACTATGTCATTTGCAAATAACATACATCAAGACACCTTTCCTTGGATACATTATCAATACATCCATCACAAAGAAAAATAAAAATAGGATAAGACTAATTGATGATGCAACCCAATTACAACTGTAAAGTATAAACATAGCTTCGTAATGATTTTTTAATTACATAAAAGGACCAAATCGAAGAAAAAAATCAATATATTTTAATTTTGTGAAATATCACTTGTTTTAATTCAAAATGAATTTCTCAAAAGACAACTTAATTTTAGTACGAAACAGAGGGAGTATCTATGTAGCATAGCTTTCAACTTAGACAATTTAGCAGTTGGAAATTAAAGAGAGTTTTATGACCACAATATTGTGGAATATGGAAGGAAAAATCTAACATTTTTAAACCGATAGACGCCTAAATTGTTAGCTCTTTAATCGTAAATGAAATAAAAAAAGAAAATTTTTATTTTTCCACTTTTTTTCTTTCTTCCAACTCTTTGCAGCAGTCAGCAGATTTAGTTCCTTTTCATTTATTTTTTTGCTATTTCTTTTTTGCCTCTTTTAGGGTGTGTTAAGGAGAAAAAGAAAATATCATTTAATTTTCTCATATGTTCGCATAAAATCAAAAGTTTTGATATTATTTTTCAGAAAAGTAAGATCTTTAAAAATGAAAGAAAATAATTTTCTTAGTGAAACTATCAAAAGAAGTAATCTCACTTTTTAATAATTATATTTATATTTATGAACATGATAATATGTTGTTAAGATTGTGGGATTACAATAATCTAAATTATGGTTAAGAAATAATTACTTTGATCAATTAAATCTTAGGCATTAAATTTAACTCATGTCATGTGTCCTTGATTCAAATAAGAACTTTAAGAAAATGGAGAGAAGAAAAATGACGAGAAGCCCGATTTGTTCATTATATAGTGTAACCTTCTTAGAAAAATAGAAAGGAGGAAGAGGACTTATATCATGGAATATATAAACATCCTTGTACAAAAAATGAATTTTTTTTTCCTTAATATTCTCTTGTTGGCTCTCTTTTTTTTAAAAGAAAAAATTCCAAATGGATGGTAATTAAAGTTAGTACAAATACAAAACCACAAATAGTTAAGTCTTATCTGATCAACCTTAGAAAGTGACAAATTAAATTTGATGTTATATATAATATTAGCTCCATAAGATAATAGAGGATTATATTCTGTTTTGCCTGGTCTTTAATATATAAGTCTTTGGATTCCATTATTGATTGCCAATTATTTGCTTTATTATTAGCCTTTTTTAGGATTGATTTTTGGGTATGTTAGGTCTTAAAGGAAGAAAAAAAAGTGAATTATTGAATCATCTTTGGAAAATTTCTTTTAGAAGAAAATGCTCTAAACCCTATTCAAAGTGCACGTTTGGCACTGCCTAAAGCATTTACTTTAAAATGGGCTATTATTATTGCATGAACATGTGACAAGTTAGCTTTCACAAAGACCTTGTCCACTACCCTCCTTTAAAATCCTCTAGTTAAATAGTTTCCTTTTTTTTATTTCTCATCTGATGATCGATATATCTTTTGCTTTCTATTTAATTAAGAATTATACTTTGTAAAATTCACTAATTAATAAAAAATCCTTTTTAAACATGTATTTCTTTGATGCACTTATGTTATTTTCATGAATGCTTCGAATTGAAACATTTTTAACATACACATAATAAGACATGAGACATAGTGGAAGCAATTGGATGGCTTAAAATATTCAAATAAGTAGGCAAAAGTGAAATGTACGTCTCTAAGTATGAACAACAGGCATACATTACATTACGTTGGATAAAACAACATAATTTTAGTGTTGCCACACTATGGATTTGCATCGTGTAGAAGCTTAGAATTATGGTGTATAACTAATTGCATCGTGTAGAAGCTTAGAAATATTATGTATCTTATCATTAATTAATAGAAGTAGTTTTTAATGTATTTTACACTTAGATACGTGTGTTTTTGCTACCAGATACACAAAAATAGGGAGAGAGACGAACGAGATTAGGGAGGGAGGCGAGCAAGATTCATATGTGTCCCGGATACATGTGAATCACACTATATACATGTGTTTGTATGTATCTGGAGTGATTTGCATGTATTTGGGATACCAGATACATGAGAGAGTGGTGAGCGAGATAAGAGAGAGGCGAGCAAGATTTGCTATGCATGTTAAATACATATGAATCCGCTTGGACACAATGTATCTACAATAAAGTACACCTAAAATTGACCCATGTATACGAGATGCATGTATCTTGACGTATATGGAGACACCAAAATCTGATAAGATACGTAATATTGCAAACTAGAGCGTATCTAAGTAATTAACTCTTAAACTAATGGGATTTATGTAAAAAAAGATGGGTTGAATAAGGTGATTTAAGTTATGGTTTTAAGCTCCAAAAATGTAGATCGTGGAGTGTTGTCTACGAGGATTGTTGGAGACAAAATAGAACATCTAATTAGTGATAAATTGAGATAATTTTTCTATATAAATTGAATATAATGTTGATAAATGAGCTTAGCTACCTTCCAAATTTTAGAACAGTAAAGTTATTTTAGACTATAGTCATGACTAGAAGAGAATCCACTAAGGCTTTGAAAAAATTTCATCTTTTTCTCATTTTGACTTTGTTATATAAGTATCTTTCTTTTCATCACTTCGTATGGATTTCTTCATGCTTATGTCTGCCACCTTCTCTACAATACACTCGTGCTAACCTAACTAAACATTTATTTATTTATTTCATTTTAAAGAAAATATCTTTTCATACTTAACAAAATCATATATTTCTTCTGTCCTAATTTATGGAGTAACACTTTTTTTTCCTTTAAGAATATGTTAAAAAATTAAAAACAATGACACATATATATATATTCAGGAACACGTTTTTTCCTTTTAGATAGTCTCATTCATCACTTTTTAAGCTTCTTATAATAAGGCTAAACTACTTTTTCTCGTATGGTTCAATTCGATTCTTATATTTAACTATTGGACTAATTGATTTTTATCTATTAAAATGCTAATTGAATTAATAAGATATCAATTGATTCGATTAGGTTTAACAATTATTTGTTGCTTATAAATCATGTTATAATCGAATCCAAAAAAATACTAAATGATTTTTATAATATGTCCAAATTTTAGTGCACAAAATTATGTTGTACATGTGCCGGTGGGCTTCAAGATATATATGCCCACTCAAGAGGTATACACAATATACATTAATCTGTTTTTATTTTTTTTATAATTGCGGTAGGTACAATCGAATTATCAATCAACTTAAGGTTTCAATTTGGTATATTCTTTAATAAAACACAGTATAATTGCAATCAAAGCTACCTAGATAGCTAACACATTTCTATAATTCATGCTTTCTTAATCGGTATGATATGATATGATCCGATACGTTGTATATGTCCCACAAATACACAACAAAATTTTATTGTATCTTATTGTTAAATTTATTGTTATATATTAACGAAAAAAATCATGCTATATAACGATCGATGAAATGTTTATTCTTCAGATTGCTATATGTGACATTAACGTTGGAAAAAAAAATACAATCCACCTAAAATACTCCAAATTTGACGGTTTTTAGGAATTTTGGCATATGAAAATTGATTTGAAACAAACAAACAGTGTGGATTTGTCTGAAACTATTGAAGTTCGTGGAAAGAAAAATGGGTCAGTTCCTAAGGCCCAATTTGAACAAGCTTAAGGATGGGCTAGCCCCTTCACAGTTTTCAAATGTATATTTGGTGTATATCTAGTGTATGTTGAGGGTGTGTTTGGTATGGAATAGAAGTAGGGAAAACAAATTGTATAAGTGGTATTTCAAGTTAATTGTCTCCTTCCCAACCACCTAATCCCTCAATCATCACCCCCGAACCCCCACTCTCCATCCTATACCGTCTCCACAATATAATATAATATAATATTATATATTGAGCTATGTGATATAATATTTTATATGAAAAACTACTTAATTACACAAACATTTCTATCATATTTACTAATTCTTCCTAAAGTTTGAAATAATTACTTATTGTCTCATTAATATATAATTTCATACCAAATTTTCAAGTCAAATGCACCTGGATACGTGTATTATTACTACAAGATACACTGAAATAAGGAGGGAGGTGAGTGAGATAGGAAAGAGGCGGGAGAGGTATGAGGGAGACGAGCGAGCGATAGTCTTTGTATCCCAAATACATGCAAAACACACTGGATCGATACATGTATCTGGAATGCTAGATACATTTTGAAATACAAATACATAGGGAGAGAGGTGAGTGAGAGATGCGAGTCAGATAGGAGAGACGAAAGAAAGAGAGTCAGATATATGCTAACCCACTTGGATATAGTGTATATGAAACAAATTACACCTAATTTGGAATCATGTATCTGAGATACATGTATATGGACACGCCAAATACATGTATCCAAAGTCCAAATTCTAGTAAGATTCGTAATATTGAAAACTCACATGAAGGAAAGTAATTTGCTCCTAAACTAGTGGATTTGTGTTGTTGGCCCATTTTATGTTGGACTATATATTTTCGAAAATTTTTTATATATTTTAGTAGAAGTCTCCAACTTAAATAAATATTGGACTTGATTAGGAAAGTAAGTATAAGCCCAACAAGTTGTAAAACTTGTCAAACAACGCTATTTGTCGTTATATTGTATTTTTCAATCTTCATACTCACTTATAGTATTGGTAACGATACGGTCAATACTTTTATTTTTATTTTTATTTACCTATCTTAGAAGAGGGAGTTTATATGTCAAAGTAGGCCGCACCGCCGCAGGTTAACATGTCTGCTTTGGCATGTAAGGGTAGTTTGATAATTTTTTATAGTTTTTTTTTTATCAATTTATTTATCTTATTTTTTTATATATTTGAAAATTACATTAAAGTATATTATAAAGCACGATAATTAATAGCTTAAAATATGTTAAGACATATAAAAATTTGGTTGAATCTTGGAATTTTATCGGAGCCACATTATAAGTTTGGACAGAAGAAGTAACATGTATTATTTGAAAACGATGTAAAAAGTACTATAAATTTCAATAATTAACAACTTGAAATATTTATAAAACATACAAAAATTTGGTTGACTTTTGAAATTCTATTTGCGCCACATGGGACAAAAAGAGTAATATATATTATTTAAAAATTACGTAAAAAGTACTATAAATTACAATAATTAGCAACTTAAAATATTTAAGACACATAAAAACTTCAATTGACTCTCGAAATTCTATTATTGTCACATAAATTGGGAAAGAGAAAGTAACATGTATTATTTAAATATTAGTAAAAGATATTATAAATAACAATTAACAACTTAAAAGACATAAAACATTCTATTGACTCTCGAAATTATATCAATATTGCATAGATTGGGATAGAGAAAATAACATATATAAGTTAAAAACTATTGTAAAAGAAGTACTACTATAAAACATAATAATTAACAATTTAAAATACCTAAAAATTATATTAATTATAATTTAATTAACTCTCCAAATTCTATTTATATATTAAAAAAAACATATATTATATATATGCTAACACTGACTCTTATATCTAGTATATGAAGCTAAGGGGCAAGTATCATGCTTAGGTTGTTCACCCTAGTGTCACGGACTTAGAGTCTTACTAAAACTCCGTGCGGCACTTGACAACTTACTCACAAATCTTTCACGATCTTGTAAGCTCAAGTAAGCCTTTACGACTAAGATCGCTAGGAGAATGAAAATGAAGACTTAGAGAATTTTGAAAGAAGGCTTATATTGCTTGGAAGAATGCTTTACAACTTGCTTGATTGCTTGGTTCAAGCTTGGATGGTGCCTTGCAAATGAGGGGCACCTCTATTTATACTACCTCCTAGGGACTAAAATGTAATTAATATTTACTTTGCAAGTCTCTAAACTATTTACACTTTGGTCCTTCCCTAGAATCTTCTACTAATTCTAGGAAATTCTAAAGCTTTCCAAGAAAATATATAGTCCCTCTTCTAGAATTCTCTACACATTCTAGAGAATTCTAAGGCTTTCTTGGAAACTATCTAGGACCTTCTATTGCCTTCTAAGTTATTCTAGAGAATTCTAGGGGATTCTCTAGCCTTCTTGAATAATCTAAAGGGTTCTAGAGTCTTCCGGAAACCTCTCCACAAATCTAGACCCTTCCGCCCCTATTCGGACGCAAAATTTCACTGTGATGTGGCGGGACGTGACACTAGTCTTCATAATTAAATGTTTATCTAATTATATATGCATTTGTCAAGAAAACTTAACTTTTTTCAATGTTAACTTCAAATACTATTTCAACTACAACTAAAATAGTACGCCAACATTTGTACTTTCAATTGTACAATTGAAACTAAATAATAAATTTGAAGATTGAAATGAAATTAGTTGGTGATTAATTAGCCGTAACCCTCCCAACCCTACAATTAGTCAAAATCATCCAATTGATTTATTTCTCTCATTTTCATCGCCAAAGCTATCAAAATTAATGTAAGATACTATATTTTTTTGTTGCTTGTGTCGTCATTCAAGACAGAGTCAAAATTTAAAATATATGAGTTTTAAGCATATTATTAAATCCATGTTTCATCTAAATTATTGGGTTCACAACAAAATATTTATTGAATTTTCTAAAATAAATACAAAAATTTAAATAAAAATGATCTATCTCTGCCTCTCATATTCATACATCATTTTTCTCTTGTAGTATAACATTTTTTAAATATAGCACTTTAAAACAGTTTATAAAGAAAAAAACTTTAAAACAATTCAACAAAGAATTTGACAAGACAGCCGCTTAATTAGGTGAATGAAAGGGTAATCTGTCTCTATTGATTTAATAGGCCTTAATTAAAATTGTCTCTGTTGGTTTAATTAGCCTTAATTAATACTGTCTCTATTGGTTTAATATATATACCAAGTTAGGAATATCCAAAACAGACTTTTCCAAAATAAAAGAATCTCATTCACTTGTATTTTCTTATAAGTGCAAGTGTATATTGATCAATAACTAGCATGAGTGTAAATGCATATAAAGACAAAGTCAGAAATTTTATTTAAAATATTCAATTAATATACATATATACTTACACAAAGATAATTTGTAACATGTATACTTCATATAATTTTCTATATATATAGCGTAATTTTTCAATAAACACATATTTACTATACAACTATGACATTGCGTACGTATAATTATTTCTAACGTATGTTGGTTATAATTTGAATCAATATTTGGTTAAAAAAAATTGATAAAAAAGTGTAGTAACTAAATGTAATTATCATTCTCTTTAATAACTATTCCACCCTCTTATTTTCCACCATACAATTGGTTTGCCTAATATAAAATCAACTAAACCAAGGGGTCTCATATATTTGTTCATACAACTTCTACCTATTAAATGGCTAACATAAAAGGGTGGCTTTTATTTCTGCCCACATCACTAGAGCTATAATCAATTTTGAAAAATAATTCCATATAAGACCAGTTTAAGAGAAAAAATAATATAAATAAAGAAAAATGTTAGAAATTTGTAACTATCAAAGCATTAATAGTCACGAAACCCACTATTACGGTGTTAATAGAGCTCAAAATCTACTACAATTGTGAGATAATTTTTGTGAGTGTTGTCGAGCGTATATTAGGTTGTTAAGTTAACTACATAAAATATGACATCTCTTTTGGGTATATACATCAGTATCAATAGAGTCAGGCCCGAGGTTTATGGCTTATCGAGTCGAATACATATAATTAAAGAAAGTGACTTATTTTAGTTGATTAACTTATCTATGTAACGTCTACTTGAGAACACACAGAGTAAATATTCAAATTTGAAGTAAAAGTGTCTAATAAGAACATTTGCTATAAAATGAAAATTAGAGCTCCTAAATCATAAGATTGTGTAAAATTAAAATTATGTACCTTAAAATTTGATCAAGTAGAGATATTTGACTCTTATATGTCCCACTTGAATTTGCAGGTAGCCTTCTCAGTTGAATCGTTACTACACGAGTTAATTTTATCTAGTAAAACCATTAAAATTTATTTTATTTCAATAAAATCACTCAATTTAAGACTTTTGTCTTTAAAAATCACCTACTAATTGTAATTGTGTGTTGATATTCGTTGGAAAATAAGAAATTAGTAATTTATTAATATCATAACATATCATAAAATTCTGACTCTACGACCGATCAAAATCAACTCTCAATTAGTCTCAATACTCACAGCGATGCATGGTGCTATCGACTCTCTCCAGTTTGTTTCTTGTCCCATGGTCCATCTTTATATATATTATAAGACCCTACTCAATTTAGTGTAATTAATATATTTAAAAGTTGGACATGGTGTGGACATGTATTTTCTCAACAAAAATGAAAAAAAAAATAAAAAGAAAAAACTTAGCATAAAAAGTTGGAAAAAGATTTGGTGGTTGAGGTTGATATGTATCTGTTTTAAAATGTTGGCAACAAGCATATACATACAACTAACACAAGATTCATGGCAACCAATAAAATCACAAGTGAATTATGAGGCTCATCTTCTTTTGGGGTCTACCATGTAGTAAGTACTAAATAAAATTGTTTTAAAAGTTTGTGCCGTGAGGTTCAATCAAATTGCCTATTAGGCTATTACTACTTCCTCCTCGGTTCACTATTACTTGTCACTTATTTCTACAATAGATTTTCATTTTTACATGTCATTTTGACACATCAACAAAATACAATTATCAAAATTAAGTGGGTCAAATTTGACGGGTCATAACCCAACTTGAGTTTTAGCTCATTTGAACCTAAAATAAACTTGGGTGGGTCATAACTCATAAACCAACCCCATTTCTGTTTAAACCTTTTTTAATATCTGTAATTTCAACATAACCTGCCCATTTGACACCCCTAATTTATTCCCCTGAATCATTTTTCAAAACTTAAGAGTACTACTAAATAACAATAAATATGAGTAGTGTGGTAAAATAGATCAGGTCAATCATTATTTTCTTAATTAGTGTGTTAAATTCAATTGTGACAAGTAAAAGTGAAGATAGTGTATTTTTTTCCCCTATGTTTTACTTTAAGTTTTAATTAAACCCATTAATTAATATAGCTATGATGGTACAATATATGCACTCCATTTATTATTTTTCGAGGCGTGGGAGATTCATTCTTAAGAGATAAAAGTGAACGGCGGGGGAAGTACAATATTGTGAATTCAATTCTAAAGTTATGTGCTACATATACTCTTTCCGTTCATTATTAGTTGTTATATTTTGATTTTTGAATCAAATATATCTAATTTTGATAAATATTTTAAAATATATTTTTTTATTATAATAATAAGAAAAGAATCACAATTTAAAGTATTATTTATATAGTCTTCGAACATCTAATTTTAATTTTAAAATATTAAATCAATCTAATTTATCAAATTTAATCTCGATAAGCAAAATGATAAATAAAAATAAATGTAGTATATTAATCAGAAGAGCTTTCACTAGCTATTGTCTCTGACAAACCGCAATTACCAACATTAATTAACAGAGGCACTACTAAAGTGGGGTCACTTGGTACGTAGGATAAGTATAATATGAATTAATTTTATTTTATGTTTGATTTTAGGTATTAGTTAATTTTGGAATTATTTTATTTCATTACTTATGTATTAAAATGATGAAATTACTATCATTTATAAAAGGTAAGATAAAATAATCTAAAAAAAATAATTGTTTAGTGAATACTTTTTCCTTTTGTTTTTATTTGGTTAATATTTTAAAATAATTTTTTATTTTTACTTGTTATTTTAAAATGTCAAAAAAAAAAATAAAAAAAATAAATAAAAAAAATAATAAAAAAATAATAAATATATATATATATATATTATGTTCTGCCCTTAGCATTGATTATTCATTCTCAAATTATTTTTTAAAATCTAATACTAAACATTAATTAATATGTGCATTATGTAAAATCCTCATATATATATATATATATATATATATATATATATATATATATTGCTTCTTTAAGGACACGCAAAATTTGAAATTAACTAGTAAAAATAAACCAAAAAACGTAATACTCGAATAAAATTAAGTGACTTCTTAAGAATTAAGTGATATCCATAAAATTAACCTTACACAAATAAATCCACTTTTATGCAACTACTCATAAAAACTGTCTTTTATATTCTTAAAAAATTATTGGCATTTGCTTTCCTCCTTTTTTTCAATCTTAGCCTTTAAAATTTGGGTATGTTGTAGGTAGCATTTATAACAACTTTTACTTTTTACCTACTAATTTAGCTAGGAAAAAATATACTCTGTAAATTCATTTTTAATTATTTATTTTAAATTTTGCGCGTATTTAAAAATAATAATTTATTATAAAATTCATATTAATAATATTTAATATTAGATTTTAAAAAGTAATTTATGAAATAAGGAATTTGTATCAAGGATAAAATATAGAAAAAATAATTTTGTTTTCTTTATATATTTAAGTAAAAAATAAATTATAAATATGAAAATTTGTGTTTGAAATAATGAACAAGTAATAGTGAAGGAAAAAAATAACTTTAAATACCTGTAATACTAACTGAGATCCCCTCCGGTTAGTTTTCGTCCCATTTTTCTTAATTGGGTGTTAGAGCATGGGCGGAGCTAGCTAGGACCAAGGTGGTTCATCTGAATCCCCTTTGATGGAAAATTATAATTGTTTATATATGGTTAAAATTAATTTTTTTTTACGTATATATAACATACGTTGAACCCTCTTTAACCTATTTGTATATTTATTTTTATATCTCAAATCCGCTTTAAAAAGAAATCTTAATTCCGCCATTGAAAGCACAATTTTCTTTACCCTACACGTTGAAATCCCTCTATTCTTAATTAGTAATCTTGAATTTAATAATCTAACTCATATATAATAATATAAATATCCGACACTGAATGAAAAAACTAAATAAAATAAAACAAATGACGTTGAAAATAGCTGTATAATTTAACTAAGCCTTAAATTACTAGTCGTAATTCAACTAGGCCTAAATTATATAACTTGCCAGTAGCCATAATTGAACACTATTTTAGGGCCAGGAGTCAATTGAAGTAAAAATTATGAACCCACGATTGTTTGTGCATATATATAATTTATTTATATTCCTTTCGATTTATACTAGATGATATTTATAGCTTAAGCATATAATTTAAGAAATTATCCAGCCTTAGAAAATAAAAACAGTAGTCTTAATTAAATTGTATCAGTTTAAATATGATTTCTTAATTATGTAAATTTCACTTACTTGAATAAGAATAAATTTGGAATTAATTTTTTGTCAACAACTATTAATTATTTCGGACTAACTGTAAAAGCTAAAAACATATAACATGGACTAGACTCTAGAGGAAGTAGAATAGAATGGGTTATTTTAAATGTGAAAAACAAATAAAGCCGTTTGGATTATGACCTAGTTATTAGCTTATTTCAGTCTAAGTAATTTTTGAACGGATCAATAATCTGTCGTCCTGTATATATATTACCTTAGTCCATTTTTGACATGTTCAAATTCATCTAAATTCGTCCATTTGACAATCCTCAATAAAAGTTATTTTTACAACTAGATATATATTTTGTACTTCCATGGTTAGTTTTGCATTAATCTCACAAGTAATCTAGTACTTTTTCAATGAACTAATTAATACCTTTGCTGTTTGGTGACCTAACATCTCTTCAATAGGGTTTTCTCCTCATGGCTTAATTGAGTTTGTGAAGATTGAGCTTCCTTTTTTCTAACCAAAATGCAGAAACTTGTAGTCTTCACTAATGTTTTTGCTTTGATTAAAAGAGGCAAATAGGACCAACTTATTAAACCATACCTTTAAAAAATGTTTTTACTAATTTTATAAAAAGAAAAGTCTTCACATTTGTGTTGTCTTTCCATATTTTATTTGCATAGGATCAATAATGTCAACGGAAAATCCGGAGGCTAGATTTGTTATTTGGGCGAATATTTCAATAACCTCTTAAATTTATGATCTATAAATTTAATTTAGATATTTAGATTATGGCATTTAAATTGAGCACCTAATAAACATGTGATAAAGTATTTTATTAGATATTTTCAGCTTATATTCTGAAACGTTCATTACATAGATAAGGTGATCATATAAAATATGTCTCATTGTATACATCAGCATCAATTGAAACATGTTTGAGGTTTAGCCGATTATTGAAGTTAATGCATATAATTAAACAAAGTGACAAATTTTAAGTGGTAAACAACTCTATATAATAGATGCTTGAGAACACGTGAAAAACAAATTCAAAATCTTGACTCGGAAGTGTTTCGGAAGAACATTTTAATTTTTGTTATGTATTCAAGTGCTCAATTGAAACAGGTCATAGTTCAAGTGTTCAAATGAAATTTACTCATAAATTTAAAAGGTTATTGATATATTTAGCCTTTTTTTGTATTATTGAAAATGCTTTTAAGGAATCTACTTTATAGATTTGGGGCACAATAATTTAATCAACAACTTGCCAAACAAAATTCTCTTATGAATTCTCAAGTTGACCACTTCTCTCACCGCAATAGTTGTTAATTAGTTGAGAGTTTATATCAAAAGAAAACAAAATTCTTTTGTATGTCACATCTAACTATATTAGCTAATATTATTTGTTCTTTTGTCTTCTTTTTTTCTCTTCAAATTTTCTATATATTTTTTTCTTTGGTATATGCGATGAAGTCATAGTGCTAAAACAATTGCCAACAATTTTGGTGAAAAGGAAGTAAAAAGCTCAATATATTATAAGTACTTGGTACACCTAATTTAGTTGCTCTAGGAGGATATATGTTTTCTTTCTTTTACGAAGCAAAATATAACCTTTAAATATTCTCTAATAAATATAATGTTATAGTATTCAGCAAATTGTGGTATGTGGGAGTGTCAAATGGGAGGATCGGACTAGAAATGAGTTAAGTTATTTTGGCAAAAACTGATTAAAAGTGAATCACAATCCAATTCACTCGATTTTTCTTAGTTCAAGCACATCATAAAATTATTAGCATTTCTTTATTAATATTATATAACATATTAGTTTTTTAAAAATGACTTTTTGACGATGTTTGTATAGATCGATTTGGACGATCTATCAACTCAATTTCAGATGTACAGAATGAATCTGACTACAATGGATTGAGTTAATAAATAATCCATCCAAACTTGAACGAATTAATAAATTATGTTTTCACTATTTAATTTGTCCAACCCCACCCCCCCCCTCGCCCTCCCCCTCCCTCACAATGGTACGTGTATACATAATAATTCAAATACAAATGGGCTTATGAAATTATTGAAGAAATATTAAGTGAGAAAAGTGCTTTAAGGGGAGGGTAAATGTATAATTGCACGGCAAGAACGGCGTCTAAGAACTAAAAAGTAGGCTAATTGAATGTTAACATAGAACTGTTATGGACTTTTAACTACTTGGACTTGGACACCTTGTTCTACAACCCCCCCCCCCCCCCCCACCCCACCTCCAAGAAAAAAATATTTTCTTTTAATTCTCAGTTTCATAATAAATAGTTTAAGTTCTTTGCACAGACGACACTAGAAGTCTTATAAGTATCAGTTAGTTTGTAATTTTGTTTCTTAACAGAAAATGAGATTTAAATTTGATTGGTTAGACTTTTGTGACTTTTTGCATTATATTTATTGTAATAATAAGATAATGAATTTAAATTTAGCAGTTGTTGAAGTTTTAATGCATTTTCACTTATAATTAATGCTCAGAGTGAAAAATATTAGGTTCGGATAAATTTAGAGATAAATGTCAAAAACACACTTAAACTATCCCATTTTTTTGAGTTTCATACCTAAACTATTGAGAGTGTGAGTTTCATACCTAAACTATCATTTTTTAGTTTGAGAAACACACCCCAGTGGTGTGTGTAATGCACTCTCTCTTTTATTTTGAAAAAACCTTGACACATGACATTCCACATGGATAAAATATTTCACCTTGATAAAAATTAAATAATAAACTATTAATATTAATTAAAAATTAAATATTAAAGTATTACTATCCATAAAAAAAAATTATTTTAATTTTTTTTTACCCACTCCACCACCTCCTCTACGTACTCCCCCCAAAAAAAATTGATATTTTTTTATTTTATAAAAAATAAAATCTACCCCATTCTAAACCTCCGGTCCTTATTATTATTTTTTTTTACATTTTTCTCATTTTATGTTAGATATGTACGTACATATATTTTTAGATTTTTTTTTACTAGCGTACGAATATAACATAAATAAATTAAAACTTAAAAAAAGTCTTGCGGTGGCAAGTAAAAAATATTTTCGATATGTACATATTTAACACTAAATGAGAAAAAAATTGGAAGCGGAGGGTTATGTGGGGAGAGTAGAATTATTTTTTTAAAAAAATAAAATAATATCTAAATTAGTATTTGAAAAAGGGGGAGGGAGAGGAGATGAAGTAAAAAAAAGTACTTTTATAAAAGAAATTTAAACAAAAAAAAATGGCCAGGGGGTAGGGGGAGGGGGTGAGAAAAGTATTTTACATTTTGTTTTATAAAAGAAATATTTATTTTTTGGATAATAATTTTTAAATTTTAAATTTTAACTAATGCTAATAATTTATTTAATTTTTGTCAAAGTTGAATATTTTGTCCATATGGAGTGTGATGTGATAATTTTTTAAAATAAAAGAGAGAGTGTATTACACACACCATGATGAGAGTGATATAACAGATATATGTGTGTTTCTCAAACTAAAAAATGATAGTTTAGGTATGAAACTTACACTCTCAATAGTTTAGGTATGAAACTCAAAAAAATGGTATAGTTTAAGTGTGTTTTTGACACTTATCTCATAAATTTATTATCAAAGAATTGCATTTATCCTTATACATAGTTTTGTTTTATAGAATCAAGTTGAGTTGATATATAATACGTACTTTCCTTGTCCAAATTTATTATGTGAAAGTGTTTGACTAGGGTATGTACGTAGTTTAAGATCGAAAAAAGGACTTTTGAAACTTGCGAGCTGAAATAAGTCGCACTTAAAAATAAATTAGTTCTAAATATCGAAATGTGTTCTTCTCTTTTGGACAACTAAACCGGAAGACCAAAAGAATGTCATATTAATTGAGATAGAAAGTATAACACGCAACTTCATCTTCACAACAAGTCTGATCTGAATTGTCCAAAATTCTTTACACTGTCAACGTAACACAACTCAATTAAACCCTTAAATAAATAACAAAAAAAACAATTATTTTCAACCACATGACATATTCATGGTTAGACTTAAACAACAAATTGTAACATGGCCATCTTTTTTCATGTCTTTTTAAACCCCTCTCTTCTCTTCTCACACATATCTCATACACAATCTCTAGCTCATTCAATTCCTTCTCCCACCCAACCAACCAACAATCATACAATTCTCTAATGGGTGCTCTTCCCCATTTTGAACCAATCTCAAAATATAACAAAGAAATTAATAGATCAAATCAAACAATTGCATCTGATTTAGATGGAACACTCTTAATATCAACAAGTTCATTTCCTTATTTCTTTCTTATTGCCTTAGAAGCTGGTAGTCTCATAAGAGCATTACTACTTCTATTATTTGTTCCAATTATCTACTTTATTTACATATTCATCTCAGAATCAATTGCAATTGAAACCCTAATCTTCATATCCTTTGCTGGATTAAAGATTAAAGACATCGAAATCGTCTCTAGGGCTGTTTTACCTAAGTTTTATTCTGAAGATGTACATCCACATACTTGGAAAGTGTTTAATTCTTTTGGGAAGAGATATATTGTTACCGCGAATCCAAGAATTATGGTTGAACATTTTGCAAAAAATTTCTTAGGTGTTGATAAAGTTCTTGGAACTGAATTACATGTTTCTAAATCTGGACGTGCAACTGGATTTGTTACAAAACCTGGTGTTCTTGTTGGACAATATAAAAGGGATGCTCTTATTAAAGAATTTGGAACAAATGTACCTCATGTAGGTCTTGGAGATAGAGACACTGATCGCGATTTCATCTCCATATGCAAGGTAAATTTTTATATTTTAACTTATATATACTGATAGTCACTATCTATTCATTTTAACATGTTGTCACAAGTAATTTGCATTGTCGTAAAATTATGTCAGCGATGAAGTTCATCCTTTTTCTTTTGTAGTTTAATGAACGGTTACATGTAATTATTTTTACGATTGGATAGGGTAAGAATAATTCTACTGTGCTAATTTTACTAGATTTCTCATGTCTTTTTCACTCAAAGTTTTCTAATATAATAGGCAGTACAATATCTATAGTAATTATTGGTGGGGTTGGTAAGAAGTTAATTAGAGCATTAATGTTCTTGATTTTTGTTCACGTGGTTGCTTTAAATTTTGTTTTCATTAAATGATTTTCCTATCTTTATTAACAGTAGGCATACAACACATGTGCATTAACACACGAAGAAGCGGAAGAAAGTTCAATAATTGTCTACTATATCTATATATATAAAAAATAAAAATTAATCTTCTCGATTCTTTTTGGTTCTGCCTCGACATATAGAAATCAAAAGTAGACTAACTATATACACTAAATAATTGCTGCTAAAATTGTCTTTTGTTGTAGTGTAGAGAAATTTTAGTATCTATATTTATTGGATTAATGATCCCAATTTAGGTTTTCACTAAAGAGTTTATATGAAATTAAAGCACCTATTTTGTATTACAAAGACTAGAAAAAGAGGTTGATCTTATGACTTTCTATACCTACCTAAGTTATTTGTTTGCTTGTAGTTGCTCCTTTTCTGAACATATACTAAAAAAATAAATTGTTTGTCACTTTATTAGTCCATTGATCCTAATTTACGTGATATTTTTCGAATTTCAAGAATTAATTGAATATATTTTTATTGGATCTTTTGATTTAATTTCTAAATATTTTATGTCAGAATTCACGAGTAAAATTAAGAAGCTTTACTCTCATTGCCATATAAAGAAAGACGTAAAGAATCAATGTAAAGAGTATTCATACAGACTTGGTTATACTGATGACATTTATTTTTAAAAAATAAAATGGATAAGTCATCATACATCTTTTACGTTCCAACTCATTTTTCATTTAAGATGTACCTCATGAGTCTTTCTCCCAACTATCTACATGGAGGGGACCAAAAGGGATGAAGATAATTTAACTACCTATGGCTATATTATTAATTGTGTAAAATAATTTTCACATGATTGATTAGATCATGCTATAATTAATGGTATAATAAAACAAAACTACTCATATATATTTAGTGTAAAATGTAAAAGAAATAATTTTTACATGATTAGGTTAGTTATATTATAAAAATGTAGTATTATAATTGGACATAACTACTCATGCAAAATTAGACTTGATGAATATAAGATATATAACTCCTTAATTGCATTTCTATATTTGAAAACATCTGTTTATAAACTTTACATTTCAACCATAAGTTTTCTAAGTCTTACCGTCACACAAATATTATGACATGCTTAAGATCATCAGAGTTTTAAAAGTCTATCGTTTTCACTTAAATTTCATTTTGAGTCAAATTATGTCACATAACCTTATATTATTATTTAATTAACTCACTTATGTAAAATATTATTATTGCAGGAAGGTTACATGGTCCCAAGATCAAAAATAGAACCCCTAGCAAGAAATAAACTCCTAAGTCCAGTAATTTTTCATGAAGGTCGTTTTGTTCAAAGACCTACACCACTTATGGCACTTTTAACATTTTTATGGATGCCAATAGGAATAATTCTCTCAATTCTTAGAGTATATCTTAATATTCCTTTACCAGAAAAAATTGTTAGATATAATTATATTATCCTTGGTATTAAACTTATTGTCAAAGGTACACCCCCACCACCCCCTAAAAATGGCCAACGTGGTGTACTTTTTGTGTGCAACCATAGAACTATACTAGACCCCGTTGTTACTGCTGTTGCGCTAGGTAGAAAAATAAGTTGTGTTACATATAGTATTAGTAAATTTTCTGAGATGATTTCGCCGATAAAAGCCGTCGCGTTATCGAGAGAGAGGGAGAAAGATGCAGCACATATTAAGCAATTACTTGAAGAAGGTGATTTGGTTATATGTCCTGAAGGTACAACATGTAGGGAACCGTTTTTATTGAGATTTAGCGCACTTTTTGCTGAATTGACTGATAGAATTGTACCTGTGGCAATTAACACTAAGCAAAGTGTGTTTAATGGGACAACTGTCAGAGGGTACAAATTATTGGATCCTTATTTTGTTTTCATGAATCCAAGACCAACTTATGAGATTACATTCCTGAATCAACTCCCTCCTGAACTTAATTGTACTAATGGAGGGAAATCCGCAATTGAAGTTGCAAATTATATTCAAAAGGTACTTGGTGGTACATTGGGATACGAGTGTACAAATTTGACAAGGAGGGATAAGTATGCAATACTTGCTGGAACTGACGGCCGCATTCCAATAAAGGAGAAGGAGAAGGAGAAGGAGAAGGAGAAGAAATAAATGTAATGGATTGTTATTTTCTCAATGTGTAATGTTTAATTATTAATCTTCATCAAGGAAATTGAAAAGGAAAACATAAAAAAAGAAACAAGGGAATTGCTTATGTTGTGATATTATTCATGTATGATGATGATGATTTTTATCAATAATATGGTTAATATATGTATATTATTTTGATTGGGATATATATATGTACAAGTGTTCTTATATGCAATTTTTATTGATGGTGTGAATTAATTACTTACTACTACAATCAAATTCTTATATAACAATAATATTTCATTACAATAAATATTTATTTTGTGAAATTAATTTTTGATGTTATATTAAACTATATGTTAAAAACTATCGAAACAAAAGTCATTTTCAATATGTCAGTCCCATGCAGATTAAATGTAGTCATTTTCAATGCTTTAACTAAAGGCATGGCACTGATGATGAGTACTTGTGGCAGTTGTTTAATTTCAAAACTTAAATGACATAGCACATTCAATTATTTCTAATCTAATTATTATTTTTATTTATTTCGAGTGGTACAAACTAAATGAAAGAAGAGAAAAATATATTCACTATTGGCTCAAATTATGTATGTTTCTTTTGAAAAAGACATGACCTTAATTAAATGACAGTTGTACAAGAATCACCAATAATATTACTATTTGAACGAATATATTCCTACTTAATTTATTACGTTTACTATATAGTTGGTACTCGAATTGTTCTTTATATGTCTTTTTCACTGTTCTTCAACTGTTTAGCAGAGTGTATAAAATTAAGGATGGATTTAGCCATTTAGGTATGGACGAAGATATCTATCCGTATTCTTACATTGTATATAAAACATTTTTCTTAATTTTTAGTGAGCGTATATAGATTTTGAATGTCCTGAATACAAGACTAGAGATCGTCTTACTAATTTAGAGGGTTTAAAATTCACCTTGAGGTTTTAAATTTATATCACATGCACTATTTTCTATCCATACTTTGATTTGGTATATTAAAGACAATTATGTATTTACTTATGCTTATCCATGTGATAATAATAACTCATGTATTATTAATTTTTATAACTTAATTATTATTTGTCAAAAGTATCAATAATAGGCCAAGACATTATTACTACTACAAGATATAATAGGTAATTCATTTTCAAGCCACTACTCTATATCGATCGATGGACATATAGTCATAGTAGTCGACCCAAAATGCTTCTCAAATTTACGGTCGTAAGGCATTTGCTTTCGTTATCATCATTTATGTGAACTATATACTAGTAGAAAAAGTAATGCTCAACTATATACTAGTAGAAAAAGTTTTGAACAATATTAATAAGTCACCTTATTAGCTAAGAGATGGTGATGTATATCCTCCTAACAATATATAGTTGTAATTAATATTTTCTCTTTTTCTTCTGCTACCTAGCTAACGTACGTCTTCTTTAGGTAATGCTATTGTGTTTATGAAAACTTTAAAAATATATTGATTGAATTAATTTTGTTTAGTTGCTATCGAAATAATGGAGACACTTATATGAAAACTTCAAAAATATATGGCTTCCTATGCTTCGTACGGAGGGATCATGGCAAATCACAATGTGTCAGTTGTGGTTGACAATGTACTTATAAATTATGATTACTATAGGTAAGTACATGATGCTAATTATAATTTTAACCTAATAGTGTTAAAAAAAAGTTACACTATCTTATCTTATATTACTGGTGGATCTAGAAATTTTATTGGACGTTCAGAAAATAAAATGTAAAACCTAGGATTTGAACTTGTAACCTTATGAAAATTTTGAGAAAAGTATTAAAAACATCCATGAATTTATCGTAAATTATTAGTTTCGCCCTTATACTATTAACAACTTTAAAAAACACTCGTCTACTTGACTAACTAATTTAAAATCATATCCAAATAGGTCCATTATTTTCCCTTCATTTTTGATTCTTTTTTCTGGGTGTGTAGGAATATTATAGTCGGAGGTTGTACAACCAACTAACATGGGCGAAATGAAGTAAAAGAAGCAGGCCCATTGGCCCAAGCCACGTGATTGAAGGTCCATTAAATGTTTAAATTGTCTTTAATTTTTATTTTTAAAAATGAATTGATCTTTAGTTTATACTAAAATCGTAACTTGGAAAATATTACTTACATTAACCCAAATTTTTGTTACGATATATATATATATATATATTTACTTATTTAAAATTAACATAAAACAAAATGTCTGGAAACACGTTGGGCTACTCTCATTATTCCTAATACTTGAAACAAAGCGTTATTTTGACAACAAAAACTGATTTTATCTTTGTAGGGCTTGTGATTATTCTTAAACAAGCTTTTTTTTCCCTCTTAAATGGATATCGAAGACTAGTTTGAGATTGAAGCGTTGTAGATCCATTGGTTAACTTATGTACATCCATTTTCTTTGCAGAGCTAACTATTGTAAGTTGTTGTATGTAACATGTTTTGACTAATAGATATTGTATAATTGAACTATAGTAATACAAGTCATGGATTTTCACAATTTTATAAAACTACCCTCTTATAAAACAATTAATTAAAAAAATAAATGTAATTACGGAAATGCCTTTTACTACCCTAAGCTTTTCTTCTCACTTTAGTCTCTTAAGCAGCTCAGCGTCAGCGTAGTCTGAAGAAAGCACTGCCTTTGTCTTTTCTGATTGCATAATAATCTGTTTGAGCTGAAAGAAAGCTCACCGTTCCATATACAGGTAGCTGATTTCTTCAGTTTTTTCTTCTTTTGACTTATTTTTACTTAACCTCAGCGTTTGCACATAAACTGTTCGACGAAATTCCTAACAGAAAATGCACAACCTTTATGTATTAAAAACACTCATATTTCATATAATATGATGACATATTTAGAGTTATGGTTAGCAGAAGAAAAAAGAGTGAATTTTTGGGTCTCACGTGAATTTGTAACAATTTTTTCAAGAAAGTGTGTATGTTTTGCTAAGAACTTGACATTGTCACATTAATGTTCTTAAAGGTTACAAATGACAAATTTTTATTCAAAGTTGGTCTTTTGCAGGCATAATTTGCAACCCCATTGAAGTATTCCATTGATATTGAAGGAATTTGGACGGCTGTAAGTTAATCTGATGGGAAAAGCATCCAGGGACAAGAGGGTATGTACTTTATGCAGTTGGTGTTTTCTTTTGCTTATAACCAAATGCTTCTTCCTTTAAAAGTTTCAGTTTTGTAGGATATTTACTACCGGAAAGCAAAGGAAGAAGGGTGGCGTGCACGAAGTGCCTTCAAGCTCCTTCAGATAGATGAGGAGTTTAATATCTTTGAAGGTTCTCTTCTTAATATCTGGCTTGAAATTTCCTAGTTTTTGTTCTCCTGATTGATTCCCTACGTTACCTATGGAAAGAGATTAATATTATAAACCTGTATAGCCCGTAATGTCTCCACAGAAAACATCTTATAAAAGTTGCAGCATTTTATCTTAGGAAAAAATGGCTTTGCTATCAAACGGATGTTGATGAGTAACAACTTTTATTACTGGTAAGGTCTCTTTGAAGGTCTGGAAAAGTTGGCAGCTCTTCATTAGTTCATTACAGTGCAGTTCCTGATGTAGGGTTTAGGCTCTTTATGGAAATTAAAGAAGTTGTGGACAAACTACATCCCTGAATTCTGAAGCAATATGTTGTTTGGACTACGGAGAACAAGATATCAAGTTAAAATATGTTTGGTTAGAGCTTGAAATAACTGTATGTTGAATGAGTATATGTATGCTAGTGAACTCTCTTTCAGCAAAGTGCTGCACATTAGGAGTTCAGAAATTCCATTTTTCATTGCTTTGTTGGTCAGAATTGCTTGTTTGTGTTAACAACCCTTTCCATATGCAGGTGTGAAGCACGTTGTGGATTTGTGTGCTGCTCCAGGCAGCTGGAGTCAGGTGCTTACAATTGGAACTAGACTATTGTTGTTTCTATGTCTTTATATAGCTTTTTAACCAAAATAAACACTCGCTATAAAGATTTGGCTTTCTGATTTTATTTTATTATCTCAGATTAACATGCTGATATCTTTAGTCTTGTGCTTACTTGTGATTATTTGAAAGGATTGCTATAGTTTATACTCATTATTAGAGTGTGATACAAATTTTGGAGGTAGGATAGGATTCTCAACATAGTTTTGCACATCTACATGTTTATACTTGTGATGCCATTGGATATGTTGTCATAGTAGAGGTTTCTCTCTCACTTTAAATAAGGTTATCACTATTATGCCCATCCTATTTCAAAGAACTATTGCTTTTGATTTTTTGCTGTATGATTTAGCTTCTAAAGTTGATAAGTTTTCCGTGTTCTTATGCTTAGCTCTGTTGGATCAGACCTACACAGAACATAAGAACGGGAAGTATCTTAAGCAATTAAAAGAGTGAGGCAGTCTAAAGCCCAATAAGTACTGTGTCTTAGAGTGTGATCTTTAACTTTACTAGGGAAATAATAGGAAAGACTTTCCATTTTCTGATATTTAGAGGCACTCATTTAAGAAGTATGTATGTTCTGTTAGATTTGGGATGCACCACCAATTGGCTTGTTTCTGATAGAACCATTACTTTTCAAAAAGAAATACATGAAAAAGTAAAGAAATATAATTAATGCGCTAAATGTCTTTCTCCTTGTTGTGATCTCCATTTCGAAGTCCCTTAATGGTTTTTTCTTATAGGTTTTAAGCCGGAAGTTATATCTCCCAGCAAAGCTGTCACCGGGTACCAAGTATGTGTACTTTCCTTTTTGTAGTATGAGTGCTATGGCAATTGCTTGTACCTCTTTTTGTGTTTTCTAGTTACAAAAAAGTGAAAAGAGGCCCATTATAATGATATTCTGAAGTTTTATTTCAGATCTAGTGATTGAGGCCTTCTTGTGTAGTTGATGCCTCTGTGAATTGTTTCCCCTTTGTCTCATTTCATTCTAATTATATCTTTTAATCTCTTGGAATGAGAGTGGATAGCATTACTCATCCTAAATAGTAACAATAATAAATAAAGAACCAAAAAAGCTGCATCCACTTTTTAATACCACACCAATCTGCCGCATTGCAGACAATGTGCAATGCTATAAGTTAGCATGCCATCATATTCAATAGGTAATAATATAAAAGAACAGTTAGTCATGAACCAAAGCTTTAGCTTGCTGCATCCCTTCTCCTGTAGTCCTACAATCACATAGACCTTGCTCCACATTGAATGGAATTTTTTAGCTCTCCATGTTATCAAACTTTTTTCTAATGGTGGTTGAACTAGGCTGTTGCCAAGTTTCCTACCTTAGAAGGTTGCTACTGTAGTCTGCAGCTATAATATGTTTGTGGGCAACGAAGTTTTGCTTTAACATTCACTGGTCAATCAACTTTAAAATTGTATAAGTCCAATTGCTTCCACCTTTACCATTTCTGTTTTCATGGCCATGTCACCAGTATGTAACATGAGGTGCCACAATCTTTCTTATTCATGTGATTTCCAGGGACAATGATCCACCACTTATCGTGGCTATTGACTTACAGCCTATGGCTCCGATTGAAGGTGTTATTCAAGTACAGGGTGATATAACAAATGCTAAAACCGCTGAAGTGGTATGGATTTCTATGCTGTTCCATTTCTTTATTATAGAAATTTCGATTGTGATGGTTGGTGTGTAACCAGAGGTGAATCTAGGGTTGAAATTTATGGGCTTAACCTTTATGGTTCTTAGCATTGTAACCATTTTATTTTCAAAGTTATGGGTGATATTCCTTCTTTTGCCAGAAATCTTTTTGTCCATCAAGAAGCAGCTCTTTTCTTTGTTGATGAATTGGCCAGTGTTGTCTTCATATTTTCTTAGAGTGGTCATGATAAGTTCTTAAGTTGTTTTACATGGACAAATTTATAATGTCGTCAGGATAAGATAAATGATATAATCCTATGGTCCATCTGGTTGCACAGAAAAACTTTGCAGTGATTGGTAGAATTTCTCTGTCCAACAAAAACATGAGAAAGTCTTAGCTTTGTTGAATCGATTTCAACCTGCACTTTCTCCATGATCGGCCTTGTTCTTGCTTTAGCGGCCACATCCATTTCCATGGGTACTCGAACTGGACTCATTATTTGTTTCACAAAGTGCCATGTATGGAGATGAAAGGGGAGTTTTGGTAAGAGCACCCATACCGTAGTTAGAGGACTGTCTTCCTCTGGAGTGAAATCCGGTATCCATCAGCTTAGCCACATAGGCGTACCTTCAATCTTAATCACATGTTTGAAGTATACCACTCTGAAATCTCTTCATTATAGACATCAATGAACACATTTTTGTTTTCGTAGAGCCCTATTTTGATCGATCCCTTAATAGGAATAGCTTCTTTCACAGCAGCTCGAACCGTCTAAATTTGGGGTCACATTTTTAGAAATCTTCCATTGATAGTGTATTTGCACTGGCCAAAATACCTTTGGGAACCTGCTACTGCCTGCATACAGTTGCTTTTTGGTGAAATAGATTCATGGGTTACCATCAGAATTCCCGTGGGATCGAGACATCGGGTTGCCCCGGATGCGTAGGTTGAGGACTGGACACCCTTCCATCGGGTGGTGAATGATTTTTTCGCACGGTGGAAAGGGTATTTGTTACCGTTGGTGTTTCAGAAGTTAGAGCGAGTATTTTATTCTTGTGAATCAGGATAAGTGGGTTTAATGGAATCTAAATTCCCAATTTCAGCACAAAGGAGATGAGTTATGAACTCAGGTTGATGTTTCAGGACATGATTAATAGAGTGGATGAAAGGAACATGCACTTTATATCTGCAGTTTCGAGTCCGTTTCCATTTTACTATTAGACACAATGCTCAGAGAAAACTAAGAGGTTAAATTTGGAAAGAATGTGGCTATGGTGTCCAACTATGTCTTTGATAATTCTCGTGTGATTTAGAATTAGATGTGAAGTTCAACTTGGTTTTGTCTTCTGTTAGGAACCCAAAAACTCTACGACCTTATGCTGTAAATTTCCAAACACAAACACAAAGATAACAACACACTACACTGTTGTATATTTCCACCAACAAATAGAACAAATTTACAAATAGACAAACAAGATCTGTGAATGATAATTCACCCAACAACCAAGGTATTTCGAGGAACCTTATCCTCCAGTTTAACTACAGAATCAAATCCCTCCAGAATAAACTGCATGTCTTCCTTTAATAACCATCTTAACTTCTATGTAACTGCAAACAATACATATACATTGTAATAACTCAATAAAGTAGTAATACTTGGGCCTTATTTTCACCCTTCTTCCTACGTTTTATAGACCTTAGTTACAGCAGGTCCAACATCTTCTTACACCTTGATCTGTTTTGGTATTGGCTGGATCGGTAGACAAATTGCTATTATAACACGAGGCATGAACCATGACTTGTAGCAAATGAAAACATTTAGTTCAATTTTATTATTATAACACAAGGCATGAGCCTTGGCTTATAGCTAATGAAAGGATGGTTTCTGCAATGTGCTCAAAACAAACCTCATACGTCCATGCTACTCAATATGTTGTAAGATATTGGGCTTCTTATCTTAATGTGCTAGTTTGTTCTATTATCTTTCTTTGTACATTTCACTTATTTGTTCTTCTCATATTTCAAGGAGTATACAAGAAGATATTGGTACTATGTTATTTCCCCTCATACTTGTGGTTAACAGTTTATCAACATCACTGTCAAAATTTTTAACAGGTTATTAGACATTTTGATGGATGCAAGGCTGACCTTGTTGTCTGTGATGGTGCACCTGATGGTGAGAAACTCAACTACCCTGATACATTACGTTGGTATTAGCTGTATTTGATGAAACTAATCCGTGCTTGTGTTCTTATGTTGCAGTAACGGGACTTCATGACATGGATGAATTTGTTCAATCCCAACTGATATTGGCGGTTAGTTTCTTAGAGAAATTGTTGGAATTGATTTAGTGGTTATCATTCACCTATATCTATATGTATATGTATGTAGTGAAGTCGTAATAACATGGGAAGGCACACTCATTGATCTGTAGTTTTCATGCCTTGCTGCATGCCTGCATCAGTTAAAATATCAGTGTCGTTGTGCCAAATTTAGTTGATGCAAAGTGTTGTCTAGGAATATTTGAAAGCTCATTTATGAGTTAATGGCTGGATGTCTGGAAGAAATGCACCAAAAGGTGATCTCCACCGTGAAACCTGCTTTTCTTTGGAGAAAAATAACGAAGTATTCTTCTTTCTGGTGATGTTGTTTCTCTATTCCTAATATGTTGCATTTATGGATTACCGAAAAAGGAAAACAATTGTTTCTTGTTATCTTGCTTGATTTTCTTTTTGGGTATCCCGCTTATATTTTTTAGTTTTTCCTTGAACGATCAGTTATATGTGCTTAAAGAGATTTTCTCTTATAAACCTACCAAGTTGTTCTCAGTCTCTGTTTGGAGATATCTCTGTTCTCACATGGGTGGTTGAACTTGCAGGGCCTAACCATAGTCACTCACATACTAAAAGAAGGCGGAAAGTTCATAGCAAAAATTTTTCGAGGAAAAGACACAAGTCTCCTTTACTGTCAAGTAAGTTGCACGTCTACTCATTATTTCTGGGTTTAGTATTCTTGTTTAATCTTCAGAGGAGACCTCAGTTTAATGTTTTCTGCTGTCAGATGTTCTACATTCTTGCATTTGTCTGATTGATGAATTGCTGATTTTTTACTTTCATACTGCAGCTAAAACTATTTTTCACGGAAGTGACTTTTGCTAAGCCAAAAAGTAGTCGCAATTCTAGCATAGGTGAGTGTATACTGTTTTCTACTTTGTTTATGTGGCAAATTTTCCTGTGAATGCAACCCATTCATTTGACAGCTCTTGAAAATGTTATTAATGTTGTCAATTGTCATATTTTGTCAAAACTTAATGTTGTCAATTGTCATATTTCGTCAAAGGTTGATTTTGTAATATTTCAAGGATTTCAGTCTTTGCTTTATGTCTTTGTAATCTTGAAAAAAGGTTCCCCAGTTGTTTGCACAGAAAAACTTTAAAATATTTACGGCTTTCTATGAAATGGAAGGTGTTTAGGAATTATTAACGGTCAATGAGGCATATCAAATGCAAATTGGAATGAACTTGTATGGTTCTGGTTGAGAAAGATTTGTTAAAGCAAGACTAGAATTTTGTTATGTAACATAAATCTAATTCAATCTTTGCACTGTGCAGAGGCATTTGCAGTTTGTGAAAACTACTCTCCACCAGAAGGATTCAATGAGAAAGACCTACATCGCCTTCTTGAACAAGTTGGAAGTCCATCAGGCACTGAGGACCTAGGTAATTTCGATGTGCAGATGCTTCTTCTCTAAATTGCCTTGTACTTCATTCTAACTCTGAATTTTCCCCCATATGCTTATGGAGGTTAGTTGTGGATCTTAAATCTGCATCTTGCATTAGATCTTAAATTTGTTAGGAAGCACTCTACATCATTTTGTTTGTGTTGATGTAAAGTTTTCTAGTTGCTGTTTTTTATGTTAGAAGTAATGTGGCTTCCATTTTTCGAATGCTAGACTCCGATTATATTTGTATTTAACATTATCTTCCAAACCTCTGTTACATGTGACAGATTGCAGTAGTGGATGGCTTGAAGGTCCTAATAAGGTGTATATCCCATTTCTGGCTTGTGGAGACCTGAGTGGATATGATTCAGATCGTTCATATCCGCTTCCTAAATCTGCAGATGGAACCTATCAATGTTTAGACCCTGTACAACCTCCGATTGCACCACCGTATAAACGAGCTCTTGAAATGAAAAAAGCTTCAAGTCAAGGAATCCATAATCTAGACAAGCTTTCTCTTGGCCCCTGAGCAAGAACAGTTCTCTTCTACGACGTCTTCAATTGTTGCAGTTATATGTCACCAAATGTAAGGGCTCCTTGTTAGCTGCTCTTGCAATTTGATAAATTGAATGTGTTTTATTAGACTTCAGAGAGTTAAGAACCAAATGAGAGACATATACTTGTGTTCCCCACTGCGGGATGTACGGTTTGAGTCCTTGCCTGTGAACCAAGCTTGATATTCAAGTAGAGAAGGGTAGATGAACAACACTGATGCTTTCTTTTAAAATAATGAAAACGTATTTGTGTGGTAACTTGTTCTGTTTTCTCTAAGGCTTTGGTGTGTTTGCATGTGAATTTGAGTGTGCAACAAGTATTTCTTCCTCTTTTCCAGTCTAACAAACTACGGGCTCACTTTGTTGGGAATAAGTTATCTCAGGATCAGTTATATCACCCTCAATATAGGATAAAAATAACACTATTATCCTAGTATAACTAATCTCGAGATAAGTTATCCTAGTATAATACTTTTAACTTTCTACATCAAACTTGATATTAAATATTAAAAATGTAGGAGTTGTTTTCGATATATCCTCGACTTGAAAGTCTTTCTTGGAACCCCACTACATGTCTCTTCATCAAATTACGGGAAACACAAGTTTGGTATGAAAGGAAGAAAATAGTATATTATGTTGACATTCATAAAGCCACAACTTACTACATATTTCAATAATCCATTTAATTATTTTTACTCAGTCTTCCGTATCAAATTTACTTTTCAACTTTTATTTCCAATATATTATTATTTATAAAATACAATATACAACTCAATTTAAAATTTTAAAGATGCTCGTGACAGAGACTGATAAGTAACATTTTACTCTCTAAAACCTTGAAGAAGATTTTTTTTTTTTGGGCGATACGTATTAATTAGACAAATCAAAATTCATAAATCCTGTCTGCCGGCCACTAACTAATGAAAAAAATAGGTGATTAATCCCTACGTTTTAAAATACTTGTTATATTTCATTTATCGAGAGCTAAATTATATAAATTAAAACTAATATTTTAAAATATAATTTTTTATTATTTTGATATCATGAGAAGAATTATAATATAGTATGATTTCATACAGTTTTAAAATATATAATTAATTTAATTCTAAAACTTAAATAAATCAATTCTCGAAAAACGAAGATAACAACTAATTATATGATACAGAGATGATGGAGTTTTAATATAATAAAAACACAAGGAAGGATAAATAAAAGTAAATACACCCAAAATCTTGAAACTAATAGCCAGGCGTTACAATATCAGAAATTTTGTTCTCCATATGATATATAGGTCATGAATTTGAATCGTAGAATCAACCACTGATGTTTGTACTAGGTAGACTGTCTACATCATACCTCTTTACTCTAACACAAAATATTTTGTGCACCGAGCTGCCCTTACATAAATAAACAACTAAAATATCTAAATATTTCCTTTTTCCTCTTCAATTGATCTACATAATAATTACATGAACATTAAAAAAACTAATAGCAAGTAGTGCTAGAAACAGAACTAGATCTATGTAAAGAAGAAGAAGAAGAATTTAAGAATTCAATACAATCTTCAATAGCTTGAGCTCTTTGTGAATCATAAATTAATGTTTGTGCATAAGAACTTGACCTTGTTAAACTTGTTGTTGATGATGATGATGATACTTTACGTGATGACCTTTTTTTTCTATTTGAATTTGAAAGGAAATTTAGTGCACTAGCCACTTTTATTCCAATATTCTTTACAAAACTAGCCACATATGATGAAGAAGAATAACTCTTTTGAACCCTAGAATTCCAATTAGATGAACATGATGGCTTCTTTTTAAAGTAAAAATTTGAAGGATTGTTTTGGTCATGGAAATTATCAGGGCTAAAATTTACTCTTCTACTCATCTTTTGGTTTTTCTTTTGGTGGAAGAGTGGGAGGGTTTGTTGTGATATGAAGAAGAGAGGCAGTTGGGAAAAATGATAGTGAGGTATTTATTGAGAGTTGAAAAGAGAGAGAGAAAGATACTCCCATCTCTTCCTGTACAATTTACGTGACACATTTTAAATTTTATGAATTACATCTTTCATTTTATGTACGTATTTTTATTTTTCTAGTCAGTCCCTAAAAGAGTAATCTTACTATAAATAAAAATAATTTAACTTAAAATTTTTCATCTTACTAATGATTTATCGTCACACAAAAAATCTAATATTTTCCGCTGTGGACTTAAGTTTCAAAAAAAATCTTCACTTTTTTCATAAAATATTGTATAAGTCAAATAGTGTTATATAAGATGGGACTAGAGAAGTAATTTTGACGGTAATTTTTGAAAAATTGAAAATATTTTTAAAATATAAAAAGTTAATTTAAAAATTCTAAAAATATCCTATAAATTGATACGGAATAGTAACACTCCATGGGCCATTCATTTTTCAGTTTTAATTGTAGTACGTAATAAAGTAAAGGAGAAGATTCAAACCTATAACTTGACCTATTTAATTTATTATTATTGTATTAAGACCAGAGAAGAGACAAACTTTGACTGATATTCTGCAAATTTCATGGCCCATATTCATATCACTCTTTGACTATTGACCAAACTAGTGTTTCATGCATAAACTAATTACTTCCATGCATAGATTAATTTCTGTAAAATGATCCCGATTTATATTTACTTACTTTTCTTTTTAATCAATTTAAAAAAGAATGACATATTTCTATATTAACAATTTAACTTTAAAATGTATATTTTACCCTTAGTGAAATGATTTACAGTCACACAAATTTTTATCATTCATTTTAAATCACAAGTTTTAAAAGTCTTTCTTCCTTTCTTAAACATCGTGCTGAGTCAAAGTACCTCACATAAAATGAGACAGAGGGAGTACTTCGTTTGAACATTTTTATTTGTCCATTTTAAATTTCGTACATTTCTTAAGAAATAATAATTAATATGAATATTTTATCATAATATCTTACCGGTACAATTGATATATGGTTTTAGCTCTTGCAGAATAATTTGAGGAATAAGTAATTAATGTTGAGGATAAAATAAAAAAAAATTATCTTTTATTAATATGTTAAAATAATAATAAAAGTAAAGATTTATTTTTAAAATAATACACAAATAAAAGTCATGATTGGAGGAAGTATTTACATCTAACCATAATGGGGAGGGTGAGAAATTATATAAAATATTATTTAAGTTAGAATAGTCTATATATGAACAAATGTCATGTATCTTTTGATCATGTTAAATAAATGAACATCTCTCGATATAACTCAATCTTAGAACTCATCATGACGTGGGGATTATTATCCATTATCATATAAGAAAGGAAAAATCTTATTCCACACTAATATAAGATTACACCCCACCCTTAGCGTGACAAAATTGAATATATAGAGCATGAACAATATAATACAAGGTCTAATATCGAATAAACCAAGATCTCTATCCTTTTATAAGTTTAGTTTAAATTTGAGAAAGGAAGCTTAGCCAAGTTAAACTAAAAGATGCAAAAGGAAACATGTAGTACAAGAATATATATATATATATATATATGGGGGATATGATGACTTTGATTTACTCAAGATTGATAAAACGTGCATGGAGGGCAATCATGGAGTTAGTATAGGAATTAGGATATATATATCAACACAACTACTTACTTTTAACAAAAGTTGAAGAAATATCATTTTCAAATAATTAATCATCATTAATCTTGGATATTGCAATCAAGAACCTCTATTTTTTTTTTAATGATTTTAGAATTTGGCTGCTGAAATCTTAGTTTCTAGAGAGTTAGTAATAATTAATAAGCTAAACTTGGAGAACTTTATGAACGTAAATTATATTAGAGATTTTAGAGAATCGAGAAAAGATAAAATATGGTCAAAAAAGGAGAAGAAAGTGTAGTGGGGAATAATGGGCCCCTACTAGGAATGGGATAAAGTAAAATAAATGTAACATTTGGGGATGAAGAAGAGGGCACGAGGTTATATAGGAAGAAAAAAAAGAGAAAACATGAAATGGGATTTATAACTTTTACAATTTTCAAAATTTACAACATAAATTTGTTACATTTTTTTGTTGTTGTATATTTGATTAGTAAATGTTATTGCTTTATTATCGCGATGATGTCACGTATGTGTGATGTTTGGAGTTATCATTTGTGCATCTATCCTGAACGAGTGATCTACTTCCCTGATGGTTTTACCACTTGATTCGACCAACCAATTGTGTAACTTACCCAAATATAAGAACATGATGAAATCCTCATTTAAATATCAATTCAAGGCTTCTTCTCATTAATCTAACGTTAGAATACTTTTAATATCATCTCCTCATGAATTAGAAGATCAACAATAATCCTAAATATAAGTGAGGTATGAATAGAATGATGTATATGCAAACTTACTCATACCTTGAAATGGTTTCTCTCTTCCTTCTCATTGTGATAAGTAGTTATTGGATTATGTTACAAAAAGAAGGTAATTTGAAAAAAAATATCACAAAGCTTATTTTTTACAGGTCAAATTTGTATGTAACAACACATTGAATATTAAATGTTTTTGAATGATTCATTATTTCACTAATTTTATGCTCTTATACTTGTACACTTTTCAAATTACAAGTTGGATAATAGTTTTCCTTTCCTTTTTTTTGGGTAATTAAGGAAATTAATAAGATCAATATTATCCAAAAACGTAAAGGGGATACCCTCATCAACTTTAACTTTAACAGGGTGTTCCCAATTCAATGCTTGGACTTGCCCAATGACTCCCTTCTCTCTTTTGTTTGCCACTTTGATTCTTCATTTCCCTTTTTGATCTTTTAAAAAATAATACTATTACATCACATAAAACATAACTAGAGAGAGCTAACCCGAAGGAATATTTGGAAAAGGTGATTAGATGACAAGACATGCATACTTATAGCTTAACGAGAACAAGATTTTAGATAGAAGGGTATAAAGGTCGATGATTAGGATAGAAGATTTGTTGGTAATCGAGCATTGTCTACTTTGCCTTATTGTTATTATTATTCACCTACTATTTTATTCATTGATTTTATCATTATGTCGTGTCGTTTTCGTTGCTTCAGTTATCATATTATTTGACGTTGTTGATACTGTTCTCTCCATTATTATTTTCAGCGTGACTATTCACTATTATATTTTCTTTCCGTATTTAACTTTGATATGGTTTAAAGCTTGAACTAATGGTCTACTAAAAACTACCTCTCTATCTCTACAAGATAGAGATAAGATTGCGTATACACTATCTTTTTCAAACGACACTTTTAAAATACTAAATATACTTTTGAAATACTAAATATGTTATTGTCGTTACTTATATATAATTTCAATATAAAGTAGAGTTTGTAAGAGAAAAATAAAGTAGTTTAAACAAATTAAAAGAACTTTTAAGCTATTATGTTACCTAAAAGAATATTAGGTGTGACCATTCATTAAAAAAAAATAAGATTACTAAGCTGAAACATAAGGTAGATTACCCTTTGAATTGAATGTGTGAAATAGAGAGAGACAAATTTGAAATGTGGTGGTGGGGGCATGGAGTGGATATTTGGGAATCACTCCTACTATATCTTTACCTTTTCTTCTTACCTTCTTTGACTAAAAAGAATAATTATATATCTTGCATTAAACAACACTTTGGTCATCTCTTCTTTTATGTCCAACAAAAGGACCAAACAATTAAAGAGTTTTTTTGGTAAGTTGATAAGATAAAATGGGGAACTTCATCATATCAAATAGACTATGTTTTTTTCCCTTCATTTATGAAACTCATATATAATTTTTAATATTTGATTTTACCAATTTTGTCATCGCAAGTTTGCTCATGTTATCGATTTCAGGGTTACTAATATATTGTCTCTACTTTATAAAGATAGAATGAAACTTAATTACCGCATATTTTATTATTTGAAACTAAATATGAATACTATTGCCACAAGACTAAGCTATAGAAATAGCTATGAAATTTAAGTTTGCATGGTAAACAAATTAAATATTTTGCTACAATATAATATTTTGGTGGCTGAATCTATAAAGATAGCTACAAATCCTCTTTATCGTGGCAAAGGAATAAAGCAATAGACAGTAGTTCTTAGCCACATACCATGTAAAGTTTGTAGTTAACTTTTAGTTATGCTACATCTTGTTATAAATGCTATGGAGAAAAATATTATATAGCTAAAGTGTTTATCCATGAAAATTTTCATATTTAGTTACAATCAATTTTGCAGCAATATATAGTTTATTTTTTTTGGTAGTGATCTCTAAACTAATGCCCAGTATTAGAATCATAATTTTCAATAAGGAAAAGATCAAAATATGAAAACATAAACACAAAAACTATTGTGAATTCACAGGAAGTCATGATTAAGTAATATGTATTATTCTTACTTTAATTTTTAAATATAAAAGTTATAGTTCGATGCAAACACATCAAATGAATTATGTGGAGAGAGTTATTGTATGGTCCAAATTAAATTAGACAATATGGTTGACCTGCTATGCTTAGGAGAAGAAAATGATACTTCAAACAAATATTTAATGCCGCCATTGGAAGTGTTACAAAGGTCCATTTGCTGTCATTCATATTGTGGAAAATGATGCTAAACAAATAGTTCAATTGACCCTCCTTAGGCATTTGAACCTTTTTTTTAATGTGTATTGAGAAAATTTGAATGAATTTTCCTTATTCTAACAAACGATTATTAAAAGAGATAGTTGCTCTTCTTATAGGAGTACTATGCACAAGTCAAACTTCACCGGAGGTGTTGAGTTCGAGTCATGAAAATAATGATGTTCTTTAATATGACATACTGGAATTTCTGTTGGGCTATCGTAAAATAGCTCCAAAGATACTCTTGTATGTGTTATTAAAGGTTTTGCACCATTAAGAGAATCATATATATTATATATACACGAGAAAAAGGATAAATATATCCCTGAACTATCGATAATGGTATGCAGATACTCTCCGTCATACTTTTGGGACATTGGTTCCCCTGCCATCCAAAAACTAGGACATATATGCCCTTCATTCTAATGGAAGACTAAATAGGGACATGTGACGCAATCTTATCTGTCGATATGATATTTAATAAGTGTCGGGTCGGTGGATTAGATTATGACACGTGTATGTCCATTAGTATAAAGGGTATATATGCTCTAGTTTTTGGATGGCAGGGGTACCAATGTGCTCCAAAAGTATGACGGAGGGTATCTGCATAACATTTACGATAGTTCTAGGATATATTTGTCCTTTTTCCCTATATACACTTTATATGTAGGCTCTTTTTCTTTACAATTTTTACCGGAGGTGTTGAGTTCGAGTCATGGAAATAGTGACGTTCTTTAATATGACATACTGGAATTTCTGTTGGGATATCATAAAATAGCTCCAAAGATACTCTTACATGTGTTATTAAAGGCTTTGCACCATTAAGAGAATCCTATATATTATATATACACGGGAAAAAGGATAAATATACACCCGAATTATTGTTAATGGTATGCAGATACCCTCCGTCATACTTCAGCGAATTCTGCTGAACCTCCGAATTCTTATGGGCTTTTTGGCCCATTTTCTACTAGCTTAGATCTGTATTCCAACTTCTTTCATAGTCTGTGACTGGATATTTAATGAATTGAGATTTTATTTCTTCTTCTTTTTTCTCACCCAGTGTCACTGGTATCTGCATTGAAGCTCGATTAAATTTAGATTTGCATCGAAAAATCCCAAATGGAGGAATAAAATGCTTCCTAGCAAAGATGATTTCATACCTAGAGGAATTCGAACTCGGGACCTCTGGTTAAGGATAAAAGAGTACTTTTTATTTGTTACCACTCCACCGCAACCCTTGTTGATAACTGATAAATCTTATACTCCCTCTATCTCAATTTATGTGACACATTTAATTTTTCAAGAGTCAAATAGTTTAAGTTTGACCGAGAATTTACTCATGCAATCTTTAATTTTTTTAAAAAATAAAATTTATAAACTACATAAAAAGTACTATAAGTCACAATAATTGATAATTCAAAATATTTAAAAAGATATATGAAAAGTTTACTGTCAAAGATAGACTTATTTAAATCTCGAATTTCGAAATGTGTTACATAAATTGAGACGAAGGGAGTATGTCAATAAGTGGTCATATATATATTGTGACAACAAAGAAACTATTCACATAGTTGCTAATACTATTTCATGAACACACAAAGCATATGGATATTAACTTCTCATTTTGCAAGGAAAATGATACAACAAGGCATTATTCAGACACATCATGTGAAAACTACTGAACAACCAACAAAGCCATTCACAAAATGACTTCACTAAAGACCACCAATATATGTTGAGCTTACATAAAAATACTTAGCGGCAATTGAGTTAATATTATTATATTCATAATCGGTAAAAGTCTTTAGTGATATGTATATAAAGTATTAGTCAACATATGACATTCCACATAGAGCACATTAGAGAAATTTGTTTATTCTTCAATATATAATTCTTTACTCAAAGCTTTTGATTTAATAATATTGATATTATCTTACAAACCATATACAATATATGACTCGATATACATTCGAGAAATTATTATATTTTTCATGGCTCTTTGAGGAATTCTCTTGCAATTTTCCCATTAGCACCATCGGGATAGAATCCACCAGGTATATGTTCATCGCTAGTTGTGTACACGATCCTTAGAATCTCAGGTGGAGTTCTAGAGTACGCGAGGGAATAATAATTAGCAGATATTACGTTAGTTTCCGTTCGATTTTCAGCTCCAAGTTCACACGGAACTATAATGCCTTCATCTTTGATTCCACACTTTCCTAATTGGTTTCTCAAATTTGAGATTCGAGCCGTGAAATCAACCACAGTATATCCATAAGGATATACTACTTCATTAGCTCTCTCATAAAGGTATATACGAATAATTGCATCTTGTTGAGCTTCCGTTCCCAATAGTCCTGCCACAAGCTGTGATTGAAAAAAGAAAAAGAAAAAAAAGTCACCACATGTATTGACTAAATATGCGTACTTCGTCCGTCTCAATTTATGTGAATGTTGAAACTTTTGACTAGATAAGGAGGTGAGAGAAAAAAAATTGTCATTTAGATAGACTTATAAAAGATTGCACATAAACTGAGATTACATGATGATCAACCTTTCCTTGAATCGATCACAGAGCTCTCAGTTGAGTTGTTTAAATTTTGAAATAGTTGGGGGTTTCAATTAAAAAAAACTGGTGCAAATTTATTTCTCTCGACTAGTTCAGGTTCAAGAAAGGGTGAGCTATCTTTTTGAAAATTCAATACACATAAACTTAAAATCTTGATTTCGTCTCTGAATCTTGTGAACTTACACGTTTTGAGGCATAGCCTTTGAGGTTGGGATTCATACCAACATAGCCAGTCATACCAACATATGGTATAATATAACAAGATAGCATGTAATGCAAGCTATCCCTATAAGGATCAAATGGGGGCTCCAAATTGTATCCAAATGCTTCATCAAATATTTTTTCAAAATTTTCAGAGGTAAGATTCAGCAAAGGTCTAGTAATGCTGCCCATTATTGAGTCAATTGCCCTAAAATCAAACAAAACAAATTAGTATAAGAAAAATGTTAATAACACCCACACTATAAAAAAATAAAAAATAAAATATATATTGCTTGATTAGGAGCACGGGAGTCAAACAAATTAATGTTTGACGTGAATTCAAACATAATAACTTTAGTTTGTGTGAAATAAAATTTATTGTATATTGGTAGAAATTATGTAAAAATTACTATAAGTCAGAATAGTTAATTATTCAAAATATTTTTAAAAAGAGGTAATGGTCAAAACTTCCTTTTAACCTACCTTAACTATCACTCATTTTGTATTAAAATACACCTCACGATGTTGAGTTGGTCAAATATGTGTTCCCAATCTACAACAAGCGTGTGTAAGCCAAATCAACATCGAGATGTATTTTAATACAAAGAAAGTGATAGTTTAGATAGGTACACGAAACAATGGATAGTTAATTTATGAAACTCGCAAAAATATGATAGTTTAAGTTTTTTTTTAATCCATTGCTCTTGAAAAAATCATAGTAAAAGATAATATTCTCCTTTTCTAAAAAAAAGGGGGGGGGGGGGGGGNGGTTAGAAGAAGGAAAAATGGAGGGAATTAAACCCTCAACAACAAGGTGAAAATTCAGTTTACCAACCAAATAAATTACTATGATTGACTCATTTCATTCTAGAAATAAATCACAGTAAATCCTTTGATAACCCGAATTCCTATTTCTCAATGATATTCCACGATCAAAACAATTGACTGAATCCCGTAAAACCATTTTGTAAAAGCTCATTGATATCTCCTTTTTATAAAGCAAATCAAATTCGATCCTTGAGTAATCCACATCAGTACATTCGTTCTATTGGAGCACAAGATTCCCCTTTTCCGTAGAAAATAAAATACTTTTTGAAAAATAACTAAAAACACATCATTTAAAATGGAATTAAGGAGTACCTTAGATGACCAATTTCTTCATTGGCAAATTCCTTGATAATATTGAGTGTGAATGGATCAAGATTTGCCTTTTGGCCACCAATCGGAGGGGGTCCTCCCTTGGTTAAACATGGTTCCATTACATCAAGACCATATCCATAGGAAGACCATAGAAAATATTCTGCTTCCAAAAACTCCAAGTTTTGTGCAAAATGCACATAGTATCTGTCTTCTTTGTACACTGGGATTTCATCTATTGGGTATCCTAATTTACAAGTTGGATTGCAATGACACACAAAAACTAGTTGACTAAATAACATGGAAATGACAAAGGTTGAAATAAAAGCCATTTCTTTGAGTATTGATACTCCAATTTTGATTCAACAAAGTATTTATAACTGCCTTTTTCCTAGGGATGGTGGACAGAGTTACTTGATACATGTTGCTGGTGGAAGGTGATAGGTATCTCGTGAAATTAGTCAAGGCGTGCGAAAGCTGATCCGGACATTTTAAAAAAAAAAACTTAATTGGAAAAATTCTATTACAAAGCTTATTAGTTTTGCAGGTCAAATTTGTTACGTAACAACCATACAGAATATTAACTGTTTCTGAATGAATTCATTAATTTCAATTGAAAAGATTGTATTTCACTAATTTTGTGCTCTCATTCTTGTACACTTTTCAAATTACAAGTTGGAAATTAGTTTTCCTTTCCTTTTTTGGGTACATAAGGAAATTAATAAGACCAATATTATCCAAATACGAAAGAAGCGTAGAAAACTCATTTACGAACCCATTAACTTTTATTTTGATTTTATATATGTATTAGAAAATTTATTAAATATGTCTAAATATTTAATTAAGATGAGTTTAATTTAAATAGCAAATTCAGAACTCATAAACTTAAACGTTAAAGACTCTCATTCAGTCCTATTGTTTTTGACGCTCAAGTTTGGGTAAAAAGCTGTAATCACAACTTTTATTAGAAGGCCACTTGCTCCTTTTCTTCTACTCCATATAGTATGATGAATTTTTATCAAGGAGTTACAAAATATATATGCATAAAAAATAATTTTAATCATGTATATATAATATAATTTTTTTGTTAAAGAGACTCAAAAGATTTCGCTCGGCCCTATCGGACTCCACACTCGTATGCTTATGCATCTATTTTTCATTTATGTTAAAATAAAATAAAATAAAATTGACCCATATGTGTAACATCATATTGCTAATATTTTGTAGTGTACTAACATGTGTCATGTCTTTAGACCAATTCGAAGCAATTACTCCTTTTTGGAGGAGTTTTTTTTCTCTCTCTTTTTGCAATGTGTGTTCTGAATCACATTATAAAATATTTAAAATGATAAATTCATAAATGGTTAAAGAAAAAGATTTAACACCTAATTTCATCTTGAAGATGAATAAAGACACCCTTTTTTTCCATTAAGATGATGCATTTGTCCCATGACCATTTATAGAAGGAAGAAATGTTTGCAAAAATAAGGCTATGGTTGGAAGTTCAACTAACCCACCAAATCCCTTGAGTTTAACTATAGAAAATACTTTCATTTTAAGTTAGGCGAAATGGTCTGGTGGACCCTTATACTTGTATCAGTTTGTATTCTGAACCCTTTTACTTACACCTTTGTCATCTGAACCCTTAAACTCAATAAAACGCAATTTAACAAACCCCTCCGACCGTTGACCAAGTTTATGTGGCAGTAAGATGTCTGAGTTGGCAAAAGTGTGTAACTACACGCCTATTAAGGCGAGTGAGGAGCATTTTTACTTAAAAAATATTTAAAATTATAATTTTTTTTTAAAACCATTAATTAAAAAACTCCTTTTTCTTCACCCATTACACCTCATTTTCAGCCATATTCATCCCTTGCCCAACCCTTTTTTTCTTTTTTTCCAAAATCTATTTTTCGGCTAGATCTGGTGTGTTGGCTTAGGTTGTTGGTTTTGTGAGGTTGGAGAAGGAAAGGAAAATAGTCGTGATGTGTGGCGGAGATGAAGGCAGGTAAAGGAAGGAATATGAGTGGTTTCGCCGACAACAATGGCGATGGCGGCGATGGTTTGGGTCATGAAACAATGGGAAGGGGAGAAACTATAATGGGTAGATTTCGACGAGTTTCACGGCATAGGTTGGTGTGAAATTGTATTTGTAAGCAATTTGGGGTGTGAGGATTACGAAAAGTTTGGCCAGATCTGGTTGTGCGGTGGCCAGATCTGGTTTTGCAATGGTTTAGGTTGTTGTTACTGTGGAGGTTGCAGGAGGAAAGAAAAATAGTAATGGTGTGCGGCGGAGATTAAGATGGGTGAGGGAGAAAGTATATGTGATTTCGCCGGCAAAAATGGCGACGACGCCGGCGATGTTTGGTCGTGAAATAGGGAGAATTAGAAATGCCAATAATAAATTAAAATGTCATTATTTTACATTTTATTAAATAATTTTGGTTAATAATTTTAAAAAATAGTTATGAAATAATTATGATGTGGCATTAATATATCTGACGTGGATATGACATGTCAATTATATAAAGGAGAGTGAGCTACACACATGGTTGGAGGGGCTTAAAAGTCTCATTTTAATTGAGTTTAAGGGTCCAGATGACAAATGTGTAAGTAGAAGGGTTTAGAATACAAACTGATACAAGTATAAGGATTCACCAGACCATTTCGCCTTTAAGTTAATGAGTCATACTATGAAAGTTTTGGAGAGGTTGGTGGAGATGAGGATGTCTATTTTCGAGAATCAGTTTGATTTCATGTCTGGACGGTTGACTATAAAAGTCATTCTTATGCGGAGATTAGTCAAGTAGTATATGAAAAGGAAGAGAGACGACATTCATGTGATGTTCATTAACTTGAAAAAAACTTTACGACAAAGTTTCGAAAGTGGTTCGATGCATGTTTGGAGACTAGAGATGCTCCAATCATGTATATTAAGACAATTAAAGACATGTATGGTGGAGCTAAGACCGGATGAGAGAGCCGGGTTACTTTTCTTTTGTTATAGGCTTGTATTAGAGATAAAGTTTTTAGCCTGTTGTATTTGCTTTGACTTTGACGATGAATGTATTGACGCGACATATTCAAGAGAGGTGTTTGGTGCATGTTACTTGTTGATGACACCGTTGTTTGAGATATAAATTTCATATATCATAGAGAAAAAACCTCAATCGTCAATTTTTCTAATGAAAGCTAATATTATGGGCCAAAAAGTCCAAACAGAAGCTAAAATAGACTAAAAGCCCAAAAAAATCCACAGGAGTAGTAGTAGAAGAAGAATTCGGTCAAGGCGTAAACTCAAGTTGATTTATTTGCTTTTGTTATTATTATCATTATTATGTTGTTTGCTAGGTCTTTTAGATTAAAAAAAAAATTCTCTTAATTATTTCTTTTTCAAAAAAAAAATGAGTGGCGACTTTTTCAAAGGTCAAGAAATTAGTTTTGAAAAGATGATTAATTCTTTTCCTTTCAAAATTAAGGCTATAACAACGTGCTCTAAATGAGACTAAGGATAAAGTCTTGAAAATCGATCTCTTTCGTCTCGAAAAAAGGAAAAAAAAGCTACACCATCACATTGTAATCATTCGAATCGAAATAGAGCATATCGGGCATATGTACAGGATATCATCGGAATTAGGCCAACACATACTATATTTATTTATTATTCTTTACTTCAATCAATATATTTTAATTTCACGTATAAATTCAACTATACCTTTTCCGGATTGACAGTAAAGTTGGTTGTCCCTTTTATTCAAAGAAATACAGAACATATATTCCAAAAAGAAGGCAAACAACACATGAGAGGGTTTGGGTTTATAAGACCAATAATTATTTTAAAACTAAACTGCATTTATCACCGTGTAAATAATAGACAAAATCTTTAAATCCTAAATTACACAAACTGATTATGAATAGTTAAATATAATTACTAATGGTGTCAGACTAATTTCCGTCTTATAAATTGCTTATGAGAATGACATGTCCCAAACTAATTAAATATCTAAAGGATATACTATGGAATATTTTTACTCATGCTAAAGTTAGATTATTGTAGTTTAAAGTTATTTAATTAGTATTATTCCCTTTGGTTCATTTCACGTGTTCTTTTTTTTTATTAAAAGTAGATGGTTTAAATTAATTGTCATTTTAGAAAATTATGATATAGTTAAGTATATTTTTCTCATTTTCCCCTTGATTTATAATTATTCTTGAAAGTAATAAATTTTGATCAATACACAGAAAGCCTAAGTGAAGTACGCATAAATAAAGAGAATATTTATTGAAAAAAAGATTAACATTCTAATAATTAATAATAAATAAAGATATCATGATTAATTGAAATATTTAATTTCTTAAGGAACGTATAAAATAAAAATGTGATAAATAAAATATATCGGATGGAATATTACAAAAGCTAAGTCATGATTATTCTAAAGCTTCATCATCACACAATTTCTTTCTTCAGAAAAGTATCTTTTAATTAGACGTTATCATTTTTTAGATATAAGAGAATAATTTTCGAAGTCAATGTTTTAATCAAGAAGCAAGTTGAAAATAAGTACATTAACCTTCTTTTATTAAATCAATTAAGTTTAGTAATGGGTAATAAGTGAACAATGAACGCTTATGGTTTATCCTAAAAAGAAGTTAACTTAGGTAGAAAAAAATAATCTAGAAGATAATGTCATGAGTTTTGAAAATATAATTAAGTAAATAAAAGTATTTATTTTTTATTAACTTAAATTTTTAAATGAAACGGTCGAACACTTCAATATAATACCAGAGCAAACATAAATTTTGAAATTGCATCTCATCGCGACTTATAATAAAAAAATAATTTCATATTGTATTATCATGATTCTTATATATTTTCTTATATAAGAAACAACAGTTTAGCTGCTTCACCTATATATATATATCTTTCACGGTCTTAATTTTATCTTCCTATGTATAGAGTAACTTGTTTTGGTGGTTGAGTCTTTTATTATTGGGTGGGAGGTCTTCTGTTCAAGTCTTGATCCACATCATTGATTATTTTATTGATTTAATTTTTTTTATATCATCTTGAATTATTTCTCAACAATAAGTGTTTTATTCACGATTTCAAAATTATGACATCGAATATTTTAATTTTTTTTTTATAAATTATTTTACGTATATTGTAATTGTTTGACTCTCGAAATTCAATCGTTACCACATATTGAACAAGTTTATAATCAGTTACTTACCTCCTATTTATGCAAAGATAAAATCACACAAATTTGTTTCGACTAATGATAAATATAAATGTGAATACATATTACTTAACTATGGTTAATTGTCAATCCAAAATGTATATAGAAAATATAGATATATGATACATTCATTTGTTAGAGGTAAACAATAATGGACTTGTATAACATTTTTAAGTGATCTCGATACGATTTATATTAATTTAGAGATAGATGCGTAAAAATTATACACTTAATGTATATTAAGCATTAGATTCATAATTTTAAGAGTATAGTAAATACAGTACTAAAATTTTGCAACTTAAAATTATGCTTAAATTTTAAATTCACGTCTAATATGAGATATCTTCTTCAAGCGGAGGGGGAAGAGGGAGAGGACCATTATTTTAGAAGGAAGATATTTTTTTAGTGGATCCGGCTTGTTTTTGTATAGACCATAATGAGACTAGAAGTCAATAATTTAAGTAGATGTACATACAATTATAGGTGTCCATACAATTTGTTTTCGTTAGAAAACTTAAGTCCCATTTATTTTCATTTAATGGATGTTTGAATTTGAATAGTTCAAACTTAATACATTTGTTTTTATTAAGATTTAAACACTTAATTGATCTGTATAGATATTTTCTTCTTCTTCTTCTTCTTTTTATTTTTTTTATTTTATAGAAATTGACATTTTATTCATTCTAGTTCAATACATTTTGATATGAGGAAACTTACGAAAAGTTACTTTACGATCCCTAGTCCATAAGTAAGATAGTAATCTATCTCAATTGAAGAGATGAGGTAAATGCACTAGGGGCTGAATACAAGAGTCCCTCGAGTTCGAGCCCTAGATATGAAAAAATCCTTGGTGGAAGTGTTTCCTCCCGAAGGGAGCCCTACACAGCAAATTTGGAAAGTTGGGATCCAAACTAGATATCAAACGTCGAGTGAAAAATAAAAACAAAACAAGAGTCCCTAAACTATCTTAATTTTATTAATTGAAAATAAATTAAAAACATATTAATTGCAATTTATGAGGAAAAAAAAGAGTCATGAATGTGCGCTCTTTAACAATAATATGACCTAAAACGTTGACAAGAAAAAACAAACATAAAATACAAGCCATCTCCTTTAAGAATCATCTACTTAGGATACAAGGCTTCCCAAGTCTCAAACATATATATAATATATATAGAGAGAGAATTAAGTTGCAAATATCTTAATAAAAACAAGCGTAACAGAGTGAAAATGTATTTGAAATTTATTTATATCACGAAATAATTTTTAAAATTTTAAAAAAATCATTTTATTCAAAAAATAATTAAAACTTTTGATCAATCAAACATACAAAATGTGTTCCTTCATATTAAAAGTACCCTTAGAGTAGTGAAAATTTCGACTATAGCCTTAATTAGATACTCTTTATGTGTGTGTCTCTACACATATAGTATCTTTTGGAGAAAGAAATATCAACACAAAAACTAAATAATATACACAAAAAGACATTAGAAGATTTCAATTTCCCTTTCTTCTATTATATATAAATAATAATACTAATAACGTGAGAAAAGAGACTCTGAGGTGGAAATCAATTGATTTTGTACCCTTTATAAATGTATTTTTAATTATATACTTTTTAAATAAATTTTATACATAATTTTTTATCGATAGAATCCTATATAGCATATGCTTTCAATATCTTCAATATTGAAACTCAAAAGCACACAACCATACATAGGAAATGATCTATTATGATCAACAATTTAAATTGAAATAAAGAAAAATGGAAGTTGTAAATCTCCTATTTAGAGAAATAAAGATTTTTTTTATGTAAGAAAAAAACCTTCTTATATAAAAGACATAAAATTAAAATTAAATTTGTAAATCATTACGAAATCAAATCTCCCCACCACACAAAAATACAAAATTTCCATTAAATGCCAGATATTCAATTTCACAGGCTTCAACATTATAATATAAGAAATGAAATCATACCCCACAATCCACATAGAAAATAACATCTAATGAATGAAGGCCCCATACTTGTGGTTCTAAATAAGCATATGCTATTCATAGTTTTCAATTATTCCACATTTCCACTCTAAAAAAGAATATCCCTTAGAGTCTTCTTCTCAATGGCCCCCCAATTTTACTTTCACGAATTTGAATTTAGTTGGAGTATATACTTCAATTCAAATATTCATATAAAATCATCTTTATTATATTATAGAGTGCTTTATTTTTTAATGTGATACTTTACGGTGTGAATTCGACCTTTCCCATGGAATCGTACTTGTCAGAAAGCGCTTTACCCCTTTATTATGCTACTTTTGGATGATTCTAATTTAGTTGGACTATAATGTGAATATCAGACATCAGGTGAAAAACAATACCCCCATAAAAAAAAAAAATCTCTCCCACCTTAAGTAGATTATAAAACATCATTTAGACAACTCTTAACATGTCTAGCTTTACTTCTTCTCTCTTTATACCCTCTGATTCCTTACAACCAATTTTCTCTTGTTCCTTTTTCACCTCTAGTTTTGATAAAGTTTCTTGCTTTTCTACTTCAAGAACAAACCCCATCAGATTAATTTCCAAAAAGATCACTTTTTTACAGTGTGAAAAGAGTTTTAGAAGAAAACCCTTCAAGAACAGAGTTTTAATTAGTAGTAAGATGACAATTACTGAGTACAGAGATGAAGAAGAGTATCCTCCTCTTTTACTTGAATCTGAGATGAAAGAGCCTAGGCGTATTGCTCTCTTTGTTGAGCCTTCTCCTTTTTCGTGAGTAAATACTTAAATTAGTTATATCCCAATTCTTGATTATGTTTTTGTGTGTGTAAGATTCACTAGTATAAGTTTTAATTACTACTCAAATAGGAAAGTTGTTGGCTTTAGATGCATTTGCTAGTAAACTTTGGTTTCTTGATTCTTTATGTTTGACTTTAGTTATATGTGATCCACTAGATCCCTTTCTTTTGAAATGTTTATGAGCTCTATGACTATGAATTAGGGAAACTTTTGGATGTGGGGTGTTATGCTTATATTACTAGGCATAATACATAAACGGACACTCAAACTTGGTCAGACACCTCAATTCGGTCTCAACTGACAACTAAGTACTCCAACTCGTCCCATTGTGTCTCATGGACACCTGATGTTGACGTGACACATAAATTTTTGAGATATCTTAGGTGATGATTTTGTAAGTTGGAGTGTTCAACTAATGAAGTTGAGATGAGTTGAGGTGTCTAGATGTGCAAACTAAAAGTTGGAGTTTTTACTTGTCAACTGAGGTCATGTTGTGAGTGTATGTTTATGTATGATGCCTTATTACTATTTCATTTCTCTGCTTTTATGTGGAAGTGTATTCATACCTGCTGACCATATGTTTCCTCAATGTAAGCATTAATTACAAGGAATATCGTTTTTTTTATTTGTTTGTAATTACATAGGTGTGTATTCATGTGCGCTACCAGATATTGCAGCTTAGGAGTTGATTACTAACCATCTGTTCCTCCTATGATGAGTAGCTTTGTTAGTCATCTTATGTGAGTTGCATTTTAGGGAAACACCACTACTCTGCTTTGCATTTTGCATTCAACTCTTCTTACTTTGTGATATTGTGTATCATATTGTATTGAAATTCCTGTGTTATTTTAACTAAGTTGATTGCCTTACGTGTTGTCAAGTATCAATTTTACTATGCAATGTGGTGTTGATGGATCATAATGCAGTATTTTCTTTCTCATTTCTTCCTGTGAACAAATACTTCTTAGGTGCAATTCACTTTTCTAGTGCTCATTACTGCTTCACTACTTGAAGCTAATTGCTTTTGGCCACATTTTAGCTCTTCACTGTCCCTGCATGGTTCCTTAAGCTTACTCAACTGAGAGGGATCCTCATGAGATTTGCAAAATATCAAAAGGCATACTCTGGAATGATTTTTTGTTCAAAATAGATAACGTTTAACCTTGGATAGACTTAAGTGAATTCCACCTTCTAGTTCATAGTCCTTATAAGTGACACTTCTTTCACCCTTTAGTTTGCTTTTTTTCATTTAGGCGGGGTTGGGATTGGGGAGAGATCCTTCTCCCACAGTCTCCACTGTCCTCTCTAGTAGTAGAATTTTACCTTTACATTGATATCTGCATATGCAAATATGCTTTAAGACAAGAAAGAGTTTCAGAAAATTAACTCTGTACTGAATTTTTCTAATTCTATGATCAAGATTTATGCATGATTATGTTTGTTCTTGAATTTTCTTATTATTGATGATAACCATCGTTTTCCTTTTGTGTGATACAGGTATGTTTCTGGATATAAGAACAGGTTCCAAAATTTTATAAAGTACCTCCGAGAAATGGGGGATGAGGTATTTCTATGTCTGACAATGATGTTGTTAGTTTATGATGTCTGCTTGTGTTCTTTTGGTAGGGCCTGAATGACATGATATAAGCGTAATGATCTACTTGTGTAATTGCCATGTTGATATTATTAAATCCAATGAATATTTTATGATATTATATCAATAAAGAATTTAATATTCGTAGACTGTTTCTATTTTCTTTCACCCAAACCTATGTCAAGCAATTTTACAACAACATACCCAGTATAGTCCCACAAGTGTGGTCTGGGGTGGGGAGGGTAGAGTGTACACAAACCTTACCCCTACCTTGGCAGGTAGATTGCTAGTAATGTCAAGCAATTTTGATATGCTGTTTCTATACATATTGAAGCAAATGTTTATTTTAATAGTAATATAGCTTAGAGGTATACATTGTCATAAATATACCCCTAGGCATAGTTCATGTAGTCTATTAAGTGGAGCAGTATTTATGGCGTAAGCAAAGGTGATTCACTCCTGATGATCAACTGCTGAACAGATCTTTGTGTATTTGTGATGCAGGTTATGGTTGTGACAACACATGAAGGAGTACCCGAAGAATTTTATGGGGCAAAGTTGATAGGATCACGGAGGTTGCAACTGTTATCTTTACTAGTTTTCCCTTTCCTTGTTTAAATAATTAACTCACTCATTTTCCTATGTTACCATCAAACAGTTGAGGTTGAGGACTCCCTGATTATGAGAAGATTGTCAATATATGGAGCTTTTCTTATCCCCTAAGAAAGCTTCTTCTTGATGTTTTTCCTTTCTTTGCAGTTTTCCCTGCCCCTGCTACGCGAAAGTACCTCTCTCACTTGCTCTCAGCCCTAGAATTATCTCAGAGGTAGCACAGTTCAAGCCTGATATCATACATGCATCATCTCCTGGTATAATGGTAAGTTTTCAGCTGCTCTTTTCCTTATTTCAGTTATATTCTTGTTGTTTTCCTTCAATTTCTGCAACTATATGTTGTTTCTTGTACCTCAATTATCGTATGTTGCTATCTGGTATTTTTGTTATTATTTGTTGTTTCTTGTACTTCCGTTACTTCTTTTTCCTTGAGTCGGTGATCTATCGGAAACAACCTCTCTACCTCTGAGGTTGGGGTAAGGTCTGCGTACACTCTACCGTCCCCAGACCCCACTTTTTGGTATTACACTATGTTGTTGTTTGTAGCTTCCTTCCTGTCTTGGATAACTTTATTTTTCCTTGTTTTTAGGTATTTGGTGCTCTTATCATTGCAAAACTTCTATCTGTGCCGATTGTAATGTCTTACCACACACATGTGCCAGTGTAAGTTCGCTCCTTCCTTCAGGTTCTTAGCTCAAATCCACGTAGGAAAATTTGATAGCTTAAATACCATGAAACATAAGTTCTATCTGTCATTAATCTCCCTGATGGAGAATACTAAGCAATAAGTCTCTGAAGCTTCTTCAAGAACAATTTACACTATGTCATTGGAGGGCTTTACTTTGATCCTATTCACATTTCTTTTCTCTTTGGATAAGTACTCTGATCCACATTCTTATTCTTTAGGTACATACCGAGATACACCTTTAGTTGGCTGGTTCAACCAATGTGGATGGTTATAAGTATGTCAGTTGAGAAATATCTTATCAATTAGCTGTTCTCTTACTTCTCCTCTTCTTGATACTAATTAAGATACATTTACTTCTAACCAGAGTTTCTACATAGAGCGGCTGATCTTACACTGGTGCCATCTGCTGCTATTGCAAAGGATCTGGAAGCTTATAAGGTAACATCAGGTAATAGGAAGAAACTTGAACTAGTCAATGGCTCTCCAATAATGATTTTGTTATTAATGATCGGATAAAGAAAAAGAAAATATCCATCTTCTCTGTTCTGTCAAAGCTATTGTTTTGCTGGATTCAGATGCTTTACCTATTAAAGCATACAAGTTGGTCACTCTTTTTCTTTCGTTGTCAGCAAACAAAATACGTGTGTGGAACAAGGGTGTTGATTCAGTGAGCTTCCACCCCCAATATCGGTCTCATGAAATGCGAGTGAGACTAAGGTAGGATCTTTTATCTGAAAATTTGATCCAGTATGAAGCAATCATTAGTATGTGCCTGATTATTCTTTCTTCTTTTCTCCTGCTGTTATTCACAATAAGTGATGGAGAACCTGATAAACCATTGATAGTCCATGTTGGACGAATTGGAGTTGAGAAGAGTTTGGATTTCCTCAAAAGGTACAACTCTTCCTTCAATAGTATACAACAACGATTATTACGCCTCAGTCTCAAACAATTGTCTATATGATTCCTCACTGTTCATGTTCACCATTTAAATTCATCTCAGGGCATCATTACAAAATAATCGTCCTTCATCAATAAGGGGGAAATGTACTTGCAATTTTTGGGCAATATATTGTATCAAGCAAATTATGTGCTTGTCAAGTTAATATGTCGATAACTTGCACATGACATTTGCGAATGGTTTTGAAACAGGGTCATGGATAGACTTCCAGGTGCTCGGATAGCTTTTATTGGAGATGGGCCATACAGGTGAGTTACGATGATTGTTTGGCTTCTTTATTTCTGGAACATAAGCCGGAATGTTTTGTGTTCTTTGCAAAGAAAGTCACCAAATCTTGTTTCTTGTACCATAATCAATGTTCAGTCTACGAATTTGTGTGGATGACAGTTTTAGAGCATGCCAAGACGTGTTGGACCCTTCAGGGGTTATTTACCTGTTCTGAATAGTATCGCCAGAATGGTTACTTAGGTTGTGCGGTAAAAAATTCAAAGGAGACTTCCAATTTTTAGAAATGGCATGCTTACTGTAAAAATCGTACCTGAAACTTCCTGTGTCAAAAATCTGATAGTAATATTTTAAGTTTTTAACGTATAGGGGATTCCTCAATTTATAATGGTACAGCAACTAGTATATGTCCCTTTTGGGTTAATTGGTTGGGATTTCTCAGTTTGTTAAGGATTACATGTGTTAATTAATTGGATGCGATAGATAACACGAGTAAGAAGTAGACTTCAGCACATTATTCAGTCACTTTGACTGGTCCTCTGTAGATACTTGATGTGCGATCATTATATAGGTGAAATTTCATTTTTTGGTATTTTCCTTGTCAAAAGTGAATAATCTACCTTCTTGGCAGGAATAGTAATTAAATATTGCTGAGACTCTTACAATGCGACGCCAGCAGCTTTTTCTGATAAGACTTGGCTGTTTGCTTGCAAGAATCTATTGTCAAATGTCCCCCTGGGCTCTGGTTTGACGGTAAAGGTAGCACAACTCTGAACTTGTGGTAGGTGCATGCCGCAAGTTTGAATTAAGTGTAGAACGGGCGAAGGGGGGGTGGGTGAATTAACCAAGAATGTGTATACCTTGAAGATGTTGCTGTTTATGAAATGAATTTCCTCAATGTTTTTAAAAAGTGTCCTAGAGAAAAATGCTTCATGGTTTCTCTTCTTTTGTTCATCAAAGCTTGTTACATAGAATAGCTGTAAAATTATCGTTCTGTTCATGCTTGTAGGGAGGAGTTGGAGAAAATGTTTCAGGGCATGCCTGCCGTGTTCACAGGTACATTACTAGGGGAGGAGCTTTCCCAAGCATATGCCAGTGGAGATGTTTTTCTTATGCCTTCAGAGTCAGAGACATTGGGGCTCGTCGTTTTGGAGGCCATGTCGTCAGGACTTCCTGTAGTGGCTGCCCGTGCCGGGGGAGTTCCAGACATCATCCCTGATGATCAGCAGGGCAAGATTGGATACCTGTTTACTCCTGGGGACCTAGACGACTGCATGAGCAAATTAGTGCCTCTTTTGCGCGATACTGAATTGAGAGAAACCATGGGAAAAGCTGCACGCGTAGAAATGGAGAAATATGACTGGAAGGCTGCAACAAGAACAATTCGTAACGAACAGTACAGTGCAGCCATTTGGTTCTGGAGGAAGCAAAAAGCACAATTCCTGAGACCATTTCAATGGTTGTTTCAGTGTATATTCGCAGCTCCAGAAGTCGAGTATAGGTAATAGATCCTTTCCTCTGAAAGCATAGAGAGCTTGTTTTTTATGCTTTTTGTAAGGTGTATCCTTCATAGATTTGCATCAAGATGTGTTTGCAGAATATTGACCTGAAAATGTGTTATGATATTTTGTTGTCAATTTGATTGTACAATGTAGACTTCAAAACTTAGTCTGTTGTGCTGTTATGTATTTAAATTGAACTCATGTACATGTAAGTATTTATTTGAATTTAGTGAGCTGCATATTCTACTCTCAAAATGAATCAAATCATGTATTGATTTATTTAATATAGTATTATATTTTTAATTTGTGATCATGTTAATAAGTTGTGTTCTTTTCGAGTTTGATTCATTGTTCAGAACAAAGTGATATTTGTCAATTTGTTGGTTTAATTTTATTCGTAATTGAAGTTAAAATATTTTAATAAAATTGGACAACAAAAAATATATTGGGGCGAGAGCGAGCGCTAGCTTCCTAAATAGGATTTTCTATGAGGTAGAGGCTGGATCAATAAAAGAAAGATAAGGAAAGTCTACAAGAGTCCAATCGGGCCACTTCCTTTAAGTTGTGGCTAAAAATAGAGTCTAGAAATACATTACTGTGTGGCACCATTTTTGCGTTTTGCTACTTTTAAATTAAAAAGAAAAAGAGTTGAAAATCTAAATAAGATATATGGGATTTTTGGTAGTTGATTTAAAGACCGAGCTATGAGGTATTAAATTTTGTATAAATAATATTATATTTGATAATTGGTTTAGAAAATAAATAATTTAAAATTAATATAATATTTAATTTATAATTTAAAAATCTGCATAATTAATGTATGTATCAATTTTGAGGAAATTTATATATTATTTTTATGCGGAATAGAAGGTGAAATAAGCAATATTTGAAACTAAACCCTATATAACTAATTCCTACGAGAAAACTACGCAACATAGCAAAACATGTGCTAAATATATATGATATGCAACTATAATTTAAAAATATTACGATACGATTCACAGTTAATCTTTTAATTATATAGCAAATTTACCATTAATATGTTTAATTCGAAATATATGACATATATTGTAATGACCCGTTAGATCATTTTGAAAATTAGTCATCGCTCTTTTATAAAAGATCCTTTTTGTAAATTTTTAACGAGAATTTTGAATTACTCATTTAACTATGGTTATTTTATTGATAAGAATTCTTTAATAATTAATATAATTAGTAATTAATGGGCCAAGAATATAATTTTTTGTAAAAATTAGGCAAATCACATAGTATAAGAAGGAAATTACTTCCTATCCCTACTCTTTCATTAATTACCAAAAATCCCCTTTTTAGTGTCTTTTGGATACATAATATAGCAGCGCGGATACTTTAATTAATAACGGGCGGATACTTAAACTAATAAAGTATCCGGTTAAGTTGAATTGAGGGAAAATAAGGGATTTTTGTATTTTAGTAAAAGAGTAGGAAAATATTGAGAATAGGTAAAGTAATGTTGTGTACTTAAGTAATTTGTCCTAATTTTATTAATATCATATATCCATTTGGCCCATGTATGAGAATGAATTAAAGTAGAATGGAGTTTAGTTTTTATTAACTACAAAGAAAAGAAAAATATTTATGATAGAAGCAGAGGCATAATTCGGCGCCACAAGGAAAGCATTCTTGCTCCAGGTAAAACAAGAATTCGCCTAACTAATCTTCATCTCTAATTCGTATGTACTAGTTTTAGGAGTAAGAGTTTAATAATTATTAAATTGATAGGTTGGAAGAGTTGAATATTTACAGAATGTTGGAGATATTGTAATGTAAATTATTTTTGATTGGGTGTATTTATTTATGGCAGTGGATTGATGTTTCATGATGAGTAATGATGAGGAAATTAATGATGAGATAATAATGAGTGGAATAGAAAAGTTGTAGCTAGCTTAGGTTCTGCATATTATCTTCCGTAACAAGTTGGTTTCTATGTTTATTTTTGGTTAGCATATTGTGATCAAGATTTTAATACGTGGATATCATTAAAATTATGCTATTTGTGGGAATCAAAACTTAACCCTAGACTTGAAACTTGGAAAGTATGATTGTTTGAAATATTAATTGACATCAAAATTTACAAACTTGATTATAAATTTGGGTGGATTTTGATTCAAGGCTAAACACACAGTAATGTGGGTGTTGTTAGTTTTAAAATCTTATTGTGGTAATTTGTTTGGATAGATTGTATTGATTTGGAGCCCAACAAAAGGGAAAGGCTCAAGTCCCGGAGTGATTGTTCGACTATTTAAGGCAAGTGGATTCCTAAACCCTTGTTAAGTGTATGGAATTCGTGTATTTCCTTGTGATATGTGTTTGGGAGTAATGAGACTTGGTGATGTGTTGACTTGTACATATTGATTATTTTCTAATGATGAAAAAGGGGTAATAAAAGACAATGTGTTTAATTGTTGATGTGTGATGTTTGAGACTTGATTGAAAGGCTTGTTGAATCATTGTTGATGTTGTATCACAGTTGTATTGTTGTGAATTGTGTATTGTTATGAAAATGGTCATCTCTTCATTATTTGTGTGAACATGTCATTTGCGTTGGTTATGAAACATAGTTGTGATAAGCATTATGTGATAAGAGGATGTACCATTTCGAGGGACATATCGCGCGCCGCGATGGTTACTATTATCGAGGGTCGTATCGTGCACTGCGATGGATGCATGGACATATATGTCCCCCATGGGTCCCGGACTGAAAGACAGTGGGTGTGTATCACTAGGCCAGACATGCATCACTATACTTGACATTGGATTCCATTGCATTGCACATATTTATCATATAGTGAACTTGATATTGTGTTTTGCTGATCTTGTGAGTGCCTTTCTCTGGAACTTTGATTGGTGAATATTGAGCTTGTTGTTGAGGATATGTAATTGTTAGAGTATTGTTGTTGAGCTGTGTGCTATGTGAATTGTGAACTGTTAGGTTGGGCTGATTTTATGAAGGTTGTAATTGTGGAGGTTCAGTTGGGGTGTAAGGAGTACCCGTATTCTATCCCCTTAGCTTGTGTTTAAAGGTTTACTTGGTGAGTACCGCGTGGTTTGGTACTCACCCCTTGCTACTACATTTTTTTGTAGGTCACTAGCCTGGACCTTTGTGATATATTCTCTTCTTTTTCGAGGCTTCTTGGAGATTTGTGAGGTAGCTGTTTGTCAACTCAACAAATCTTCTTACTCATGTTTATGATCTTGTTCTACTCTAGAAATAATGTCATATGAGACTTGTGTTTTTCTTTTGAATCAGTTGTAATACTTTAGAGGCTTGTACACGTGACAACCAGATTTTGGGGCATTTTTTAGTTAATTATGAAATTTCTGCATTTTATTGTAATGGGTGAGTGTTAGGCTGACTTGTCTTAGTGGAATAAGACGAGTGTCATCACGTCCATTTTTGGGTCGTGACATGTATCACGTCACTTTCTATTCTCGCGCTCTTATTTGATATTTCTCTTTCTCTCTCTATTATTCATTTTTTGTATTTTAGCCTTCATTATGAATTTATACAAATATATTGAATTTATGTGTGTTTGTATTTTTCTTTTTTAAGTGTGATTGTATTTGAATTTTTGAAAGGTACATTTGTATTTGTATCATTAACAATGATTTGTAATTATATATAAAAAAAATACGTATATGATATGTATTTATATGTATGTCGAGAGTGTCTTGACACCTATTTCAATATGTATTTTCGAAGATACATCACTACCTTCAAGGCTTCAACTTATAGTCTGTATAATTATATTTGTATATTGAAAGATAATATTTATATTTATATCATTGACAAAAATATGTATCATTAAAAGTTACCATTTATATTTGTATCTTTAAAATGTTATCAATTATATTTTAAAAAAAAGTGATCACTGTAACCATTTAAGTTTTCCATTTGTATTTATCCTATATCAATCATCATATTTGAGAAAGATCAATTATCATATTTGAAAAGATACCAATTATCATAGTTTGAAAAGATCAATTATCAATTAGTATCATATTTGTATTTTAGTTCATTTATCATAATTGAAAAGATCCTGAGAAGATTTGGATACTTTAAGGAGTGATTTAAACTCAATTATCATATTTGAAAAGATCCTGCTGTACAATTTGCTCAAATTATTTATTTTGTATTTATAATTGTTAGTTATATCCATCAAAGAATATAATTAAGGATAAATTACCTATATACACATCTTTATTTTCCATATTTTCCATCATTCCCTACCATTTTAAAATATTTCTAGAATCCCTTATTTTTTTTCAATTCTCAAGTCAAAGAGATACATAAGTATTTCAGCCTTAACACATGATTTCCTTCCTTTTTTCACTCCTTTAATCTCTCCCTAATTTCACTCTACAACTTATCAGTTACAATTTTCATATCACTTTGATTTTCAAAAGGATTCTCTACAATCTTATCAGTTACAATTTTCAAAAAGATTCTCTACAATCTTATCAGTTACAATTTTCATATCAATTTGATTTTCAAAAGGATTCTCTACAATCTTATCAGTTACAATTTTCATATCAATTTGATTTTTTTTCCCTCATTTTTTCTTGTTCATCTTTTTCTAATATATATGTGTTCAGATTTTTAATGTATCTAGTTGTTTTTGTTTCTTAAATTAATGTATAATGTCTTCGTTTCAACATTATGATACATTACAATTTAATTATGTACAATGTATCGTGTTCAAATTACTAAATTATCTTACGGTTATAGTTTGTGATACATTAACTAGATTTTTAATGTATCTAGTTAATTTTGTTTCTTAAATTAATGTATAATGTCTTTGTTTCAACACTATGATACATTACAATTTTAGCATACACAGTGTATCGTGTTCAATTATTAATTTTGATACTTGATATAAAACTTCTACTAAATGTATCATTTGCCATGTATCTAGGTGTTGCTATGTATCGGATACACAACATTCTATTCTTGCATGAACAAATACACAATTTTTTAGACATGATACATAAATTCAAATTTACGCTAATTGTATATGATACGTAGCAACTACCAGATACATAAATAGTAATGTATTGATAAATCTATCCATCTCGGAAATAAAATTTAAAAAACGATTACACAAAATTATAAAAGGTATGAATGATCCATCAAAGGTATGGATCTCTTTAGAGTTTATGTTTGTTGTATCAATCCATAACGGATACATTGAAAATCCAAACTCTTGATTCTTCACCTCAACGATGTATCANAACAAACACAAGGAACCCTCAAAAGATTAAATAAATTCACCTTAATGATTCATTATCTTTAAATAGGTCAATTACCACATGAATAAATCCACTAAAAATAGAAGGGGGGACATTTTTTTAAAAAACCTTTTTGCCCTTCATGATTTCAAGGTTCATTTCGGTGGCACATTTCAATTCTCTTTCCCATTACTTAGAAAAAGTGTTGTTCAATTTAAACCTTCACACATTTTGTTACATAAAACATAATTGCGAAATGACCATTTAAACTTGCACCGTATATAAACTTACAAGTTTTTCTTTTAAACACCTTAACTCGATTTTTTTTTGCACATTAATAAACACCATTAAGAAACATATTGCATAAATTCCATGTCCTCTTCGAGTCCCGCCATTGTCTCGGGTGCTAAAACCACTTCAAGATCAACGGTTCCATTTCCTTCTCGTCCGGGGAAGGCGGAGATCTTACCGTCAAATTTATTAGCCATGCCACTTCGGACCGCGACCGGTCGGCCCCACCCGAAATCATTATCGTACATTGGAAACCTAGGTGAACTTCCCATAGTAATCATTGCCCCATCAAAATTTCCTAAAGGAAATAACCTAGGGTTACTTTCCCAATCCTTTACACCTTGGCGAACAGTGATATCACCGTGCGCCACTACGTTTTGATGTAGCTGATTCGCACTCCAATACAAGTCGTTAGATAACAATTCCTTAACCGAAGCAATGGTTGGGATGCTTTGGATCCCGTTCCCAAAATAGAGCGGATCCATCCGTTGCTCCAACCGATGTCGGCAATTGACCGCCATCCTAAACGTTGTCGTTTTGTTCCCTTCCAATTTCCTAGCCCGCGTCACGGATCTCCACAGCTGAGCACTCAGCGACTGGAAAGACGAAATCTCCAAAGCCGAATTCTTCACAGCCGCGCCGTTTTTCAAACCCGGCTCATCATTAACTGGCGTTATCTTTCCGTTAGTTTTACCGTTAACTCCCGTTTTGTTAGCTCTGAGCTTGAGCTTCAAAATAGCTTCTCGGCTAAAATGGAAGATCTTCTCACGCAACGGCTCGTCGCCGGAGAAAGTCGCCGACGGTCCACCTTCCGGGAACTTAAGCACCGCCGGTGAATCAAACACCGTTTTACGACTAAAACACGGCTGCCTAGTAATCTTCTTCTCCCCTTTTGAAAATTCGGCAAAAGTATTGAAGAAATTCCAGAACGAAGTTCCATCAACGACGGCGTGATTCATGGTACAGCCGATGAAAACGCCGTCGTTTAGCTCGGTAACCTGAATCGCCATTAAAGGTTTATCATGGCCAGCATAACTAAGGGTTTTATCAAATTGGAAGAATTTTCTGAAATAAATGGGAATATCAGATTGATTTTGTGGAACAAGAGTTGAAATCATGAGATGGGGTGCTTTCGTATGTACAAAATCAACTCCAGCGTCGTTACAGATGATGTAAACATACCCATCGGAATCAGTAATTAATCTGCCGGCGAGTGGAGGGAAATGGGAAAGGGTCTTAGAAAGTGCAATTTTGAGATGTGAAATAAGGGAATTTGAAGATTCAAAAGGAGATTGAGTTAACAAAACACCCTTTTGAATGTATTGACAAGAAAGCATAGGAAGATCAGAAACAGAGAGTTTTAAGGTATTATTAAGAGATTGATGATGATCTGGGTAAATTATGCATTTTGAAACTACAAAAAGTGAAGAAGTAGGCATAGTTGCAGGAATGGAGTTATGGTGATTTAGATGAATGGAAGAAACGGGGATGGAGATGGGGAAAGAAGTAAGACAGTTGGAAGGTATATATAGAGTATTTTAGGAGTCAAGTTTGGGATTTTTGGGTTCATGCACTTTGGTTGTTAGTGACTTTTTAATTTGACTCCTTTGGACTTTTTTTTCATTTTTATCTATTTCCTCTTTTTAAGTTGAAATCAGTAATTTGTTATGTAATATTGTCATATATGAGTTATTATTAGTAGGGGGAATTAAAGTTATCTTCTGATTAACTATCCACTTAATTAAGTGCAAGAGACAACACATGTTATGATGATCATTTGAATTCCAACAAATAGAGTTCTCTATAAACGAAGAAGTGCTTCATTTTTTGAAGTTCAAATGAAAATCTTCTGATTAAGTTCATGACTTCATACGAATTGAGTAGTTTTGTCCATATATATAGGAATTAGCAAGGGACAAACTCTATAGCTAAATAACAGAATTCATCACTAATCCTACTTAACTAGCAATGAATTATCATAAAGTTCTTTTAGTTACAAGCAATGAAGTTCATAGATTGATTTGACATGGAGTTTAAGATAAATAAATAAAACAAATTAATTTTGTGGTCCTAAATTAAAGTTATGTCAAATGTACTAAAATGTTTTTTTAATCTTGTGATCTTAAACATATCACGTCGAAAATTGAAATTAAATTGTTGACAAAAAAAGGGAAGATGTCATTCTTTTTTAAACAGACCAAAAGGTAGGTCATTCTTTTTAAAACAAATGAAGTATTAACTTGAGTTTAATATAAAAATTCATAAATTTTAAATTCTGAATATGTCAATGTACACAGAGAAATCTCATCAAACCTTCTTTGTCTACTTTCTCACACACATGTATTGAATCATTGATGATGAGTACAGAGTACAATAAATTATGAAAAGTGTCAAGGACATAGTTGTGGTGTTTATGGAGTTTGTACACTTATACAACTTGGGAAATTAGTGATGAAGTAATAAGTGCTAGGCACTTTTGTACATGGAACTTTCACAAAGAATGGGTTTTTTTTTCTATTACACTGACCCATCCCATATTAAGTGGACAAGGTTGTTCAAGTTTCTAGTTCCATCTACTTTCATCATGTGATCTATGGCTGACACAAATTTGCTATTTACCTCAACTGATGATTCAAAATTTTATGTCAGTAAATCTTGAGTCATGTGGTGGATATGGACATTACAAAAATACTTCCAAAAGTCAGATTATAAGTTTAGATGAACTTAGTAAGTTTTGTTTACATAAGTTATTTGTTACAGGAAGTTTATTGAATATATATGAATATTAGATTTAGTATCTAGACATATCACTTATAATCGTTATTCTTAAATTCAGAATTCATGAAATTTAAATTTTGACTTTGAATTCTGAATTTATATGCTTTCATAGATTGAATTACATTGATAACCCTTTAAACTTGCTTGTAGATTTTGTTTAAAATATTTGAGTTATGATAGGTAACTCTACCACTTCACAAATATATTTTATTAGGTATTTGAAAAGTGGAGGACTATCTATATGAGGTGAAATCTGCTCTTGACAAACAGACAAACTAAACTACGATATGTGGCTGAAGCAAAATCGAAGAGATGTTGGTTCCTCTCACCTCAGCCCGAGAAAATCTTGGGATTGTAGTCCTCGACATGACATGGACGGTTATCGCATCGATACAACCAAAGATCGCTTTGTAACCTGATAACCTGCAACATCCTCCAAAAAACAAATCACTTTCCAGTTGGATCACTCTCATAATTGCCCCTCAGGCAGATCAATAGTCAACCTCAAATCTAACCTAGTCTGCTTCCAATCAGCCTCGAGCCCACAACTAGAGGTGAGTCACGGGCTATCAAATAGCCTTTTCAAAACTAACGTGTAGTCTTTTCACTTTATGAGTTAGACCTGACCTTTTGGACGATAAAAGAGCCCTACCAAAAAAGAGAGGGGGTATCAAAGTCTCTCCTTGAAAAGATGACAATATCCATTTTATGGTTCTAATGAAAGAAGGCCCTCCATCTTTTCCCCTAATTTATTTTTCCTTTTGTTTGAACAATATATATTTTGGTACTTAGTCTCTATGTACTTTGTTGGTTCATCTAAAAGATAAAAATCTTGATAGGCTTTAATTCACTTGTTTTTAATCCTTTTTTACAAATTCAATTGTTATTCAAATTTCAAAATGAAGATTTTCTTGATTATTAGTAAGAGATCATGCTCATTATAAATCAAATTACATTATGCTAGGAAATATTTAGTACCATGATCATTAAGGATATAATACCTAATCTCAAAAATACTTTAGAATCTTTTTGATTGCTTTTTCGAGAACTACGATGTACACACAAACTTGTATTATTTCTTAAACCTCGTGGAATCTAAACATTGCCGTTAAAAATGATTTGGCCAATCCCCAACACTTGTTTAATTCATGTTAGTCCTAAAATGTGTATGTTTAGCCTTAATTGAACTTTAATATTGACTAGACATAAAGATGATTTAACTTGTTGCCAACCTTAGCCTACTAAACCTTACATGTGATATATGGTCCTCTATCTCTCAAATTGATTGTTTAGAGAAAACATCAGTCAGTACCAAATAACTAGAGATTTTAAATTCGAAATTTACTAGATACAAACGTCTATGTGAGATTTTTTTATGAAAATTCAAATTTCATCAAATTTTAAAATAATTATCAAACATCTAATCAAAAAAAAAAATAAAAAAATAACATTTTACACATTTTGTGGTTTTTAACCAATTTCCAAGAAGGCTAATACTCGCGTTCCTCCTTGGTGGTCGGAAATTCCTTATAAGCCATACCTTTTTTTTGTCCATTAAGGAAAACGTGCTTTAAATGATATTCCTACTAACTTTTTTTCTTTCTTTTCTTAAAGTTGTTTTTGCAAAGTCAAAAATGAGTTCGTCACTTTTTTTTTTTTATATATATCGAGAGAAAGGATTACGATAGCAAGCCTCTCCTTGACCTGTACGAATTTATATTGAGCATATGTATTCAAGTTTCTCTCTTATTTACTTACATACTCTCTTTATTTTATTATAACTGTTGTCTTAGCTCATTTCACATCCATTTAGAAAAGTTATAAATACAAGATGTGTTTTACTCAGTAACTCCTATTTATTAAATATTTTTTAAGAATTAAGCAGTATTAAAAAGAATTGATTCTTTAATATTAAAATATAATTGAAAATAATTTCTAATTTTGATTTTTGAAATTCTAAAGTGATAATTATTTTTAACATTGTAAATTTTATTTTATCTTTTCTATAATGAAATATTATTATTAAAAAATATATAATATAACATAATTAACTTGATCGTTATTATGAAATGTTATTTATTATAATATTATAATATATAGAACGGTGGGTATATGTGGCTCCATAATCTAATTAATATATTTAATTACCTATTGTAATAAAGTAATTAGAGGATCTAACAGTACCCATTTTACCTCACGTTTTTGTGACCCATCACTATTAATCTATTTTATTTTTTTAATTAAAAGACAAAAGGGCACCTTCATTGTGGGATTGGTCGAAATATATGATCGGCCACAATTCATTATTATCCATAATTATCTCAACACTTTGGTGTTTTAATTTTAAACAACTTTTCATGAGAATTTTTTAAAGCTTTTTCGAGAAAAAAATCTCATTATTTGAAAATCAGTGTTTGATCATAAAAGTTTCAAATTTTGAAAAATATCTAAAATTCTAATTTTTACTCACTTTTTCAGAAAATAGGTAAAAAAGCTCTAAAATTAGGTGAAATAAACAAAATGCCCTTATTGTTACTTAACGAATAAAAATAAGTATTTGGAAAAAATAGAGACAAATATACAATTTTGAATCAATTTTTTCAATTTAAAATAAGTAACAATTAATTCAAAAAATAACGATTTAATGTACCCTATCATCCTCACCACGTGTCACCGCATCATCATCCACTTACTAGTTTGGCTGATTTCAATCTTTTTTCTATAAATAACGATTAATTCAAAAAAAAAAAATAGTTCTTGGGATTTGAATTTTTAACGTCAAAGTGAATTTTAATTTTAAACTCATTAAATCAACATCCTGTGGTGTGTTTAGGAGATTCAAAATTTATATACATATTTATAAACTAAAAAAAATCAAATATAAAGTATAACTTTTTTACTAAAGGGATCGAATGAACACCCCAACCCCTCGAGAAATAGTAATAAAAATGATATATATATATATATATATATATATATATATATATATTATCAAATTTATGTGCTGGATTGTGTGACAAAATCAAGTGAAAAAGATTATTAATTATATTTTAAATAAAATAAAACCTGGTTCATGCATCTGAGGATAGAGGTGGGGTATATTGGTATTAATTTAATTTACTAATTGACCCTTTTGTAATGACATATTAGGCCCAAACAAAAGCTTAATCTTTGGAAATTAGTTGTTAATTAGCACACAAATGGCACAATCATATCTTCTTATCAACTTTTGCTAATTGTGTCTGGTATCAGACTGATCAACTAATAACATACGTACAAGATTATCACTAATTAATCTTTCATTAATAGGTGTATTATCAACCTTATCATTGTCATCATTATTGTTGATAATTATTGAAAAAAATTCATTTACACCTCTTAACCCACCCCCACCCAAATAAATAAATAAAATAAAGGAAAACAAAAATTACGTTGTCCCAAGAGATTGAGTCACTTTGTATTATATTAGTAAAAAGTTAAACCAAAGTTTAGAGTGAAATTTCTTTAGATAAGTTTTTCATCTAACTAATTTACTATTTAAAAACAAACAGAGATATGATTAGGTGGGATTTATTTTCTATGTTAAGAAAAATCTACAAAAAATTAGTAGTATATAAGGTATTTATTTACCAATATAGTTGATAGTTGTGTATGTTCAAGTATGTTTTATGTATTTATTGGTTTGACGTAAACACTTTGTACGAAGATGTTTTTAATTTATTTATTTTGCTCTTTTTATGATTCCAGATTAATGTTTATTTTGGAAAGTTGAGATACTTGGTTAAGTGAAAATAGAAATTTGTAACTTGTCTTCTAAAAAAAACATAGAAGTATAAATTATTTTTTCAAGGAACAAATTTATACCTAGATTATTTATCAATAACATTCTCTTTTTTTTTACAGATTTTGTTTGCGATTGATTTATTTTTTTATATATTTAAAATTTGTTGCAAACAGGATCGTAGAATTGACTTGTAAGTAAATATGTTTTTTCTTTAATGGATGATTGTTCTTACGTTTTAGGTCAGCTTTCACCAATTGTTGTAATTTATGTCTTCTTTACTAATTTATTTAATTTCCTTTGTTTTATTTAATCTATTTTCCCCTTCAAAAGAAACTGACAGAATTTCAGAAATTGACAAATTTGAAATAAGAGTACTTTCAAGTTAAAAGGTTAATGTCAAAGATATTTCGGAGCTGAAAAGTGAATGACGGATAATTTTATACCAATTCAAATAGTTGAGAGACATTTTATACCCTTTCCCATTTTTTTAAAAAAAGTGTTTTTTTAATTTATAAAAAAGATCAATAAGTTTTAAAAACATTTTTCAATAATTATTAGTATTTGATGAAGTTTTTTAAAAGTGTGTTTAAGTATATTTTTCTCAAAATGCTTTTAAAAATTCAAAACAGTATTTTTTAAAAAGGGAAAATTACATTTTTTTAGTGTATCAAAAATAAATTTGGCCAAACACTTCACTTCCTTAAAATAATATTTTTGACCTTTCAAAAACTTGATCAAATATGCTATAAATATATTTTTCACAAACATACTTTTAGCGAAAATATGTTCTTTTAACTTTTGGCGTATGTAAACATATCTGAACGCATCAAAATATGATAAAAATATGTAATATTACAAACTAGATGGTATATCTAATTAATTAGCTCCTAAATTAATGAGATTCAATGAATAATAATAAAAAGGGAAAATTGTACATAATGGCAAACTATTAATTCAAATTAAATGGTATAACCACACTTTGATTTAATTGTGCCCCGTAGCAAACTGTTTGTCAGTCGCCTCTCTCCCTCAAACTCTTGCTCGCCACTCTCCCTCTCTCGCTCGCCTCTCTCGCTTTATGCACACAAAAATGTATAAATTGTGTTTCTGTTTGTATAAAGCGAGAGAAAATGGTATATACACATGCAAACACATATATCTTTATCCTATACGCTTATAATTATACAATACAAATATTTTCATGTCCAGTTCTCTTTTGCTTTTCTCTCTTTCTCGCTTTATACAAACACAAATTATACAAAATACAATGTATAATTTATGTTTGTATAAAGCGAGAGAGAGAACGATATTTGATATACAAACGTTTTATTTCGATTCAATTGTATACAAATTCAAATTTTATACAGATATACAAACACATAAAATTAACTTGAGAGACTCTCAACGATTATACAAACGAGAGACTGACAACAATTTATACAAATGGTCTGCCAGCGAAATTATACAAATCTGAAGAGGAGCCAGCGAATTATACAATTGCTTCTTTTGTATATATGTATAGCGAAATAGCCTAGTCATAACATGTTTGTTATGGAGCGCAATTATGCAAACTTTGTTATACCATACAAATATAAAAAAGAGCAACTTACACAAATAAATATATTTATAGGGTTAATGAATACCAATAGCTATAAGTATGCTATTTACAATAAATGACTACAATTTATATCACTTTTTCGCTATATTTTTGTATAGTTTTTTATTTTTTTTATTTATACATTAAGTACAACAAACTAAATAAGGAATTGACTCTAAATATAACCCACTATCCTTACATTACGTCCATACAATGATCAACTTCCCATAATTAACTTTATAACTAAAAATTACTCATTTAAAGACATATCATATCATATTTTTTATCAGTTTAACAAAAAATGTGATACATCATACTCAATTTTCTTGTTGTCTCCATAATTCTTATTCTGGCGTCGTGAAGGTATTAATAATTTTTTTTTGTTAATTCAAGTTATTGTATGTAAGCAAATTGTTGAATTTGTGAATGAAGGTTAAGTATTTCGATTTTGAATTAGGTGAACTACATGGCAAAAGATACACTAGTTGTTAAACAAAAAATGAATACACCAATATAGAATACAATGAATACGTTGCTGTTAAACTCAAAAATGAATACGTTGGATACAACTATACTTGTATTCCCTAATCAACTTTTTATCTTGGACATAGTACTTATCTATCTAGATATAACTGTATTCGCAAATCACATTTCAACTTGTGCTTATATAACAATACAAGTATCTACGCATATAAATATGAATACATTTCAACACTGTTGTTAAGCAAAAATATGGATACATTAGACAAACGAGCAAAAAAGATACAATTTGTGGGTATAAAACTCTATAAGTATGGATATATTAGACATATGAGCAAAAAAATATACAATTTGTGGGTATCAAACTGTATAAGTATTCTTGTAAATAAAATTTTGAAAAGGCCAACAGTATTGTATTGATGTATCCAGCTATACTTGAATTCCCTAATCAACTTTTTAAATTGAGAAAATGACCAAAAGCCCCCCCAACCTATAGCCGGATTTCCAACTACACACTCATACTTTACGGGGGTCCTATTACCCCCTGAACATTTTTTTTTTACTAATTTTCTCACCCTTATTTGCTGAAATGTCCAAGAAGGTGAGACCAACTCCCTTAGGCGCATAAGAACAGAAAATAAAACGTTAAAAGCTGAAGAAAACTACACATGTGAGTCCAAATCAACTATATTAAATCTCCAATGGTATAATCTCATCTCTCCCAAAATCAAACTCTCTTTTTCTTCCTTTTTTTCTCAATTCTTCTAATAGTTGACAAATCTCCAACGGTATATTCCTTCATTCTCTCCCAAATCAGCTTAAAACTTGAATTTACTTGTCAAAGCATTCAACTGTAGTTTTAATTTCGAAAAAGCTTGAAGCTTTAGGGCTTGTAATTTCTCTGATTTCATAGTTATGGTTCAAAAATTTTCTTCAATGGAATGTTATTATACCAAAACCCAGTTATTGCTCTTCATTTTTTTTGTCAATTTCATAACCCTAATCAAACACAATAATCAATATCGTTCAAAATCGCTAGCAAAGAACTAAAAGAACTAACCTTTACTTAGAGAAAACTTCGACCCAACAAACGAAAAAAGCTAAATGAACCTTTCCCAACCTTCCCCAAAATTTTTTGATTGGAACGAAATCTCAGATCGAAGAGAATGAGGGTGAATTTGGTCAGATCGAAAAAAGGTTAGGTTTAGAGAAAGAAAGAGGAAAATGAAAAGATTAAAGGAAATTCATGGGTTCTGGGGTCCAGTCATTATGTGGCAGCGCATGTAAACAAACATTTAATTATATCTGGTTTATGTGGACACGTCAACAAATAAGGGTGAGAAAATTAGTAAAAAAAATGTTCAGGGGGGTAATAGGACCCCCGTAAAGTATGAGTGTGTAGTTGGGAATCCGGCTATAGGTTAGGGGGGCTTTTGACCATTTTCTCTTTTAAATTTGACAGAGTACTTATGTATTCAAATATAATTGTATTCACAGATCAACAATTCAACTTGTGGTTATATAATAATACAAATGTCTATATATATAAGTATTCTACTATATACAAAATTGACAATCAAAGAACCCTTAATCTCTTTTTTGTTCATGTTCTTCTTGTACTCATTTTTTAACAACTATATACATACGAAATCAAATTTTCTAACAATTTCAATACAAGAGGACAATCCATAATATAATGACAATGGCACACAATACATGTGTTGAGATATATAAGTAAATGACATTAAACTAAAAAAAATAAAGCATACAAATCTCAATTTCATTTTCCTCTTGTTCCTGCTCGACTGCTCTTTTTTCACACCCACTTGAATCACAAGATTAGTTTTCACTTTTGAACCTTTTTTCCTCTTTACTAATTTTGCATGTTGGATTTCTTCAAGCAGATTTAAGGGTATATGGTCATTAACCTTTTTTGTTCTTCTTTCGTTCTCCATTGCAGCAATAGAGCCTGAAATTTTGACTTGTTGTTCAGTAATACACAAATCAAAAGAAGGTAGTTCATCCAACAATTTGTCAAATAAATGTATATCTCTTGTAACCCTCCTCGGAGTATCAATTTCAGCCATTGAAATGGATAAACAAATTCTTGAATCAAAACCCTATGAAAATAGAAGAAAGTGTAGATGTGTAGAGATATAATGTTCATAAAAATGAGATAAATATGCAATTAGAAGATATCTGATGGATATAAAATCACAAAAATCGCTCCTGCAGTGATGTAATGGATCTTGAATTTGAATGAATTTGGGAGGAAAAAATCAGAAAGTATGTGACGTATGAATATTGATGAAAGAGAAAATTTTGATGATGGTAAACATGGGAAAAGATCACAAATGTGTCTGCTATTAATTAATTAGGCATTCAATAATTACTTTCCTATTTAATATTTATTTATTATATTAAATATATATATATATATATATATATATATATTTATTTGTACATAATTAACTTTGCTATTTATATTCTAATTATATCCATATAACATGAAAAAAATAAAACGTAATTATTTTTTTTGAATATATATGAATGTTTGCCATATTCTGAAGTTTTTCCTATAAATTTTGTGTTTGCTATATGTGAAAGTTGCTCTAATAAAAATCAACTCATTTTATGGCCCATTATTTATCCTATATCTTGACCCAACTCATCTAAATCCAAATAATCTTCACATGGGTGAATAATTCATTCGTTTAATAACTCAACTCATTTTATGTCATCTATTTAAAAAAGTTAAAAGGGTACAAAAATTATATAATGGAAGGACTAATAATATTGATTCCTGGGATCATGTGCTTATAATTAAACCCCCCCTAATCATTATTTCATTCATGATTAATTAGGAGTAGTTTGGCACGTATGATTAATTAAAAATCATTATTGAAAGACCAAATATTCTTTTGTTGAATATAAATATTAATATGTTAACGACCATCTATAATTAAAAAAAATCAATTTTTTGGTTGATGGATACTTCTTTCATATCAGAAAAAAAGAAGAAGAAAAATACAATTTTTGGACTCTTTACAATGTATATATATCTACTTTGGAATGTTAACTGAACCAACAATTTCCTGTCTATTTGGGGAGCTTGATGTAGGTGAAACTTTGTCAAAATTTGGAATTGAAAATAAGAAATAAATAATTATGTGATTAATTATTGATATGCCAGCTATTAGCTATAGAAGAAAAAATTGGCCACCTAAGACTATGGTACTGACTATATGTTATAATTAGTTGCCAACATCTATATGGTTAAAAACAACATAATTTCTCTACATGCATGCATGTCAAATTTTACAAGTTGTACAAAATTTGGTCACTTCAATTTTTAATTAATGGTGGTGTTTAAGATAGTTGGTTCGCGTTTTAATTATTTCATCAAGTACTTGCTTTTTTTTTTATGAACCACACATATCATGTAATTACCTGCCTTCAACGAAAGTCACCTTGTTGGATTTGAAAATCATTTACATTTATTTTATCGGTCACGCAGGGGCGGAGCCAACATGATGTTAGAGGGTTCATCCTAACCCCTTTTGACAAAAAATTAAATTATTATTTATATATAGTTGAAATTATTTTTTATGGGTATATAACAGATGGTGAACCTCCTCGACTAGTTTATGACTATATTTTATATTTTGAACCCTCTTTACTACGCCATCNCAACATGATGTTAGAGGGTTCATCCTAACCCCTTTTGACAAAAAATTAAATTATTATTTATATATAGTTGAAATTATTTTTTATGGGTATATAACAGATGGTGAACCTCCTTGACTAGTTTATGACTATATTTTATATTTTGAACCCTCTTAACTACGCCATCGTCGAAAAATTTAAAAAAACCCCTTGCGTGTCTAGTTTCGCGGAGTAGCATCCTATGCAAAGGGATATAGATCATAGTTGCCACTCTTATATGTTCAAAAATTGGCCACGTCTAGGACTAACTGTGTTGTGCAAACGAACTGCACCTGCCTTAATATCAAAGTTCAAAACAAACTAATTGGCCCATCCACTTGAGGCAAGCCTGGCAACAAATCAATTATTGTGAAAAAGAAAGATTTTTTTTTGAAAAATATAAAAATCATTTAAGGTGTTGTTTCACGAATTTTTTTTCCGCAAATAATATAAATTTCACTAATTTAGAATTTAATTACATACTTTTTCTTGAGTTTTTGAAATTACCATTCGTGCCAGATTTTGATCCAAAGATACATGTATATACATAAGGTCAAAATTAAGTGTAATTTGTTATAGATATATTGTATCCAACTGGATTCGCATGTATTTGAGATACAATGACTCTCTCCACTCTCCTCTCCCGCTAGCCTCTCTCTACTTCTCTCGCTCCCCCCTCTCCCTATGTATCTGTGTTTTATCAGAATGTATTTGAAATGTATCTGGTGTGATTTACATATATATGAGATACACTGGGTGACTGAACTCACTCGCTCGCCTCCCTCCTATATCGCTCGCCTCTCTCCCTTTGTAGAGTGTATCTGGTAGCAAAAATATATACATAAGGTGTGTTTGACTTGAAATCTGATATGAAATTAATATTAATTAGTAAATATGATAAGAATATTTATATAATTAGGATAATTTTTTTCTCTAAATATATATTCCCTACATTTAATTTAGAATAAAAACAAAAGAACTTTGAAATTTTTGTAAAATAAATATCATAATAAAAATTTGAATATGAGGTATATTCCGAAAGGAGGCAAACAAATGTATGGCCTAGTCTTACCAATTACCATACAACTTGTACAAAATTCATGTACACCTCCTATTCCTAATACAAGCAAATATGCATTATTATAAAAAGAAGTAACCAAATTAGTAATTGATATCTATAAATTTAAAATTTTGAATTTGTTATTTTAGAAAAGCTAAAATAATTGCACATTATATTGTTGAGAATCCGACAATTCCAGATGGGATGGCAACAAAAATCCATGTTAAAATAGATGTTTGTTTCTAGTTGGTAGAAGACAATGGGGCAGTCATTTCCACACTATTTTGCTAAGATCTGATGAAGCAAATTGCACATAATAGACATGGATAAGTTCTAATTTATAATGAGCACCCACTACTTGATTATTATTTTTTATTTTTGAAATGTCATAGTTGTATATATGTAAGTTGTCAATTGATAATTGTAACATTTTCTATTCTTTGGCATGCTAGGATAAATAAACATACATAGTCAATGCTAGTGATTAATCTTGGATAATTTTCATGAACTATTGGAGTATTGACTTTTATTTAATCACGTTTGTTACACAACTTGCACTTTTTTCTAAAAAAATTTTTGTAAAATTTATTTTTTAGATAGGGATGTGAGAAAAGTGCAAGAAGATAATGGAGGTTGGCTATTTTTAATTGGTGGAATATTGCTCCTAAGTCATTTCACTCTCAATACTTAAGAGTCTTCGAGACTTCAAGGGGACAATGTAGTCCACACAAGGTCACAACACTCCACAATGTTACTAGTCTTTTAGATATTTCTCACACCTGGTTAATTATGTGCTGCTTATTGAGTTGCGATCATACTATCTAAAAATTTAAGAGAGAATATATTTTTATTTTTATTGTATTTTTAATAATAATCCTTCTGTGTATTTTTATTTATTCATGTTTGACTTAACACACCCTTTAAAAAGCAATAATAAAATAATATTTGGATTCCTCCATTTCAATTTGTTCGTCCAAGTTTCTTTTTGAATCCGTTTAAAGAAGAATGTCTTTTTCATGTTTTCCATCTCAGCTTCAATTTATGCATCTTATCTTCCACGGGAGTCACCTCTACCTTTTTTCGAACTTCGTATCTAATTTTATCTCTACTACTGGTATGTCCACTCATCTACCTCAAGTGAGTCAAGATCCTCACCACCCCCTCAATTAACGAAACTTCAACCTGAAATAAGTAAATTTCATGTGTCCATAGTACCCTTCAACTTCTGACCATAACTAAAAACTATTTTCAACTTGAAGGTTCATTGCACGTCAAGGTAAAAAAATTAGATTGTTTCTTTAAAGAGGGGTATTATTAGATGAAAAGTTTAGTAAATGACAAAAAAATTCAATATCTAATAATGTATAAGGAAAAATTTAAACTTTTTCCTCGCCAAAAAGTAGTAGTACTATTGTGTACCCAAGAGAACAACAAAATTTCAACAAAAAGAAAAGTAGATATGTTAGGGTATTAATTGCCCGAGTTTCTTACCATAAATATGTTTTTCTTTTGGGAAAGGTTTAAGATAGTCCTTTTCTTGTAGGAAAATATTTAGGACTCTATAAATAAATGTTTGTTCCTTCTAACATAATTAGCATTCGCAATGTAGTCCTAGAGTTTTGAGAGTTTCGACTATGGGGGAGAATTTGTGAATTTCCTTGCATTCCGAGTGAATTGGTTGAGGTTATTTCTCTCTATATTTTGTACTCTTATATATTTATAGTAGATTATTCATCTCCTTTGGATATAGGTTGATTGACCGAACCACGTTAAATTTTTGTGTCTTTTGGTATATTTCTTATTTGTCTTCTTATTCATGGTCTTTCGAGATTTGCTTTGCTAGCTTCCGCATTGCACCTGCTTATTTTAGGTCCTAACAAGATACTCCCTCCGTTACAATGTGACACTCTTTCTTTTTTAATTTATCTAAAAAAGAATGTCATATTATTATAATTAAAACGATTTAACTTTAAAATTCCTTAATGAAATGAATTTCCTCTGCACAAACATTCTATGCTTATTTTAGACCATAAATTTAAAATCTTGATTTTTTTTTCTTAAATATCATAGCAGTACGTAAAATAGGAAGGAGAAAAGTATTTGCATTTTGCAGCAATTTTATAAAGTTTGTGGTCAAAGTAGAGCAGGACAAAATTAGTATAAATGCAGTGTATGTAGTGACAAGTGACTAGATTATTTAATGGGGTCAGATGATCCATTGAAGGATTTTTTTTTCTAAATGTCACATCTTTGGTGAAAATAATAGTAAAGTTTATTTTTTGGTGTATTGGATTTACATGCCCCATACATTGCATGTGGATTCAAAAGAAATTGACAAAATTTTGTAGTCTTAAACTATTCTATTTTGTAACACATCTACATGGCTTGTTCTATTTTGCAATTTTTTTGTTTCATTAATTAATAATTTATCATAGTTTAATTTGTGATTAGGTAAGTATTAGATATTCTAATAGTTTTTTTAGGGACATTGAGACATATATATCAATCATAACGGTTATTGACACTAAAAATTAGTTAAAATTAGTCATGGCAATAGTAACCTAAGAAATTGGCATATATTAGCCAACTCTTCCAAATATCTAGAACTAAACAATGTATTCAACCCAACAATACCATTGTCATCTCGATCAGGCTTGACGATCATGACCTACCGTAGAAGCTTCTCCCACTCTCTTGTTTTCGTTGTCTATGGACCACGATTAATTTTACCTTTTCATATAAAAATATTTGGGATTTTTTTGAGTGAGCGTGATTTGAATTGATCGAAAATACTTGGATGAGGTAATACCCAAAATTTGAGAAAGATAGACTAAGAGTGAATTGGAATCAAATTTAGATATAAAAACGCCTCAACAATATGTGTATATTGTATTATATATCATGTATATTGATGTATCCCTCAAGCAAATTTACATGAATATACATAGAAATAGAGTCTGCTAAAGATAAGCAGATATACAGAATTTTATACACTGATATACATAAACATATATATAGATATACATAAGGATATAGAGATGGAGTAATCTTTAACTCGAGTTAGCAATATGAAAAGTAGCTTAAATGTCTCCAAAATCTAAAGGTCATTAAAATGTTTTAAATAAAACGCGATATCACTTGATCGAATCAAATTACAAATACCCATATAGAGAAATTCAATCCAAACTTTAAAGGGTTTTTAATGGTGTTTTAAAGTCACTATCGCATATTTGGGCGCTAGGCTCAACTTGCTTTAGGCTATAAGATTATTTTTTTTGGTTTTCCATCAGTGTTCGATATCTACATTGAAGTTTAACTATTCTGGATTCACACCGCGTAAGACTCCATTCGGGAGGAAGTACTCCCTACCAAGGATTTTTTTCATATCAGAGCTCATAATCGAGACATTTGATTAAGGAGAAACAACCCTATCTGTTGTATCAGATCCGTTGGTGGTTTTGGACTAGAAGATTTACACGTTGGAGCAGCCGGTGTTGTATGTTCTTTTTATTGTGTAAGACATTTTCAATGTGTGAATGACACTATTGGTTGTTACAAGTTATTAAAAATAATTTTTTTAAAAATCAATTGATAGTGGTGCACATTATTAATTAAAATGCATATGGTAATTGTTTAATTAGGCTTTTAGCATATTTTTCATGTCTAAGAATTTTGTCTTGCACATATTACTAGACCAAACGTCTTCATATTATTTTTATTTTTCAAAAATGGAGAGGAAGAATAACGCTATTACAACAATATATCGTTTAATTGTAAATAATAATATATAATTCATTTAAATTTGTATAAACCTATACTCTAATATGAAGTCTTTACTGCGTTGATCTACGCCTTAACAATTCTAACACCTTGTTTGGATGGTTGTTACCTGTTGTATTGTATTGTATTAATGTTAGTTTAAATATAATGTTTGTTTTGAGTTTCACTTAAATTCTATTGTATCGGTTCGTTTAAATCCATGGTTAAGTAACGATAAAAAGATTCATTTTGTAACGATCGATTTGGTGTGATCACGTCGTTTTCTTAATATTTTCTTCCCATTTTGTCTTTATTTAATATTTAATAATTATATTTCATGTTTCACCCTACCTTTTCATAGTAGTTCTACACCATACCCTACTTTTCTCGTAGGTTTATCATTTAAATTATGGATGTACGACATTATATAACAATGGAGAACAACACAATCTATCCAAACATTGTATTCATTAAAGCAATATAGTACAATACAATACAATACAACATAATATAATACAATACAATATATTAAAAATAAATATTTCTAAAAATGAATTGACGGTGTAATTTTCTTGTCCACGGTTAGTGAATAGTAGTTAATCTCTTTATTTTAAGTCTCTCACCACCTCGTCTGATGGGCCTTACGTCAACTAAGATCCACTAATGACGGTTGTTGCCGCTGCTTCTTCTCTTCCTTCTTTCTTCGTTGCTTTCCTTCTTCATTCCTATTATTCTTTCATGTCATGACCAATTAAAGCTTCTTAAAAAATTGATTTGCCGCAAACGTGAATAATATATCAAAAAACTTGAAATATTGAGAGGGGCTCGTATCTAAGTTTTAGAATAGTTTAGATGAGATTTGAATTGGTTGGAATTAAAAAGAAATCGATCTGCAATGTATACTTTATTATATTAACAAATTATACATTTTTGATACATAATTATACATTATCTATACACTATTTTACACTATTAATATAAAATATCGATACGTTAAATGTACAAATGATTATTGTTGAAAATATTTTTTATTTCCCGTATATATTGATAATTAACCGTATAATGGATGATTATTGTCATTCCCAACTATAATCTTCTTCGATTTTCAGTATCCTCAAAATCTGAATTCAAAACTCTAATTAATATCGAGATGATCTTTTTTTATTCATCCACAATCATCATGTAGATTATACACCAGTTCATTTTTCATTCAGTGGAATCAGTCCAGGTGTGCGTGCAGAAGCTAGCCTAGACACCATCGTCAACAAAAAAGAAAAGTAAATTGTGAATATGGGATATAACTTTTCTCCACTCATCCCATGAACACATGAAGCTATTAACATCTTTTCTCCAAGAAGCATGAATTGATAAAAGTCATTCCAGTAATGGAATCTCTCAAGGCAGAGGCACTATGTTCTTGTACCTCATAAAGCCAAGTGTGGATCGACACACGAATTCTCACTGATCATGTTTCTCTGTTTAATCTTAATTCATGTCATCATCATACCAAATAAAAATAAATGTGGAAAGTATATGAAGAAACCTTATCCCTATACAAGAACCAGCATTTAACAAAAAACTAACACAATATAATAAAACAGAGATTTTATCGTGGAAACCTTCCTCCCTCAAGGAAGGGAAAATCACACCACAATATTATTACTTTCAAGAACAATTCAAGATTACAACTCAATAATCAAGGAACTAACTCTAGCACCTTTACTCTCTATCGATTAACTATAATCGATGACTCTACTCTCCAAAAAGTCAAACTCGCTTCTTGTTACAATTCTCTCAAACCCTCTCTTAACTCTACTCCCCAAGAAGTCAAACCACTTCTTGTTATACTTCTCTTAAACACTCTCTTTCTCTCTTAGAACACACCTCCTACACACTAATTCAAGACGAACCAATGTAACACTATACTGTTGGGTTTTAAAAGGTGTGAATGAAAAATGAAAAGTTGCGACTTTTATGAAGAGTTGTGACTTTGACGAAAAGTTGCGACTTTTATGAAGAGTTGTGACTTTTATGAAAAGTTGCGACTTTTATGAAAAGTTGTGACTTTTATGAAAGGTGGTGACCTTTCCGAAAGATTGTAACTTTTCCAAAGTTTTGTGACCTTTCCGGTAAGGCACAATAAGAACCTTTTCACACTACCCTTTGTTTTCTATAAATTGAGGAATTTCCTCTCATTTTAAAAATAGAATTTTTCTGGACTTCTTCTACTACTAAATCTAGTATTCTAAGTGTACTTTATTGCCGTTGAGTGGCTTGCTGACACCAGTGTTTTGGGTATCAATACACTGGTGATTGAGATCATTCTATCCTGAGAGAACATATTCCAAATCAAACCTCGGATACTAGAGGGGAATAATTTCCTTAAGGGGACACTGTGCATTCAGTGGGCTTGATCTTCTTTCTGTTTTTCCAGATTCTGGTATGTGTTACAGATTTTAGATTTGTGAATTAATTTATGTTCTTTTGTTCTTCACTGGTTCATTAAACTTTGGTAACTTCGTGTTTCTGCAAAGTTTGTTGGAATCAGTAAGATTCTTTAAACATAGATTGACAACAATTCTTCTTTAAGAATCTAATATGTTTCCGATTCTAGTTTCTCTACTAGTTTTAATTTTCTAGTTGTGAAAATGTTCTTAAACTTTATTGTATCTTACCAAGTTCTTTAAAGTTTTGTTCTAAGTATCTTGGGAATAACATATACTTCAGAAAGAAATCCTAATTCTAGTACTACTTCTTTCTTTCACTTTCTTGATCTCCTCAATGACTCATCAGACTTCACGGAATAACTCTCTTGAATTTGATATTGCAAAGACGACTTTTTCTTTCTTTGGCTTTGTCCTTTTATAGACGACTTTTACAAGGAAATGAATTTGTTTACCTAGAAATTAAAGCTAATCCTTTCCCATATAGAACTTGTTTGCCTCCTTCCTTTTCCGCATAGGAGTCGTTTGTATTTATTCCTTTCCTTCTTTTACTTGAATTGTTATTTTGGACACGCTTTTCCTATTTTATATCCGAATGAGTGAATTATTCCCGCCTCTTTATTTTAAGTATGATATGTGTTATATATGTGAACCTGGTTCATGTAGATCTACCTCGTCCACTTTTAACACATTTACTCACCATAGTTCCATACCTACAGATGTGACTGAACCATGTCAAGTGGCCAACTCTCATTTTATTTTCAATATGTGTTACTTGCATCCTTTGGTGAATGTGGTCATTATTAGTCTTAACTAAATATATAGTCAAAATACAAGAAAATCTTCTACGTAAAAAACATGAACTTATAGAAAAGCATCCAGACCCTTAAATGATACTTGGATTCTCAATTCATATATATATTAGTGATATCTCTCGGGCGATATTACTAATAACTCTAAAGTCATTTACGTAATTTTCTTGCTTTGAGAAAATAATAACTACAATAGAGGCGATGTTAGAGAAGTGATAGGGGTTCATCTAAATTTCCTTTTTCAAAAAAATTTATCGGTAAAAATTCTATCTCCATCACAAGTATTTGTAGAGATGAGAGCATATATTCATAGAGGTATCTTTCATTGTCAACTTTTATGCACCTTTTATTGGAATTGAAAGAAAATTTTGGGCGGTATTTTTATAGTGTTCATGTCAATATCTATTAGTACAATTTTGTTTTTATATTATGTATTTGACTTACAACAATTAATTGTAACTTTATATAAGCTACATTAGATCAGTTATTTTAAGATAAACTTACCAATTACATATACCGTCCAGTCAAATTTATTTATCAATATCGCTGAAATATTCAAAACCTATATATATACTAATTATATATGTTACTGACCTATCACCAACAGTTTGTTCAGGATTTCAAACAGAACAATGACCATTAAATAGGAGGGCGATGCACAACTTATTAAACTTATTATATATATATCAGAAAAATCTGTATATCACATGTTGCGCTATAATCATTGAACCAATGTCTAGGACAAGAGAACCTTAAGCATAAGGAAGACATGCCAAGTGGATCCTCATAATTCCAGCTACATACTTTTTTGGTTAATATTATTTTCTACTATTACTCATTTGCAATGAGTTGTAGTACTCTCTGTCTTAGTGCATTAAATATTAAGTTTGTTAACCTTTTTACAAATCCTTTTGGCATGTCTATATTATCAAATTTGTTTGGACTCAATTGAGTGCTGATAATAATATAATTTAACCTCCACTTTCTGTCTTCTTTTCAACTTTCTATTGCATGTGTATCAAAAGCTTAGATGGAGTTTTTTTTTTTTTATCATATAGTATATATAATTTTTGTGGGCCTATAAAGAAGCACAACAGAGAAATGCTTGGTAGTCCAAAAATAAATCAGTCAATTGTGCTTTTACTCCTTTTAGATCCTCCTTTCATTTTCTTCATAATAGTGGTCATGAATGGCACCTTGTCGCACCTCAACTATTTCACTAGGTACCTAATGTATCGTACTAGCTACTAACTATATCACGTAATTCTGTGTACTAAAATTTAGAAGGATGGAAAGTAATTATCTAATGGTTTTTGTCTCTATTGAAATTCAAATAACTTTGATCTCTTGTGACTTTCATCAACTTCATTGACTGTTAGGTCACACCGTGATGTTCTTTTTAGTTGATCCTTATTTGACCTACACAAAGTGCACTATTCTTGAAATCAAAATGAAGCAAGGTATTAGAATCTAGTTGGAAAAGGGGTAAAGGAATATAAAAGCATCAAACCTGTTGGTTGAGAGACAAGGTATGTGGTCTAAATATATCTAAGAGAGAATTATATCAATTAAGAATAAAGTGGCAAAGTGCTATCCTATTCAACTAGCAAAAAGGCACTTTAGAAAAAGGAAATAGTGGGGCATTTTTGTCATTTATTGGAAAAACTTATATGAATGGTCATACTATGACTTAAATTATTTGGCTAATGGAGGGGACCAAAATATAACGAGGAGAAGATGTTGGTGGGCATTAGGATTTTCATGATACTTGTCATAGTAATACTACCAAATAAGCCCCCTTCGTTTCAATTTGTTTGTCTTATTTTTCATTATAGTATGTTTACAAAAGAATGCCACTTTAGTTTATTTCAGCAATTATTTAATTTCAATTTTTCATATGACATGTTTAAGACCACAAAATTAAAGGATATTTTGATACATTTGATATATCTTTAATATAAGCCCACGATATTGAAAAATCCTCTTTACTATCTTAATCTACGAGTCATGTCAAAATAGGATAAACAAATTGAAATGGAGGGAGTATCAAAACTCCAATTGAAATAGTGGAGGATCCAACTATGGGTTCATGTGTTCTGATACAATCCAGTGTTTTTTGAGTCGAGTCATATATATACATGTATATAAAATAAGTATAAATAATTCAAAACCTATCACGTCGAAATTCTAAATTCGTCTCTGAATGAACAACATGATAAGTAACTAAAATTTTCATATAATTAACATGTTATGATATCAAGTTCTTGATACTCATTTCAAAAAAGAATAATTTGAAGAATATGGTAAAATACATGAAGGTCCTGTGCTTGGATTGTGGACAAAGTAAAACACTATAGTTTAATTTCATGAAACATGTCAAAAGTGATTCCAAGTAAGTGTTTACTAAACTTGGACTATCACTAATGACCCTTTTTATGTTATCTCATCATTAGATTATTTGATCTTAATTCCTAAATCCACTTCATTAGGAAAGAACTCTTCCACACCTTATTAATTCAGTTTTGAGGAACCATTGTATGATAAAATAATATTCCCACTTGAGGAGGTATCTTACTAACCATATAAGAATCTAAGAAAGGACAGCATGATACACTAAACTTTTGATATGTGTGGGACTTGGAGAAGAGTCGGACCATAAAAGTTTATTGTACACAATTTATTCTGCATTTTGCAATAGATTGTTTTCATAGCTCGAATCCATGACTTTCTAATCATATGACAATAATTTTACCAGTTACGTTGTGGAAATGATTCTTTTAGGAAATCCTAAGGGATAGCTCATGTTTTACTCACCTGGTCTGGTCTCTTTTGGGCCGACCAGGTATCTTATATTGTAATAAGGAGCATGGCCCATTTTGATGGAATCTAAAAACGGTAGTCTGGTATACTATGCTCTCGCGATGCGGGAGGTCTGGAGAAGGGCTTGACCATAGGTCTATTGTATGCAGTTTTACCCTATATTTCTACAATAGGTCCTTTCCACAAAAGAATCAATGACACTTTTATCACATGACAACAGCTTTACCAGTTATACAAAGCTCCTCTTCTAACCATATAAGAATTTTAAAAAGACATTCTGGTGCACTAAGCTCTCACGGTGCGTGAGGTTTAAGAAAGGGGCGGACTACGATGATTTATTGTTTGTAGTCTTATCCTTTATTTCAAATTCATAACTTTCTGGTCACATACAAACAATTTTGCCAGTTACATCAATACTCCTATTCTAACCATATAGGAATCTGAAATGTGCAAATCAACCGATACAAGTATGATGTGTCAGAAAAGCTTCATAAAGAGTTCTTTAATAAACAACAGTGATTCCAACTTCCATGCACTTTAGAGCAAACAACTTTAAACAAATGGGAGAAAATTGAATGACCAAACTTATGCCTTCTTGTTAAGTAGAGGGCATTATATATTGAAGAAAAAAGTCATCACTTTCACACCAATGACAAGACTTGATAAACTATAGTGGTTTGCTTGGTTAGTCCACTAGGAGAGAAGAAAGGATCCAACTTATATCCATTAGCAAATATAAAAAAGTTACACTATAAGCATATTTAAATGTATTGTAGAATGTAACTTGTTTTAATCTTTTATAGACAGTTACTTGTAATTGTTTTTTAAGTGACCTCATAGCATAAAATTTCATTTACAGTGTCAATATATAAAAGTTAAAACTCATGAAAAACATGTTCATGTTACACTGAGCCACCCCATAATGAATAAGTGAACATTGACTCAACACATATATTATATTATATATTATTTTTTTATGGGGTGGGGGAGTAGAATACCCCCCTCCATTAGTGAGAGTGTTGTGCACATAACTTAAGAATTGGAAAATGTTGAATACTAGTTTCTTCTTTATTTTCTCTGAATAAATTCAGCCTTATCATAATTCTCGTTTCTTTGCAACAGAAGCAAAATGAATAAACTGAGACCAACTATAATGTAGAGAGATATTGAACACCTAGCATACTAGATGTTTTCACTAATGACTAGTTTGTGACCTTAATCAACTTGGCAGCTTCATAATTAGCTTGATTGTGTTGAGTAATCTTAGTCAGCAAATCTGTTTAAATCAACCTCATTCACAACTTTGAAGAAACACAGCAGACAAATTAGTGCAAGGAAATAGCTCAAAGTTTTCCTAAATAATGAGCAATCCCACTTAGGTTGCAATATGAACTAACTAAAGCAAATCTCTTTCTAATAGTGATTGTTTTCGCTCGTGGTCTTGACAAACGACAACAACAGCTGTGCGTCAATTCCAAGCAAGTTGGAGACGGCTATATGAATCCTCACTGCTCTTGACCAACAAGGACTGAACTTTCAATCTTCCCTGACTCAACACATAGTATTGTAGTTACCAAACTGGAGACCTTGTAGAGCAATGTTATGCATTCCATGCTCGAGTCCATATGATGGAGCCCCTCGAAAAGGCATGGCCATCAGACCACCACTTGATGAGTTGAATGTTATGTCTGATTCTTGATTTGGTGAATTATACTCACATAGTGTTTTTACCATGCCATTCATTTTTGAATGCTGTTGTGCTTGTTGAGAAGGGGCAGATTTATGATCCTCAGGGAAAGTAGACTTGGATTCCGTAAGATTGACAACTGTGATATCATGTATGCTTGATCTCCTTTTATCTTTTCCACCGGAAAGCTGCCTAATAAAGTATTTCTGAGCATGGCTAGCTACCTGAGTTGGAGTTCTTGTGGTCACAAAATTGCGTGAAATATTTCTCCAGTCTCCTTTTCCATACTTTTTCAGCCCCAGCAGAAATTGCCTGGAAAAAAAATATAGGAAACATTATAACTCATGTACCACAACAACTATCCTTTACTACTATATGCCCAATCTCAAGCAAGTTAAGCTCGGTCATATGAATCTCTACTAACCAAGTCGACTCATTCAAGACCAATACTATAAAAAATAAAAAGTAGTAATTGATCTTTTCTATAGTTTCTACCGACATATAAATCTCTAACACGACTAAAAGATTCCTAAAAATCATGGAAACCGCAGTAAATGTACCAACAAGACAAACATATTTCCAAACTTCCTCTTGAAACTCAAATTTGCTAAAACTTATTCATATTATATAAGTAACTTTGCAGATCACTCTTGCTGAATCCTAAACACATTTTTATAAACCATGATTGATGTTGTGTTTAAGAAACTACATTATCTAAATGAAATTATAGTTCAATTACAACCTTATATCATTATGACCAAGTTCAGCTAGAAAGTTAAAACTTGAGTTTTTATCACTTAAAAGCCACCTCGTGAGCGGAGATCGTCTCTACAATAGTTAGTCCTTTAACAATTCAACAACATTTTTATAAGGAGAATCAAAGTATTGTTCGATCTAGAGTGAATTATATAGAAAAAGTTTATATGATTAGTACACTCACTTGTGCTCTTCTTCAGTCCATGGCACACCTTTCTTCCTTTCATGTTCAGAAGTTCGATTCGACGAGCCTCGTTTCCCAGATTGACCATAAAATTGCTTGAATCCATGAAAAGCATCTTGATTATTGACCCACTCTAATGTGAAAGAATTACTAGTAGTATAGCCAGGTACTGGTATTAGCCCTGCCTCTATATCACTAATATCTTCTACCAATTCTCTATATTGTTTGATCACATCATTCACTGTTTTCCCAGGGATCATTGCTGCTACATTATACCATTTATCTGGTGTATCTTTATCAAATAAAGCAAGTGCTTCTTCAAACACTTTGTTCTCTTCAGGTGTCCATCTTGTCTCCTTGTTTTCCTCAAACAACCAGCTAGAATTCTTGATGTATGTTGCAGGGGATAGAAATCCCATTTCTCTATTCATGTTTTCTTGATCATGTAGAGTGGAAAACACCACCAAAATAAACAACACCTTTTGGTTTTCTTGGCAAATGATTGAGAAATGAGGAGTCTTTTTATTATCTCACTCTCAGAGGCATTTAATCAAACACAAAAAAGGCATAAGAAGAGAATCTTGATTTATTTATTTATTTTGAATTTTTTTTTCTCAAGGTTGAGGAATCTAGAAAAGACCACCCCCAACTTTCCAAAACCCAAGGAAAATTCTGAAATTTGTAATAAAAAGTAGATCTTGTTTTATGATTTATCAAAAGCTCATCATAGCTAGAAATCCAGAGAATAAAACTCATAAACCCTCTTATATATATAAAATAAGAAACAGTGACAGCAAAAAAAAAAAAAAGAGATTAAAGAATGAAGAGAAAATTTATTGTAGAAAAATCAAGAATTGATATCAATGAGAAAAAGAGAAAGAGCCAAAGTGATTGATTAATAAGGTTTTGAGATGTTATTGGCTAAAATGATGTTTGTGGGGTCTTGTAGCTAAAAGAATTTTGTTTTTTTCTTCTTGGTGTTTAGAGAGAGAGGGAGACATATAATGGCCTAGTTGGATAGTACTCTTTTACCCAAAAAGGACAATCTATCATTGTTGTTCAAGAAAATAAAAATGTTCATCTTCAAGAGTTTGTGGGTGGTCAAGTGCTCGAAGCATCTTGTATTTATATTGAGTCGGATGAAGTAATGCACTCTAATATAAATATTAATAACTAATTTTATGATTTGAATCAATAACTTTTACTTTGCTTCAAGGCTTCAATAAAAAATTGTGCATAGTCGAGTGTTCAAAGTATCTCGTATTTATATAGAGTCTGGTGAAGTAATACTTTTGTATGTAAGTATTAATGGCTGTTTTTATGATTTGAATATGTAACCTATAGATAATATGAAGACAATTCTATTTTGCTTTTAAGGATCCACTAAAAGTTTGTGATTGATACTAAATATTCATTCGTTCTTAATTAAAATTTTTGGATATGAACTCTTGATATGTAGTTGTATTCAAAAGGGAAGTTTTACCCTGGTCTTAAAGAGAATTTTTCTAGTGTGAAACTGAATTAATTGAGTCTCAATGTAAATATCGAACATGTATCAAAATAAAATAAAAGAGTTGCATTCGCATTCAATATCAATTATTAGACATGTATTTTCAAACACATTTATTATTTGACTATGTTTGAATGTTATTACAATAACGACATATTTTGTATAATCTCATAAGTGGATTTTGGAAAGAAGAGGGGATTGTCATATCTTATTTTTATATTTGTGGGGTAAATAAACTATTTTTGATTGACAATTTAAAAGGAAAGTTTTCGAAGCAGGATTACAAAAAGAAAAAAATGACAGTAAAATAGCTAGATATAAAGTAAATGCAATAGTAAATAGTACTACCTCCTCATTCTAAATGCATAATAGATAGAGTTTTCTCCTCCTTTTAGTTATTGCAGACCAATCAACACCTTGAATAAGGAGTTGATTGATTAGCATAATAGGATCGGAGGTTAGATTTATGTTTTCTTCTTATATTTATTTATTTATTTATTTTTATTTATGTTACCGTAAGTAAATGAGTTAATGTAACATAGCATAAGCATATTGCTACATGCATGTATCTTAGTGTAAGAAAAGGGTAATTCAAGGTACGAGATATTCTATTGTCACGCAAGTTTGAAGAAAGGTTGCACTATAAGGAGGTGAATATAGAAAGTCTAGCATAATTTAAATATCAATAACTAATTTCATGATTCAATTTTGTAACTTATAAATCACATAAAAATAATTTTAATTTATCAATCATGTCCAATTTTAAAGGGTCACTTGGTAGCTTCTTAGAGTTATACGGATATTAATAATGTAGAAATTAGCTATGGAGAAATTTATGTAAGTATTAATTATCCAAACTTTAATTATTCACGTATAAATTATTCCATCTTATATCATGCATGAAATTATTCATAAATTTTCTTATAACTTATACATATTGTATTAATTATATAAATTTTTAAATTACATGTAATACCTGGATTTTATAAGAAAAGAAAATCTATTATATAATATCTGGCCCCTCATTCTGCCTATCCCACTTCTTCAACAAAAAAAAAAAATTAAAAGAAATTGAAGAGTAAGGTGCCAAAAAAAATAAAATATAATTGCACACTCTGTCTTAAGTCAAAGAAATAAAAACCGTTGGTATTTCAATTATTATTACTCCCTCTGTTCCTAATTACTTGTTTACTTTTTCTTTTATAGTTGTCCCTAATTACTTGTTCATTTGACAAATCAAGAAAGGACAATTTTTTTTCCTATTATATCCTCAATTAAATGATTAATTACTTTGAAAAATGTAGAACTTTTCATCCACTTCATAATTAATAGGGGTAAGATAAACTCACTATGTCATTAATTATTTTCTTAATAGGTGTGTCAATTCAAAAGTGAACAAGTAATTAGGAATATAGATTTTTTTTTTATTATGAACTGTCGGTATTCCTTTCCCATCAATTTCAGATTTTTAATTCTATTTTATTAAAGTTTATGAATTATTGATCTTATGTCTGTAGGCCATCTTAATTATGTCAATGATTCTCAGTGCTTGATCATCAAAATTGGTGTTTTTTCTCTCATTTAATTTAAAACATTAAGTTTTATATTAGTTGTCTACCTTATTAAAATTATTGATTATTATTTTAATAAACCAAAAGAAAACTATTTCAAATATTTTTATTTTATCCTTTCAAATAATTATTTTTTGAAAGTGTAAATAAATTTGTAAAATTTCTTAAAAGTTAAATTATTATTTTTATTTTATGATTTTGTAAGAAAGGTATAAAGAGAAAAACGGACAACTAATTTGTGATAGAGGGAAGTAATCAATTTTTATTTATTTACCAATGATGGTCCAATTATTAAGGACACTATTGATTTTTCTACCAACTTGGGTGGGGAAAGGGGAAGAAGTTCAAAATTGAATGAAATAGAGGAGATAATTACACTAATAAAATCACATAAAGAGAAGTTATCGTGAAAAAATAAAATATTTCACTGTAAATATTGAGTTAAATACTTGGAATATTGATAAGTTAATTAGATTATTTTGCTTAGAGTATGTTTTCGGCTCTTGATTTTTATTGGTTGATAGTCTTTTCCTTCTTCCTTTTCTTTACTTTTAATTGTTTTAATTACTTTCATTATTAGAATTAAAGGTAGCTAAGGGGTCATTGTTTTTAGTCTTAACAATCTATTAATAATATTTTTAATTAATTCTATTTACATAATAGTATCACGCGTTCATTGTTTGTACGTAATGTACGATAGTGGAATTTAGCAAGAATATTGGAAATAATTGAGAGGGTCTGATTTTGTTATTTTATTTATTTATTTATTTTCTGACAAGCTGTGAAGGGTTGCTTGGGAGTGGTTGGAACCATAAATTTCTAATTTAATTTTGTGTTGTAGATTTTTTTTTTTATTTATTTAGTTAAAAAAAAAATGAAAAACAGAAGAAGAAAACAAACAAATAATAGCATTGAGGGTGGTTGGCTCCATTTGTAAATATTCAATTGGCAGCATTAAATGTTGATCTCCTTCTACCTTTTTTATTATATTTTTCTTTGTTATATAAAATATATTGGTTACTGTCTTTTCTCATTTCTGAATTGTTTCAGTTACATTATTTACATATTATATTATTACAAAAAATTTTTAAAAAAATCAACGAATCTTTTCGTCTTCCTTTTCTTCTTCTTTTTTTGTTACAAAATTAAATTTAAATCCATCAATTAAATTTACCTTAATTACTTTCAAAATAATTCAGGCCGACGGTATGATTTTTTTGTATTTGATTTGCTCCCATCTTAAGATATTAAAACGATTTGTCATATTTTTAACTAGTTTAATCGATGCATCACGATGGTCTTTCTTTATCTAGATTTAGAACTAGTCTCAACATATGACGATAGAAATGGAGTGATAAAGGTTGAGTCCAATTCCCAACGCTTCAATTACTCTCAAAATAATTTGGATTGACTATTTTTTTTGTATTTGATTCACTCTCTTCTTAGATATTCAAATGATTCGAACTAGTGTTATCAATAAATCATGAACGTCTTCCTTTATCTTTAGAACTGATCTCAACATAAGACGATAGAAGTTGAGTCAGAACGCTTGAGTTTCATTTCCCAACCTTACATTTTTAGAATATGTATTTTGATTTCAAGAAATTTTAGTGAACCCTAGAAAGATTGTGAAATAAGTCATCTGACTTTCCTAGTTATAATAATATTTACTCATTGGAAATCTTGACTTGTTAGAAAACAGAAATAAATAAGTAAATAAATGGGAGTATTTCTTGTTTTGTGATAGTAGGTAGATCTATGTGTGTTGGAAATGAAAGAAAGTGGTATTTATTGAGTATTTTTCTAAAACAAATGTGAGTTTCCATAAGTGGAAAGATTCCTTACTTAACATCTTTTTCCAAGGAAAGTGCAAAATGGTTGAAAATGGATTAGGTCATGTGATGTGGGCACAAATACAACTTGCATCTGCCCCTTCAATAGCTCATCTTTGCCTCCCCAATCAATCCACAAGCCCCACACCACCTAATTTTAACTCCATTTTTTTTTTTTGAGGTGCTACATATAATAAACAAACATTTAAATTTGATTTCAATTGTTAAGTAATTTTGATGAAGCACAGCATACCCTTTAACTTGATCTCAATATATATAATGACAACTAAATGCTTCAACTTATTTTTATTGTGTTTTGTGGACACCTAACGCTGATATGACATAAATTTTGGAGGTGTATTCTGGATGATCATTTTGTAAGTGGGAGTGTTTAACTGATTGATCCATGGAAACGATATGAGGTGTCTAAATGTGAATATTCAAAATTAAAGTGCTTACATATCAGTTGAAGCCAAATTTGAGTGTATGTTTATATGTTATATTTAAAATGAAACGTATCCATACTCAATGTCCACATTAATTACATAAGTTTATTAGTAATAATTTACACGATTAATTATTGAAATACAACAGTGCGTCGTGTATGTATTTATTTGATATGTATAACACGTAAGCCTTTTTTCGATAAATTTGGACAAAAAAAGACGATTCAAGTTAATACAAGGAAATTCATCGTTCTCATCATCTTTATGTTTAAGATATATAAAAGAAACGATCAAGAAAAGAATTGATGATACAAGTCTTCTCGAGAAAAATATGCATCTCAAAATATCAAACCCTTTTGGCCTTTGAGGTGGGCTATTAAAGATATTATTGTCTAAATCTAAAATCTAAAATCTAAATTTAATAGTTCAATATTTATATTTTTATTTAAAAAATCATTGCACTTTTGAGAATTTTTTCAAACCATAATTATATTTTAAAGTTTTAACAAATTTTCACATAATGAATTAAGTTAAACTCACTAAATCTATATTGTGTATCTTTAAGAGAGCAATTTGGGTTGGATTTTGGTTGTTATGGTGATTTTTAGTTTATTTTTATATCTCTATGTATATCCACATGTATCATAGTGCATATTTACTTGTATATCCATGAAGCTGATACATATCATGTATAACTTTGCATATACATGAAAATCTATGTGTGATATACATTGATGTATTTTCGTATTTGGAGTTCTCTATTTTTAGTTTGTTTGGTAGGATTTGGCTATCCATGACCAATTTTTCAATATTATACTTATTGTTTATACCTTTTTTTTTTTTTTTTTTATGTATATAACTATATACAGTAGATGTTACACCTTTCGACTTCTTTGTGTGTTTACTTCTTTATATTTTAAAACCACTTAATGAAAATCGTAGCTCTGTCGCTAGAATATATCAATATCCTGACTACATACTTCCCAACAAGTCTCTGATTAGTATGTGCTTTTTAAGCAAATTAAACTGCATATAAGTTGTGATATATTTCAGTAGGGTGAAATTTTACACTATAGATATAGTTTAACTTGTGATAGTATGACAAATAGTCAAATACCATTGGATACTAGTTAATCTCTTGTAGAAAATATGCAACAAGAATAATCATAAAAAATAGAGGTATCATTAAACAAACTCTTCAAACTTTCATCATCAATCACAAAAAAAAAAACAGAGAATACATTGAATAATACTCACATAATTATTAAAAATTGCTTGAGAAAAAAAATGTTTTCCTTTTTCACTTGACAAAATGAATACCATGTCTTATTGAGTCTCCTTTCTTTTTTTGTTTCTCATTGAGCAACATTTTCCCTATTTTTCTTTCCTACATTTTTTCTTCTTGTAAAAATTTGTATATGTGAATTTAACTCCTTTCAAAAGAGCCTTTTTAGCATTTTGGAAGATCTTTTGGAGGTGGCAAAAGTGACTCATTTGGACCTTTTCCATTATCCACAAGAAATGCCATTTTCAATCCCCATGTTGTGTGTATCTCTAGATGGCAATGCATAAACCAAACTCCTGCAATAAATTACAGTATAGTCAGACATCTGTATAACAGTCAAACGTCTCATCATAATAACCAAATTTTCTTTTGAATGAACTTTTATGATGTATGATGTATGTATTGCATGTACCTGGATTGTCAGCGCGGAATCTTATGGCAACCCATCCTCCAGAAGGAACACCAACTGTATTCCTCTCAACAGGATCCACAAGATTAAAATTCTTAGGATCAACTTTTGGATTATAATTTCCTAGTCCTTTACCAACTTGATAGAAATTAAATCCATGTAAATGTATTGGATGGTTCTCAGGAGCTATAATTCCAGTATCCTGCAAGACTAATTGAACAGTATCGTTATACGACAACTTATAAACCTTAGTCCCACTCGTTGTGCCCATATTCGCGGGTGGTGTTGTGTTAGTATAGTTGTATACAAATGGAGGGTTCCCTGGAAAATCCGCGGTGAAAACTCCTTTAATCCCTGAGAAATGTGCTTGTAATAGTGCAATTGTTGGCATAACAAATGTTACATTGTTAATACTAGCCACAACTCTGCTTCCATTGCCCTGTTTACAACTTGGACATGGATTAATACCTAAACTTACTGTAAATAATAATGAATGATCAATTTTTATTGGAACTTTAGCAGGGTATTTTTTGGAATTTAAACTTCTTAAAGAGTCTAAAAAGTTGTTAGCTATAGGTGTTGCATTTTTTGGAGGTGTATTTGTACTAGTAAGTGTAGTAGTAGAGGGATTATTTCTAAGTGTGGCAGGGTAATGTAATGTTGCAATTGCTGTTACATTGTCAACAGCAATAGGTGCATCCATAAATGGTGAAGCAACAACCATGTATTTGCCTGAATTTTTATTGGCTGTAACAATTACGTTAGTCGTTTGGCCAGGGGCGATCACTATAGTGTCCGTTTGAAAGGGCTTAATGTACGTGGCATCGACTTCAACAACTGTCATTTTGTGACCAGCGATTTTGAAGAAGAGTTCTTCGTTGAGTGCAGCGTTGATTACTCGTAGCATGTAGGTTTTTCCTTGTTCAACATTTAACTTGTATCCACCTGCATATTTCAGGTACAAAAAGATGTTAATCAATCAATGAGCTAACGTACTTATATATACTAACAGTGTAATTTCCAACTTGTTATGTATTATATTTTTGACAGTGTATAACTCTGTAGAATTATGACCTTGTGAAGGACAATTTGAAACAGGACCAGGATGACCATTGATAGTGTGAGCATCAGAAACATTAGGTGCTAATCCTGATTTTATGGCTTCATTAATCACAGCTTCAGTATCAGATTTCCACCATTCAGCTGCATTAACAACAACAACATCATAAAAACTCAAGTCCTTAATATTTTCCTTCCTAAATTAAGCACACATTAAAGTACCTCCAATATTAATTAATAGGCATACTACATAAACGCGCCCTTTAACTTGGCATTAGCTGACATCTATGCCCTCCAACTTTGGTTGTGCACAGTGAACACTTAAACTTGTATAAAACTGAACAAGTGGACACATGCCTCCGACATGTCGTCCGATGTGGCAATTTGCATCCCACATGGCGTCCTACATGTATTATGCTACGTAGGACATGCATGTATACTTGTTCAACTTTATACAAGTGTAAAATGTCTAATATACTTGTGCACGCCAAAAGTTGGAAGACATAGATGCCAGTTGAAGTCAAGTTAAATGACACGTTTATGTATTCTGCCTAATAAATATTCCAAGAAAAAAATTAATGTTGTTTACCTAGGATAACAACAGCTTCATGGTTTGGTTTTGGGAATGGATAAGGCACACCAAGTTTAGGCAAAATGACAATTGCACCATGAACAGTTGCCCTTAGCCACAAAATATGAGCATGCCAAAATAGTGTACCCCTTTGACCTGTGATTGTAAAATTGTAGACATAATTTTGGCCTGGCTGAATTGGACATTGTGTAATATATGCTGGTCCATCTGCCCATCCTGTTCTAAGTTGTCTAATACCATGCCTGTAAATTAAAAATAAAATCCTTGTAACTTGTATAAAACTAAACAGTCTAACCTTTCTATAACAACATTGTCAAATTTTTTTGACGGCTAGAGCGAAATGGTAGTACTATATAACATGAAAGATTCTATATAGTATAGAGGCAAAGGTGGCTCAATTGTAATTTTTTTTTTTTGAATTCTACCTTTTTAAAATTTCTGGCCTCGTCACTGATGATATTATTGTCTTTTACATTGTATGCAAGAAGGTGATTAGGTCTAATTAAATATTAAATGACTTACCAATGGATAGAGACATTATACTTAACATGATTAACAACTTTGATAAGTACATTGTCTCCTTCCCTAGCATATATTGTAGGTCCTGGAAATTTTCCATTCACAGTAACAATGGACTTTGAGGAACAAAGTCTAGTTGTATTTTTCATTACCACCTGCAATATAAAAATATAATTCAGTAATTAATTTGATATTAATTATTACGAATTGGAGTAAAACTTTGGTTCATCACTATATATGTAGTTGACATATTATTTTGATTAACCATATGGTTTAAAAAAGTGATAATATTAATATGTCTTCAAAATAATTTATTTTTATATATACTTTTCTGAAAGTTCGTTTGTATGGTGCATGAAATTGAACAATCGTTTTCCTTGTTATGCATGCAAAAAAAATAAAATTATTCTTTTCTATATTCAAATATATTTGTTCATGCATATTAATTGATACTTAAAAAATCCGATTAACAAATGATGATATCTTTTGAGCTCTCGTATGGTCACTCAACTAATAGTTCAAAATTGATAATAACTAATATTAGTTGACTGACCATCTGAGAAATCAACCCTTCACACCGCTAGCATAAAAAAAGTAGCACTAATAAATAGTACTTACATTGAACTTGTAATGTCTAACCCTGCATTCAACAAGAGGAAAAAGGCAAAGTGCCAACATGATAAAATGGCAAATCCAAGAGTTCATTTTTGTCTCTTTTTTTGAACTTTCTTCAAACACTTACTTTCTCTATGCAATTTAAGTGCTTAGAGAAAGTGAATTAGGTATCTGTTTTTTAGTTCTTGATGTGTTGTGTAATCTTGTTATATTCAAGAAATGACATGCCAACACAAATATATATATGTGTGTGAAAAAAAGGAAATTCAATTCAATGTGTAGTTGTGTTATCATTTTCTTTAGTTAGGTGAGATGGATCTACTTCTTCTTCAACAGCAATTGAATTGAATTGAATTTCTTTTTGGCATATTTTTTTCTCCCTTAATCATTCCTTGCATGTTACATAAGTTTAAAATCTTTGTGGACCTACTTAAATTTGCAAGTTAAGCTATATTAGTAATTTGTTTAGGTTAGTAACAAAATTCCAATTTAATTAATTTCACTTTTGGATTTGATTATTGTCTTCATTACTTGTCTTAAAAGAGGGTAGCACTTAGGTGCATTAAATTTGGTCAAATTAGAGTTTGAGTCTAACTGACACTTCAAAAGCTAGCTCAAACATAAAAAGATTGTCTAAGACTTTGGGTCTAACTTTAAAAAAAAAAATAACTTGCAATGTAAAATATCGAATCAATACTCCAGAAACAAATGAAATTGAAATATAACATAAGTTTTAAATTCAAATAAGAAAATTTAACATAATACTCTTATGTCAAATTTCAACATAACATACATTTAAAAGAAAAAAAGAACACGTAAGTCCATAACTTTATTCAACGATGAATTCTACGTTAATTAAAAAATTAGAATACTAACAAAATTACACTCATGATTTTATTTTTTTTTAGATAAAACGAAAATTGCATAGAATTACATGAAGTAAAGACTAAGAATGAAAATGAAATAAAATATTAAATAATATAAAATAAGAAAATATATTTTTAGAAAATATTAGAATAATAAAAATTAAAAAGAATTTAAAATAATAAAAACAAAAAATACATTAAAATGAAAAAAAAAATAGAAATTAAAAAGTAATTAGTAATTACACAACGTAATTACCAACAATTCATAGCCTCCCCCGTGAATTGGAGAGTCCTGCCAATTACACTCAATTACTTGCTGACCAGGTAATTACATGACCAACCAAATAAGACAGATAATATAATTACACAATTACACCAAATCCAATTACCAAGATAGCTTTCCAAAACGACCCTAATAGAATGTACTACAATTATTTGAATTACTACTATTGTTTACCTTATTTATCCGTAGCATTTAGCATCATTAAAAGGACTAAAACAATCCATTTAAATGTTTTTTTTTTCTAAAATAAAGACGCCTTAATAATAGTACTGTTTGATGAAGAACCAGTATATTGACTGGCGTTTAAACTAAATATATGCATAATCTCAAAAAATAAGATTATATATAATAAGTAATTTAGTTTTTGTCTACTAATGATTCAAGTGAATTAATAAAAAACTACTCCTCAAATTGGAATTTCAAGATTCGTTATTGTATAGGGCAAAAATAGGTAAGACACGTTAGCTCAAGATGAGTGGAATCTTAATAGCTCAGTTAATTGGTTATTTGAACTTTCATCTTATTGGTGAGAGTTCGATTTTTTACCGTAATCCTCTATCCATTTCCCCTCCCTACCCCCAATTTATAGTTTATTATTTTTTTTAAAAAAAGTTAGCTAAAGACACGGGGAAGATCAAATATATTGTGGCTATGTTCCATGGAATCAAATTGTCGAAGAATGAAAAGTCTCACATTGATTATTAATGAAATGAGTGGTCTCCTTATATGGATCTAGACAATAATCCCCTCATAAGCTAGATATGAGATTGAGTTAGACCAAAAATTAATTTCTTTACATGGTATCAGAACAAGGTCCGTCTCATTCGATGTTATTTGCCCCAAAGTAAATGGCTCACACTCCAATTGTCCAGCCCTGGACATGAGGTGGGATGTTAAAGAATAAGAAAGTCACGTATATCGATATGGTTAATGAGATGGATGATCTTATATTGACTTAGATGATTCTCCCCTCTTAAGCTAGCTAGTTTTTACAGTTAAAGATAAACTCAAGATTCATTTCATTACACAAATAAACTTCACCTAAAAAGAGTAAGACCGAATAGAGATGAAGCACCCAAAGGAAAATCAATTATATTAAATTTGAGCCTAGAGTACCCTTATTTATTTTATCTAATTTGTGACTTTTTTATATTGTATGTTTTTCTCAAATTAAACTCTGATAATTAAACTGTTCTAATCAACCACAACCCCCTTATAGGAAAGATATTTCTTTTCTTTTTCTTACCAACAAAAAAAAAAGATGGGAAATTGATTTAGGAAACTTCTTTTTTTTTTTTGCAATATTAGTGATGGATTAGTGAAAAGTAATCATATTATTGTAGAACCTTAGAATCAATATTAAAGGACAAGACATTGTGACTCTTAGTTGCTAAACCTAGAAAATTATGGTTGTTAAATAGTTATCATGTGAGTTTGCATAATTTTTTTTCTTTGCTATCTGTAAGACATTAAACATTGTTTCAAAGCAAAGATTAATCCAACCAAATGGATTTTAACAACTTATTAGTTGTCAACAATTCCCCTTTTACTCCTACCTCCACCCTCTCACCAATAATAAAAATGTTAAATCTCCTTGTTTTTTATTATTTAAATTTTCTTTAGTGAAATTTTGACTCTATCATTATTTATTATACTGTNTATATTTTTAGAAAATATTAGAATAATAAAAATTAAAAAGAATTTAAAATAATAACAAAAATTACATTAAAATGAAAAAAAATAAAAATACAAAATAAAATAAAGAAATTAAAAAGTAATCAGATTGTAATTACACAACGTAATTACCAGCAATTCACAACCTCCCCCTATGAATTAGAGAGTCCTGCCAATTACACTCAATTACTTGCTGATCAGGTAATTACATGACCAACCAAATAAGACAGATAATGTAATTACAATCAATTACACTAAATCTAATTACCAAGATAGCTTTCCAAACCGACCCTAATAGAATGTACCACAATTATTTGAATCACTACTATTGTTTACCTTTTTTATCCGTAGCATTTAGCAACATTAAAAGGACTTAAACAATCCATTTAAATTTTGTTTTTTTTTTCTAAAATAAAGACACCTTAATAATAGTACTGTTTGATGAAGAACCAGTCTATTGACTGGCGTTTAAACTAAATATATGCATAATCTCAAAAAAATAAGATTATATATAATAAGTAATTTAGTTTTTGTCTACTAATGATTCAAATGAATTAATAAAAATCTATTCAAATAAGAATTTCATGATTTGTTATTGTATAGGGCAAAAATAGGTAAGACACGTTAGTTGAAGATAAAGTAGAATGTTAATAGCTCAGTTAGTTGACTATTTGAACTTTCATTTTATTGGTGAGGGTTCGATTTTAATTTTCACTCTAATCCTCTATCCATTTCCCCGCCCTAACCCCAATTTATTGTTTATCTTTTTTTAAAAAAAAAGTTAGCTAAAGACACGGGGAAGATCAAATATATCGTGGCCATGTTCCATGGAAATCAAATCGTTGAAGAATGAAAAAGTCTCTTGTCGGTTATTAATGAAATGGGTGGTCTCTTTATTTGGATCTAGAGAATTATCCCCTCATAAACTAGATAAGAGATTGAGTTAGACCAAAAATCAATTTCTTTACATGGTATCAGAGCAAGACCCGTCTCATTCGATGTTATGTGCCCTAAAGTAAATGGCTCACACTCCAATTGTCCAGCCCTGGGCATGAGGTGGATGTTGAAGAATGAGAAAGTCGCACATAGGTATGGTTAATGAGATCAATGATCTTCTTATATTGACTTGGATAATTCTCCTCTCTTAAGCTAGCTTTTACGATTAAGATAAACTCAAAATTCAATTTATTAGACAAATACACTTTCACCTAAAAAGAGTAAGACCGAATAGATGAAGCACCCAAAGGAAAATCAATTATATTAAATTTGAGCCTAGAGTACCCTTATTTATTTTATCTAATTTGTGACTTTTTTATATTGTATGTTTTTCTCAAATTAAACTCTGATAATTAAACTGTTCTAATCAACCACAACCCCCTTATAGGAAAGATATTTCTTTTCTTTTTCTTACCAACAAAAAAAAAAGATGGGAAATTGATTTAGGAAACTTCTTTTTTTTTTTTGCAATATTAGTGATGGATTAGTGAAAAGTAATCATATTATTGTAGAACCTTAGAATCAATATTAAAGGACAAGAGATTGTGACTCTTACTTGCTAAACCTAGAAAATTATGGTTGTTAAATAGTTATCATGTGAGTTTGCATAAAAAAATTTCTTTGCTATCTGTAAGACATTAAACATTGTTTCAAAGCAAAGATTAATCCAACCAAATGGATTTTAACAACTTATTAGTTGTCAACAATTCCCCTTTTACTCCTACCTCCACCCTCTCACCAATAATAAAAATGTTAAATCTCCTTGTTTTTTATTATTTAAATTTTCTTTAGTGAAATTTTGACTCTATCATTATTTATTATACTGTAAAAATTATTTATCAGGAATTTACTAATATCATTGGTTATCAATCTACCACAACTCTTCTCTTTTATCAGAGTTTGGACCAACAAGTAAGCAATTTTGGAACTCTCTCGTTACTAGAAACAAATGTTTTTAGTAACAAATTAGTGGAATAAAATATAATTTTTTCACTCATTTTCTACTGAATCAGCTCACTAGGAAAATGCATGATAGAAAACAGATTCTTACTGAAATAGTAGAAAACTTCCTAATATTTCATATGAAAACATTAATATTCTTTCTTTTCTCACTGATTCAACTAAAAGATTTGTGAAAATAACCATTGTACATTTTTTAGTGGAAAATTCAATAGGAAAATAGTGATTTTTAGTACCGTCTCACCCTCCCAACAAGATAAAAAGATTAAGAATTTTTTTTTTTAACCAAAAATAAAGAATGAAATTTATTAATTAAGGATCAATCATGAATTTTAGGAGTGTTAGGACGACTTGGTGATCAACTAACTAAACCTCCTTGTTTGGGAAGGGAGTTCATCTACTAACATATGGTAGATTAAATTTCACTTTCATAATATATAATAATTTTATTACTCATGTTCATTGCATGTAATTTTTTACCTGAAAAAAAAGAACAATTAATTAGTTATATTATATGTTATTGTCTCTTTGTTTCAATTGTTTTTACTTGATTAAAATAAAATATTTCAAATACATGGTAGATGAATTATAATAATTAAGAAGCTGGATTGGTGAAATTAAACTTATATAAGAGAAATTTAATTTGAAGCGTAAAATAAAAATATGATTTATGTATTGTATGACGACATATTTATGATTTATGATACTGAAGCTAATTAACTCTTTAATAATAATTAAAAAAAGTTTTAAGAATATAGCTTGTGAGGACTTACCTAACATTGTGATTGAACAAGTGGACAACTAGGGTGCGTTCGGCACAAACGAAAATGATTTCTATAAAAAATGTTTTTCGGAAAAATATTTTCTAAGAAAATAAGTTGAATTTTTACTTATTTTTGTATGTTCCGTATGTAAGTAAAAAAATATATTTTTCTAAAAGCATTTGTATATAATCTAGACAACTATTATGCATAGTGGGAGTAAGGGTAAGGGACGGGACTAAGGAGGCGGGGGTAAAGAAGAGGAAAGGTGGAGGGATGTTACGTGGAATGTTAGAAACTTGTATTTTCTATTTCCACTCGAAATTTTTTTTTATTTTTTTATTTTTAAGAAATCTATTTCCAAAAAAAATTATTTTTAATTGTTTTAACCTACCGAATATAGAAAAATTAAAACTCCATGCCGATTACCAAACACACCCCCAATCATTACTTGCGTAAAAATAAATACCCCTTTATTCAATTATATGACTTATGAAGTACAATACATTTTCTTCTTTGACTTTAATTATTTTTAGCTCAAAAAATTGTTGACTATGAAATAGTACTTTCATGTGATTTTTTAAATGTATAATTTCCTTTTCTTAAACATTTCAAAATCATTGTTCGTTTTATTAGAAATTAAATATCGTATTTTAAATTTAGATAGTCCTTTTAGATCAGTACTACGTGGACAACTTATTTCTTTTTCTTGTCAATTCTGAACTTACTATGCTTTTAAATTATTAGGAACACTTAGTGTTAAATCGACTTGCTACCTTTTAAAGATGTAAAATACAAATAAAATATTTTTAAAAAAATTGTGTTTGAGAATGAAACAAATCAAGAAATAATCCAATCTTCTAGAATTAGGTATTATTATGTTTCTCTACTTTATCTGACTAAATTTCACAAGCATTGGAATAATTAATTTTTGTTATATTTACCTAATTATGTTGAACTCATGTAAGCTTGACCAAAATCTGATTTATCACAACAAAACTTAGATTCTACTAAACCTATTGGCAATGGGGAGGTGCACAAGATTTTGGTACCACTATTTAAGTTTATATTCTAACTTCTAAGGTTACAATTTGTTTACGAGTCTATCTATTTCAGAATAATTTTAAATATATGATACTAAAAGTAAGATTTGACAAAGTTTAATTTTTCAATTCCGACAAAATATCTGAAGTTTCATGTTGCTTTGAAAATGCACATGCAAGCGTACATACTTGTACAAGTAATATAGTAATTTTAGAAATCGAATGGTGAATCCATAAGGACTAGTGATTAATTATTTATTAAACTAAACTAGTGCTAATTACTATTTATTGAAGAAATAAATCTCAAAGTTTATTTTTATTACCAAGTAAAATAAAAATAAAACGAACAATGAAATTAAACTACACAAAGAGCGATTTTTTTTCGTTATCAGTGAGATGAATATTTCATGTTTGCATGTAATTCACTAATCCTATTGAGTTCTCGAACAATTTTCTTTTAATTTGAATTATCAACAATTGCTGATTAATCGAATTATTATTACTCATAGTATTCTCCTGAATTTCTACTCGTTTATTTAAAAAAATGTCCTTATATACTTATGAAATTGCTCTATTATGAAAACAATGGGTTCATGGTATTTAATTGAACATATGGGTAGCTAAGTATACTTCTATCCTAATCGCAAATTCTTATCCTGTCTTCAAAAAATTAGATTACATTCTATTTAACCCTTTTCTAAGGTAGTATAAGGAAAAAAGCCCTTAAATTATTAAAATGAAAATATAAAATAAAATATCTATTTTTGATATATGATCAAGTAAAATGAAACGAAGAAAATATTTTAAACAGAGAGAAATTTTGTTGTAGTGTTTATTCTATCTGAAAACTTAAAAGAGGTCTATATTTAAAATCCAAAATGGTTCACGGAGTTTTGTGAAAATATTCCTTCCATTTATTTTTACTTGTTTAGAATTTTTAAATTTTATTTATTTATTTTACCCGTCACTTTTTAATCTATCAAGAGAAAATAAAAAAAAGTCATATTTTACTTTTAACATAAATTATTTATTCTTCAAATCATTTTTCGAGACGTAAAATTATAGATCAATTATTATCTATATTGTGATAACATGAAAAATGAAAAGAGGGAGAGGGAGTAACTATGATATTTATTGTGATTGTAACCTCTCAAATCCCCATATGGGAGAGAAGTCTGCCTATAACAGAAAAACAAAGAAAAAAAAAAGAAGATCAATTTAATTCAATTAGAAAGAAAGATAGAAAACCAGAGCAAGTAGAGAGAGTGGGATTGATTGATGATTCAACCAATAATAAGCTACCAACAAAGAGTGGTAAGTATTCCTTCATCTTTAATCAGAGGTCTTGAGTGGTATAAATTCGCTTTTGCTAGGGAGCATTTTACGTATGACCAATATGAGACTTTTCAGCGCAAATCCAATTTAATCGGATTTCAATATAAATATCAGACATCAGATAGAAAATAAAAATAAATCAATAATAAGCTAAGGGCTCAAAAATGAGAAGACACTGACTGATCAATTACTACTATGGATAGAAGTGTGTGCCATGAAAAATGAAAATATGTGTGCCATGGACAAATATCTTCTACACTACATTCATGACCAAAAACCAAGTACCAAGGTAAGTAAAAGGATTATTTAGAAGTTGAGATTTATAAGGCAGACCATTAATTAACTTTGTAATTTCATAAATGAAATTTGAAAAATTAGAGTGTACATAAATTTTACTGATCTGCTCCTCATAGAGATAGGGATGTGTTTTTGATAGATCCTTAGCTTATACAATATATTTCAAAGCAGATTGAAAAAGAGAATCTAGAAAGGGAAAAAACTCTAAAACGTTTGTTTGCAATAAATTTTAAACATATGGAAAATAATAAACCACACAAATAAAATTTGAAGAAACATAACTTTAATGATAAATATGCGGGTATAATTCTGGTCCTCCCTTGATTCTACTCTCCTAAGATTTATTCATGATTCAAGGGCCGTTAATGGCGTATTTCTCGAACTAGGATGATTTAGATTTGACCTCTTTATGAATATTCCATGACTTTTATGGAATATTCGAGATCTTGATCTTTAAAAATACCCAAGAGTTTATGGGCTATTTTGAGATGCCTTTTAAGGGAATTTAGTACCCTTTATATAGGCATAAACTAGGGTTTAGGGTTGAGTAGCCTTCAAGAATTCTAATTGAAACTGAACACATCTTCTAGAGTCCCAATTCGAATTGAACACGTCTTGTAGAGTTCGCAAAATTTCAATGTCTACAACGTCATCGAACTTTGAGAAAAGACCTATCTATACAATTAGTTAATAGTTTGTCTCATCTATGTCATTTCTATTTGAGAGAAAAAAAGGTTCATCCATGCTATTATAACTAAAATGGCATAGATGAGCCGAACTTTTAACGGATGACAAAGATGAGTTTTTTCTCAAAGTTCAATGGTATATTTTAACCTTTTTCCTTTTAAAAAAAGATTTAATTAATGTCGTAGCCAAATCATAATTGGCCACGTATAAAAATGATTTCGCAAAACTGAAATTGTTTTCAGTAACCTTCTTATTAACTGAGAAATTGACATAAATAGTTGTCCACCAAAATCTATTATAGTATGATATGTCAAGTAAAAGTGAACGGAGGGATATTTTTTTTATATATTTAGCTAACGAATACAATTATATTTAGTTGACCGGGCAAATGTATAACTCACTCTAAATTTGGATCATTTTAACCCGTTTAAATTTAGTCCAATTCGCCCATCTGACACTCCTAATTAACGAGGATAGTAATTTGTGGAGGGTATTTTGGTAATTTAACCGAATAGTGTTTTAGATGGTGGGAATGTCAAGTGTATAGAGGATAACGTAGGTCCAATGAATGTATGCATGGCTGCAAAATGGAAACCATGCACACAGCCATCCTCTCTAATATGTGTATATTAATTACACTTCCAACTTCCCAAATTAATTATACTTACTCATCTTATTATAAATAATCTGGTGAGCTTTCTTGTTTTCTTGAACCTTCACCCCCTCTTAGCAAAAGCAAAACATCCTAGGTATGTACACAAACATTATTTCATCTGTCTCAATTTACGTGAAGATGTTACTGTTCGGGAAGCTTTAACTATAATTTTATCACATTTCTAAAATATCTTGAATTATTAGTTATGTTGAGTTGTACAAATATTTTGTGTATTTTTCAAATATGTAAAGTTTATATAAATTAAGTGTTTTGACCCTCGTACTTCAAATATAATTTTTTTTGTATCACTAGTATCAAGTATGGCGGAAGATGATAATAAATTTGTGAAAGATGGAACGGTGGACTACAAAAACAATCCAGCAATCAAGAACCAAACTGGAACTTGGAGAGCTTGCCCCTATATCCTTGGTACACTACTTTCTCTGTTTCTCTATTCCAATTTATGTGATACTTTTCATTTTCTGAGATTCAAACGGCGGATGTAGGGGGTGGGAGGGTGTTCACCCGACCCCCCTCTAGCCATAAGTTATATTATGATTGATTTTTTCGTGTTTATGTACATATATAAATTTTGAATCGATCTCGTTTAACTTAATTAACAGGAAATGAATGTTGTGAGAGGCTGGCATATTATGGGATAAACACAAATCTAGTGAATTATCTGAAATATCAGATGAATGAGAGTAGTGTTGTGGCAGTTAATAATGTTACAAATTGGTCAGGGACATGTTATGTTACACCATTGCTAGGTGCATTTCTAGCTGATGCCTATTTGGGAAGATTTTGGACTATTGCTGCCTTCTCAATCATCTATGTCTTTGTAAGCCTCTTTATATTTTTGCTTTGCATGTTTCTTTAAGTTTGGTAATATGCATTACATTACATGTCACGACTTCAGCTTACTGAGGACATGACCCTAGCAGGTCTGCATTTTTCTACATACACCTTTCTCCCTAGACCCTACTTTGTGAGATTGCACTCAGGGGCGGATCTATGAAGAGGTGTGGGGTGCCACGCCACCCCCGAACTTCGACGAAAATTCTATATATATATAGGTATATATATATATATATATATAATATTTATATAAATATAAAACGTGCCACCCACAGAATAAAACTAGCTTGTGGTGCCATGGTAGGAGGGTAACTTTAGAAGGTTGATGTTGCGGGTTCGAATCCCATTTATACCTATTTTTTTGAGAAATTTGCTGCAAACGTTTTTTAAGGAAAAAAAAAAAAAGGCTCCAAGCACCTTTTTTTAAGGAAAAACAACTGGCACAATTTTATTTTATTTTTTATAATTGTTATTGATTTAAATTAAATTAATTACATTATTATTCCTTTAACTTTTCTTTTATTGGATTAAATACTCAATAAAAGTGTAATATCTTATTATTTATATTTTATTGATTGATTTATGATATATATCGAAAAGACGAATAATTTAAAAAAAAAAAATTAATTTAATCGATAAGTCTATTTGGCACCCACGAATCCTAAATCCTGGATCCACCACTGATTGCACTAACTAACACGTTTATTATCTTGTCTAGGAAGTACGTTCACCAGAATGAAACACTTTTACACGATAGAAATATTGTCAGTGCATATAAGTTAAAACGTTGTACTTTAAATTTATGCAGGGGATGACAGTACTAACATTATCAGCATCAATTCATGGACTAAAACCACCTTGTGATCATGACAACAATTCATGTCACCCTAAAGGATTACAAATTGGAATATTTTACTTAGGTCTTTACCTAATAGCACTTGGTACTGGTGGAATAAAACCTTGCGTTTCATCATTTGGTGCTGATCAATTTGATNGTCACAACTTCAGCTTACTGAGGACATGACCCTAGCAACACTACTTTGTGAGATTGCACTAACTAACATGTTTATTATCCTGCCTAGGAAGTACGTACGTTCACAAGAATGAAACACTTTTACACGATAGAAATATTGTCAGTGCATATAAGTTAAACGTTATACTTTAAATTTATGCAGGGGATGACAGTACTAACATTATCAGCATCAATACATGGACTAAAACCACCTTGTGATCATGACAACAATTCATGTCACCCTAAAGGATTACAAATTGGAATATTTTACTTAGGTCTTTACCTAATAGCACTTGGTACTGGTGGAATAAAACCTTGTGTTTCATCATTTGGTGCTGATCAATTTGATGATTCTGATGAAACAGAGAAGAAAAAAAAGAGTTCTTTCTTTAATTGGTTCTATTTTTCTATCAACATTGGCGCGCTCGTTGCCTCTACTGTTCTTGTTTGGATACAAACAAATGTTGGATGGGGTTGGGGATTTGGTATTCCTGCTGTTGCTATGGCTATTGCTGTTGTCAGTTTTTTTTCAGGAACAAAACTTTATAGGAATCAAAAACCTGGTGGAAGTCCACTTACAAGGATATTTCAAGTTGTAGTTGCATCTTTTAGGAAAATTAAAGTTAAGGATACTTCTGTTTTGTTTGAAACTAATGATGAAGAATCTGTTGTACAAGGTAGCAGGAAACTTGATCATACTCAACAATTGAGGTATGTCTAAGTACTTTTTGATTCGTTTTCTGTTGAATTGTATGATCATCTCATCAACAACAGTTGTAGTTATCTTTGATAGTTATACTATAAGACAGACGGTTACTTGTAGTTATCTTTTAACGACCTAATAATATTTTTGTCTTCATATTTTATTCAGTTTCTTTGATAAGGCAGCAGTGGAGACACAATCAGATAAAATCAAAGGGTCAATTAATCCATGGAGCCTTTGCACTGTGACACAAGTTGAAGAATTGAAATCAATCATAAGGTTATTGCCTATATGGGCAACTGGTATAATCTTTAGCAGTGTGTATAGCCAAATGGGAACCTTATTTGTTCTCCAGGGTAACACAATGGATCTTCACATGACAAAATCCTTTGAAATCCCTTCAGCTTCCCTTTCCCTTTTCGACACGATTAGTGTCATATTTTGGGTACCTGTCTATGACCGTGTGATTGTTCCGTTGGCTAGAAGAATCACAGGTCATAGGAATGGTTTCACTCAGCTACAAAGGATAGCAATTGGACTCGTAATCTCAATTTTCGCGATGTTGATTGCTGGAACATTGGAATTGGTAAGATTGACAAGTGTAAAACAACATAATTACTACGAAATGAAGCATATACCTATGTCGATTTTTTGGCAAGTTCCTCAATATTTTGTCATAGGTTGTGCTGAGGTTTTTACATTCATTGGACAATTGGAATTCTTCTATGAACAAGCTCCTGATGCTATGAGAAGTTTATGTTCTGCTCTGTCTCTTATAACGACCGCGCTCGGGAACTATCTGAGTACATTTTTGGTGAATGTTGTTACAGACATGAGTACTAGACATGGTGGTGCTGGTTGGATTCCTGATAACTTGAACTATGGTCATTTACATTACTTTTTCTGGCTTTTGGCTGTGCTAAGTGTGATCAATTTTGGATTTTTTCTCTTTGTTGCTAAATTTTATACTTATAAGAAGCCTTATATAGGTCCATCCTCATCATAGTTAATTAAGTTACAATTATTTGTAACAATATTATTAGTGTTTTGATCATCTGTTTCTGCAAAAGATATAACATTGTTGTTCAAGATTCTTGATTTTCTTGAAATGAGCATTAAGGTTGGTTTTTTGGTTCTAATTTTTAGTATTGCATTGCAACATACTTGATCTGTTCCATTTTAACTGTTGTTTTTAGCTCTTTTCATGTCTATTAATTAAGAAAAACAATAAATATAAGGTATAGTTTAGTAGGTTATCCCTATTTATAAGATGTTTCTTGATAATTGAAGTGCTAGTTTTTTAATATGAAGGGTATTGTTAAAAACAATTACTCTCTCTGTCCCAATTTATGTGACACATTTCGTATTTTTGAGAGTCAAACAGTTTAAATTTGACCGACAATTGCGCATAAAATCTTCATTTTTAAAAAAAAATGAAATTTATATATTTGTAAACTATGTTAAAAATACTATAAGTTGCAATGATTGACAATTCAAAATATTAAAAGATATATGAAAAATTTATGATCAAAGATACACCTGTTTAAATTTTGAAATAAAAAATGTATCACATAAATTGGGACGGAAAGAATACTAATTTTTATCTTGAATTCCTAAAGTACTACTATTAAGTTTAAACTTTGGTCAAGCACAACTTAGTAATCTAAAATGCAAAAGTATTTTTCAAGTTAGATTAGCCATAAAAACTTTTTCAAAAAGTACTTTTTTAAAAGAAGCACTTAAAAAATAAACAGACTCTAAAAGTTTGATCAAACGGACTAATATCGTCTTTGATTTTGGATCTGTCTTTGCACTGTTAACTGTCTTTGTCAGCTAAAGACTAAATAAGTAGTCCAAGAAATGGATACTTTTGTTGATAAGAACTGCAATTGATCCTTATTTTGTTGTTCAAATAGTGATTGATTTATTCTTTTGATCTGCCCACATTGACAAATATAATTGAGAGATCCTACACATCAATCATAATTTCATCAAAGCCAAGTAGCTTAATGAGGAAATAATGATAACTAACAATATGAACCATTATTTCCTAAATACTAAGAAAGTCTTGACGTAATTGATAAAGTTATTGTCATATGACTAGCTGAAGATCACGTTCAAGCTTTGAAAATAGTCTCTTGTAGAAATACAGGGTAAAACTGTCTGTAAAATTGACCCTTGTTTTATTTTCTTTAACCCCATTCAAATAGAAGAAATGAAGAATACTTGTTATTTTGCCTTCTTACATTATCTACTAACACATGCCTAAATTTTTTTTTCTTTTCTTTTTTATTTCTTTTGCACTCTCTTTCTTCAAATTTTTGAAAAGTTAAAGCTGTTGGGATATACTATTAACCATGTAATTGTGTTATAGTATTTTTTATTTAATCCCTTGTAAAGATTTTTTATGTTATATATTTAATATAATAAATTTTTGTTTAAATAGATCATTATGTATATATGCGTGTCCATTGCTTATATAGTAGACAATTTTGTGTATGAAGTATTTTAACTCATACACGGNAAGAAATCATCTTTTGAAAAACAAGTAATACTTGCCCACACAAGTAACTTGGTAGGAACAGTCAATCAGGAAATAGGAGAAGATCGTAGCTCTGGATCCTTGGCATCTGGACGACTTTTGTAGAAGTTTCAACAGGTTAGTGCTCTTCTAAATTCGTTTATGTTATATTGTTTAGTCTATATGTAAGATTTGTGATCCTGAATATAGCTTCCGTTGTGCATATTCTAACAAAAGCAATACTCTACCAAAAATATGAATTAATAGTCGAAAGTTGTTAAATAAAGTGAACTGCAAATTCTTTTTTTATTTCTTCTTGAATTTTCAAGCATTACAACAAGTATATTAAAGTAGGGTATACCAATTATCAAGTATGAACTTCTTGAATCAAATTCTATAATTCTACCTCTCATTTATATAAAACTTCTCAACTTATTACTTATAAAATTTTGTTAACATCATGATGACTGCCTCAGTGAGTTATTGTTGAATTGACAAAATCTTACCTAAAACTAATAATTAATTATTTTTTTTAAGAAAACACTTATAAAAAATATATTAAATAATAATATTTATCTAAAAAGTTTTTTAAAAAATTGAATAAATGCATATAATGTTTATTTAGATTTTAAGCATGTAAGTAAAATTTTGCTCCAATTATGTTAAATCGCTCCTGAAGAGGGAGGTTAGTGCACCGGCTACCTTTTTTAGCCTATTTCCACTGAAGCTGCCCTTTTAATATATATTTGTACATGTAAAATAAAAGATAAATGTTCACACTCTTTATCTGCCAATTGTAGTTCAGTTTTAAGTACAATAAAAGATAAATGCTCAAACTCTTTCATTTCTGCCAGTTGTAGTTTAGTTAGCTAGAATAAAAGATCAAATGTTCACACTCTTTACTTTTGCCAATTATAGTTTATTTAACTACAATTAATAAATAAAACAGACTATATAAATGTTCATACTTTTTACTTCTGTCAATTATAGTTGAAGTACAATAAATGAAACTTAATTAGATGGATAGTTGATCGGAAGATAACTTTGATTTTGTATACATATAAATGTTCACATTCTGCTAATTACATATCAAACACAAAGATTGTGAAGATAAAATATAATTAAGGTACACTTTCCTACTCAATTCAACGCTTTGTTTTCTATAATTGGCGTAATAGATAAGGTTGCTCCTTCCTTAACCAGATGTCTCGGGTTCAAACTTTGAATATAAAAATAAGCATTGATAAAACAAAGTTATATAATTAATTTTTTACATATAAAAAAAAATATTTTCTTGTTTCATTTATTGTGATTTCAGAATTTTTTTTAGCAAAATATTCTCAATTTGACAGTTGGCAAAAATAAATTTCAGTAAGGATACGCTTAAATTGTTCCAACCAAATTTTGAATTAGGACTATCGTCATTAAGTTTGACTTTGAAACTCATTTTTAATATGTAAATTAATTTTAAACACAAATAAATTTGTTTAGAATTATTTATGTCTTTCGCAGAATGTTATGATTATCATGAAATACTATGGTATTACGTTACAAATTAATTTTATAGATAATTATTATCATTATTATTATTGTTGTTGTTGTTATTATTATTATTATTATTATTATTTAGTTTTGTTAAGCGTGAAAAAACTTGTTGAAGAAGAAAAAAATAGGCTTAATTAATTTATGAAGGTTTACATTGAATCTAACCATTGAAAAATATTAGGATTAGTATTAAATTTGGAGTCATTTGGAGTTGATTTGGACGAACTTTGAAACAAGATGCGTTGATTAGTATTTAACACAAAAAGTTATGAAGATTCATAAGAATTTTATTGTTAATTCGGACGAATTATGAGGATTTTGTGATCATAAATTATGATGATCCATCAAGATTACGATTAGACAATTTTGCCATTAATTTTAAAATTTGTAAGGATTTGATCATAAATTCTGACGATTACTATGACATCCATCAATTCTAAATCCTAACGATTTGTCAAAATTTTGCTACATATGAGAATTTATTCTAGTAAAACGTTTCTTAACGAAACTATTAAGTCAGCATTTAACCATATTTCATTGTGATTTTTTTTTAAAAAAAGTTTTTGTTTTTAAAGTGAAAAATGATATTTGAAAATTACAATTGTGTTTGACCATGAATACAAATTGAAAATATTTGTGACTTTTTGTCCGTACTTTGAAGTGAAAAAAGTAAACACATTTTTATTACTTTTCAAATTTATGAAAATTTTAAAATTCAACCAAATATGTCTACTGAAATTCAACTCCCCAAAAAAATTCATGGTCAAACGTCTCCTTAAAATTTAAACGGGGCATTGAAAACATTTCCTATTTTAGCATATCTACCCATAGTTGTCAAGGGATAGTAAAAATTTATTTTTGCATATAGACTATAGAGTTAAGTATACAATTTTAGATAATAAATCTTTTTATTATTATTAGGTATTATTATTTATTTTCTCCAACAAAATTTATACGAAGTTAGTAACTAGAAAATCTGAGCTGTAGCAGTAAGACCCCTTTATATTCTCACATTCCTCAACTCCAACATTTTACTCTGCCGCCTCCTTCTCTCAAACCCCACAAAAGGTATTTTTCATCTTTTATATATCTATACTATAATCATCATCATCATATATATATATATATATATATATATATATATATATATATATATATATATATATATATCATGTGTATGCAATGTATGAAATTTAATGGATTTTCGTTACGTGAAATCAATCACTAATGCTTGTGTCAGGTCAGACACTTACGTGAACACGTGATGTTTCGTGCAACTTTCTCAGTTTTGAGTTATTTTACCTTCAAAAAGGATTTAACATATATATACAACAATATAATTGAAGGATTTTTATGTTTTTTTTACATTTTTAGTGTATATTATTAGTGAATTTTTCCTACAAATGTTGTGTAATGTATTTAATTTAACCATGATAACATCTCTCTATATATATGTGTGGTGTGATTTTTTCGTTTTCTGATTATCTCAAATTTTCTTATAGAGCCTGACTTTTACCTATAGATAATTTACAGATCTTCGAATCAACCACTGATGTTTGCGTCATTCTTTGGGATGTGACCCTTCCTTAGACTCTGTGTGAACACAGAATGACTACTTTTTTTTACACTATGAGGGTATATTATTAGTGTTGTTTGTTTGGTATCCTTTTGTTTATCTGATATGTGGTGATCTTGGAATAATTTATCGTCGAAAAATTATATTATATGTATAAAGGTCATTTTTTTTATTTGTAAATATAGTAGATTTTGAATTCTGTTGGTTTCGTTGTATGTTTACTTCTTTCTGTTATGAATCTCGTTAGTGAAAATCCTAGTGTCAAAGCCCATAAATGTTGTTCTTGTTTTGATTTCGAAAATCTTCAATGTGTAACAGAGGTGTTTTATGTGTTTGTATGATTGTTTGCCCTTTAGGCTGTTGCATTGATTTGGTCTAGTTGACATTGTGGGAGAAGCTAGAATGGATAGCGATGATGACTACACGAAGGATGGGACCGTGGACATCTATAAAAAACCTGCTAACAAGAAGAAAACTGGAACCTGGAAGGCTTGTCCCTACATCCTTGGTACGATGTTTCACTTAATCCATAGAAGTAATTGTGTATAATTCAGTTTGAAGTTATGTTAGAATGATGTTGTTGACATGTAAAGGTTTGAATTTACAGGGGATGAAGCATGTGAGCGTTTGGCGTACTATGGTATGAGTACAAATTTGGTGAACTATATTCAAAAGAGGCTCAATCTAGGAGTTGCTGCTTCTTCAAAAGCTGTAAACAATTGGTCGGGAACCTGCTATGTCACGCCATTGATTGGAGCATTTTTGGCTGATGCCTATCTTGGGCGATACTGGACAATTGCTGGTTTCTCATTCCTTTATATCATTGTAAGTACTAAATGGCTCTTCTTCGTTTTTTACCTTTTCATGTTCTTTGATAGGAGGGTATGGAGGTCGTCGACAAGGGTAGAAAGTCAGTAGGTAGTTGAGAGTTGTTGTATTACTAGCCTATTCATGTATTTGCCTATTCAATCGTAGTATTAGCCTTTTCATGTAGTATGTGTATTTTGGTATTTGATATCATTTGTGGTTTACTGTGTTTAGGTGATTGTCTTGTTTCTCTCCACTGCTGTTTTTCTTTTAATTACTGCTTTGAGTTGCTTGAGCCGAGGGTCTTTTGGAAACAGTCTCTCTAACTCTCTGAGGTAGTGGTAAGGCCTGCTTACACTGTATTCCTAGAGCCCACTTCGTGGGGTTTCATTGTGTATGATGTTGTTGATAGTCTTTGACTTTAGCAAGTACACATCGATCAGTAACTTAGAAGTAGTGGTAACAACATGTCCTGATGTTTCTTTTTACTCGAGCACACTGATTTTGGCGGAGGAATTGATGAACTTAACTTGTTTATGTAGGGAATGACACTCCTGACGTTATCTGCTTCTGTAAAAGGGATAAGGCCCTGTAATAATGGTACTTGCAACCCAACATCATCACAGAAAACAGCATTCTTTGTTTCGATCTACTTGATTGCCTTTGGGACTGGTGGTATCAAACCTTGTGTCTCTTCCTTTGGGGCAGATCAATTTGATGACAATGATGAAAACGAAAAGAAGAAGAAGAGCTCATTCTTTAACTGGTTTTACCTCTCAATCAACGTCGGTGCTCTTATCGCTTCATCAGCTCTAGTGTATATACAAAGCAATGTGGGCTGGGGCTTGGGTTTTGGTGTTCCAGCTGCGGCTATGGCCATTGCACTAGTGTTTTTCTTTTCAGGTACCCGTCTATATAGGCTCCAACCACCAGCAGGGAGTCCCCTGACTCGCATAGTTCAGGTGTTTGTTGCGTCTATTAGAAAATGTCATGTCAAAACTCCTCATGACGAGACTCTTCTCTATGAGACTGCTGATACAGAATCCATCATCGTAGCAAGCCGCAAGCTTGAGCACTCAGACGAGTTCAGGTAACTCTACAATCCCATTGTAACCTTTCTGAAGTGAACACTTAGACTAAACGCTCTGACTTTGAGGTGTCTAGATGTGCATTCTCAAAGTCGGAGTGTTTAGTTGTCAGTTGAGGCAAAGTTAACGTGTCTATCTTAAATATGCCTTTTAGATGTTAATATTGCGCAATGGTAGTCAATTCTCTAGAAGTTATAGGTAATTAGAACTTCTTTGATAAAAACTGCAATCCATATTGTCTGGTGATCTTTGTAAAACTTCACTTTGATTATAGATTGCTACACTGATATTCATTGCTGGTCCATATAACAGTGTGAAATACATCTTTCCGGTCCTTTTAAGTTTCAAATCATGCATATTGTCCCATTATTTGTGTTTGTAAGAGACAACCTGCAGCAGAGTGATCTGTAAGTTTTTTCCGAGATGCAGTATGTCTCATTTCTTGACCTGGGCTTAATGCTTTAGCAATTGTAGCCATAGGACGTGATATTCATATATCTCGAACATGTGAAAGTGACCTTAAAATTCAATTCTCCGGAGTTGCAACTCTATTGTTTGCTAATATACCTCCACCAGGTTCTTTGACAAGGCTGCTGTGGAAGGTGAATCTGATAAAGTCAATGGATCAGTGAATCCGTGGAGGCTCTGCACAGTGACTCAAGTTGAGGAGGTCAAGTCGATCATCCGTCTACTCCCCATATGGGCTACTGGTATCGTGTTTTCCTGTGTCTACGGTCAGATGAGCACCATGTTTGTTAACCAAGGCAACATAATGGACAATTACATTGGACCTCACTTCAGGATTCCATCAGCATGTCTATCCATATTTGACACGGTCAGTGTTATTTTCTGGGCGCCTGTATATGACCGTGTCATTGTTCCCATGGCACGAAAGTATACAGGCCACGAACGAGGATTCACTCAGCTGCAGAGAATGGGCATTGGTCTTGTTATTTCAGTATTTGCCATGGCTTGTGCTGCAGTTCTGGAGACCATTCGGCTTGACATGGTAAGGAAGAACAACTACTATGACCTCGAATACGTTCCTCTGAGCATCTTCTGGCAAGTTCCTCAATACTTCTTGATTGGATGCGCGGAAGTGTTCACATTCATCGGTCAGCTGGAGTTCTTCTATGACCAGGCTCCTGATGCCATGAGAAGTTTGTGTTCAGCCCTCTGTCTTACAACTACTGCATTAGGTAGTTACCTAAGTTCTCTCCTCGTTACAATCGTGATGAAGACCACCACAAGGCACGGGAAGTTTGGATGGATTCCAGATGACTTGAACCGAGGCCACCTTGACTACTTTTACTGGCTATTGGCATTCCTCAGCATCATCAACTTTTTCGTCTATCTCTGGATCTCCAAATGGTACACTTACAAGAAGGTTACTGGGAAATTCTAAACATCATCGCATTTATTCTTCTGAAGATGCAAACTTTCTGTAGATATGGATTACAACTGCTGCTAGTTCCAATGGTTCTGATCTATCTATCCATGAATTTTTATTTTATAAACATCAGTTATGTTCCTAGGTGAACGTTTTCTTGATTAATCTTAGTCTTGTTTGAGACTTGTCCGTTAGTATGATCCCGTTTTTGGCCATGGTCATCTCGAGGCTTTCTTCCTCAAGTTCCAAATGTCGCGTAGCATCTTTCATAGATGTTAATGCTAATATTATAGGTCAAATGCATCTTCATATGATCCCAGTTTGGGGTAACTGGAATGTGTTACAAGCTTGGACTTGTTGCTTGTATGATCAACATCTTTTAGTTCATTTACTTACTTTATTTGACATGTGGTGAAGATGCTTATATCAATGTGAGCGTTTATTTGAAGTGACAAATATAAAAGAAAACGCCCTTAATTTAGCAACAGAAGTAAGACCAAGTTTCTCTTTTTGTGCACTCTGTGTTCAAGAGATTCTATAGAGAGAGCACGTGAACATGAAAAATGAGATTAGCCACACTTTTGAAATATTCTTTAGAAAAAAGTATTTTCAATTTCATTTGACTCGAAACATCAAGAACCCTCCAGCAAAAGCATTTTCTTTTTTTTTTTTGTTATCGATAAGTTTGCCCTAGGTACCCCCACCCTTCATAAGAAATATTGGTTTAACTGTTTAAGAAAGAGTGATTTATGTCAGCAAAACCCTTTTGTATAGCTAGTTAACTTTTTGTTTTACGTATATATATACTATATTGGTTGAATACTCTTAATTTTTTTCTTTGTATATCTATTTCTTTATATTTTGAAATATAGAAGTATTCCTTTACAAGTGTAAACTCCCCTTCACGGCCCACAATGACTAAACAGACAAATAATGAAATGACCCATTTCTTTTTTTGTTTCTAAATTATCTGGAAATAAAATGGATAAGGTACATTCAATCAGAGGTACACAAACACTTTACCTTTTCATAGTTAATAACACTCACTACATAGCACTAGCTATTCTCCCAACAAACTGGAACACAACTTCAAAGGATGATTCATCTAAAACCAATTCACTATTCTATGACACCAAATCAACATGTATTTTTTAACAGAACAAGCCATTTCCAAAGGAAAGACCTCGTTCGCTGCCTCTGCAAACCAAATGATTCAAATTCAGACTCAGAAGAAACTCCACCTACGCCGCCTCAAGGAGACTCCCGTCAGCAGGAACTGCTTGCAAGGATAGCCCAGCTTCAAACACAAAAAGTTCGTCTTACTGATTATTTAGACGAAAGATCTGCTTATCTATCACAGTTTGCTGAAGATGCCAACACTGAGATTGACCAAATTGGTGAAAACGCCCTCAAAGAGCTTGATGAAGCTGGTGAAAGGGTCTGTCATACAGAAAATGAAAAATTTTAATTCATCCAAATACACAGCTTTTGATTATTATTTTTCTTTCTTTTTGATGCAGATAATGGGAAATATAGAGAGCCAGATGCAAGCTTTTGAAGAATCAGTAGAGTTAAACAAACAGGGGATCGAAGAGAACGAGAAGAAGCTGGCGGACTTTGTAGACCAAATGGAGGAGGAGAAAAATGAAGGGCTTTTCTTTAAGAACTTAGGGCAAAAACAACCAGTGGATAAAGCAAAAGCTAAGAAGGAAACAGAGAAGATGAAGCAACTCAATAAAGAAATTGCCGAGTCAAATACTAGAAAGAATATCTACCTTGCACTTATGGGCCTTGTGGTAGTTGGGATTACGAATGCCTTGATCTCTTCACCGTCTGACCTGGGAAAGAGTGCAGTTCTTGGAGTGATCTTGGTGGGTTTGCTTTCTCAAGTCATCTACGAGCAGAAAGTGTTGTCAGAAACACAAACAAAGCAAAAGCAGACATCTGAAGAAGAAAAAAGGTGAAATCATCTCTTCCACTGATTGTACAAAAACAGCAAAATGTTAAATATTAATGTAGCATGAGCTATAACCTCAAATAAAACGTTATTATTAGAGGCTGATATATCATGCCAATTTTTCTCTTGCATCAGCATATCCAAGTCCCATGGCAACTGCAGCCACCAAAGTTGGATACAAGTAGGATGCTTTATATTGATCAACAACATAGGACATGTCAACTTAGACTTTATAGAGATAGGGGTGGGCACCGGTCGGTTCAGTTTTTCATATTTTTTTTCAGTTGTTTTGCTTTTCAATTTGTGAATGAGAAAACCAAAACCTAACCAAAAATAATTTGGTTCAGTTTTTCCGGTTGTCTTTAATTTTGAAAAAGGTTCTGCCAATTCTTTTTTCCTCAATAATGAATGGGGTAAAACTGAAAAAAAATTGGGCAAAATCAAAAGATAGCACTTATAGAGTAGCCTGGTGGGAACATTCTCTTCTCATTTCCAGTAAGAAGTAATACACTAATACCAGTGTGATCAAAAGCAAAAAGCGCAAAAAAGCTCTAAGGTCTGTTGGGGCTTTAAGCGCAAATAAAGTGTGGGCTTTAATTAAAAAAAGGCACAAAGGGAGAAAAAATATAAATATATATGTTTAATCCAAGACTAATAATTTGTAAGCATGAATGACAAATATATGAACAAAGAAATTGAAAAATTATTGTGATAAGGTGAAATATCAATTGTTTAGTGTCGTCTCTTCAAAAGAGATTCATTGGCAAGGAAAGTATGCCTTAGAACCATGATGACGCCACTTAAGCACACATTAAGCGAGGCCGAAGCACTCAACACGTTTTGAGCCTCTCTTCAAGGCTTAAGTGTGCCTTTGATAACATTGACTAATACACAATTTAGTTTAACCTCTAATTTTGATAATTTATAAAGAGGCGACGAAATATTTGGAGGCCTTCGTTCAATTGGAATGTAACATTATTTGATGAAGAATTGGAATGTAACATTTTTATTTGAAGAAAATGTTTAATAATCAAAGAGTTATGTGCTTGATAACCAAAAAATAGTTGGTGTTTTTAGCACTAAGGGATAGAAGTCCGAAATCCAAATATGAATATCGGCAGCATATCTCAAGCACAAAAGTAGAAGCTATGATCAAAGTCCCTGATTCACTAAGTTCCTAAATGGATTGTGAATTCTTTTCCCTAAACAATAATGTAGCTATTTCGAATGGTGTGGATCTAGTGATCCCAAGTACTATCCTTTTGTTTTACAATCTGATAGCAATTCTGTCTTAAAAAATGTCAGTGAAGTAAAATGTGAGTCAAATAATCTTTCTTCCTAACCTACCATTTAAGCCTTTCACATTTTCTCTAATTTGAAAAACTTTTAGCTTCTTTACAAAGATACGAACCCATAGCAACTTATGTTTTATGTTAGGTATAGTGTTATCAAAGGTGAAAAGCACAAAAAAGCTCTAAGGTCCACTAGAGCTTTAAGCAAAAAGTGCAAATAAAACATAGGCTAATGAAAAAAGGCACAAAGGGAGAAAAAAGATACAAATGTATATGTTTGGTTCAAAACTAACAATTATAAACATGAATGACAAATATATGAACAAAGAAATTGAAAAAAAAAATTATAATAATGTGAAATATCAATTATTTAGTGTCGCCTCATCAACAGAGGCTCATTGGCAAGGATAAGTATGCCTTATAACCTTGATGACAACACTGAAGCACACCTAAAGTGAGGCGAGGCGCTCAACACGTTTTGAGCCTCGCTTTAGGGCTTAAGCGCGCCCTTGACAACACTACTTAGGTAACAAACTGCTACTGGTCCTGGTTCACAAGCAGGCCATTCGCTTTAGGGCTTAAGCGCACCTTTGACAACACTACTTAGTGCATGCACAATTTCCCTCAAGAGTTCCAAGGTCTAAAAGAAACACTGCAAAGTCAAATTGACAAAAAAAAAAATCCTACTTGCACGGAACACCCAGGGTGGCATAATCAAGGGAAACATCTTCAAAATGGAGATGTCTGATTTGATCTATGACAATCATAAATAACCCCCACGTCCCCCTCCCCAATCAGGTAGGCAATAAGCTTGATTCTGCCGTACCCATAACCAATTCTTTGGATGATATTTTTTTGTTTTACCAACATGTGTAGATAGCAAAAGAAATCCAAGGACAATAGCAATACCTTAACATTAAGAATATCTCATCCCAATAAACAGCCCAATTTTGTTGCACAAACATCTTGGTTGCCTCTACTTTCCCTTATTTTTCTGCACCAGAAAGACATATGGAATAAAGTTTAGTAATTTACTAAACAAAAGCATAATCAAGGTTATCAGTAGATAGGAGATGTAGGGAAGTTTTCACTGCCACTCAGCTAGAATTGAGTTGGCAGCATATTTCTTTCAAAATTCAGTATTTTAGCTTCTCAATCACAAGAATACCATTCAACCTGTATCAACCACAGAATCTTAAATTGCTTCTGAAAACAAGCACACAACAAAAACACACCTGATTAGCAGAGCATTGTGCTTCTGGTTAGATATCCCATTATGCCACAATGCAAAATCATCTACTCACCGGACTTGAGTAGAGAGCTCACTTACAACTTAAAACAAGAAATATCATATACAGGTCCGACAAACTTGGCTTGACAGTGAGAGTAATAATGGCAGCCCTGCAACCATGAAGATATGCTTCTCTTAGTACATTGTGAGGTTACATATGCAGGAAAGCAAATCTAGGATACTGAAGAGCAACAGAAAGGAGATTAGACCTGCAGCTGAACTTCATGCTCAGGTTAGAAATTGGTATCAGAAACCCACCGGGTGTGTACTTCATAAATATCGTGTTAGAGCTCAGCCATAAATAACTGCTCTGACAAGTATATTCCATGTAATTGCAGTTGGACGGATTTTCTTATTAAGGGCATCACTAAAGAATAATATGGCATCCGACATTCTATGGCAAGAACAAAGCCCCTTAAGAGTAATATTATAAGAAATAATATCGGGCTGAAACCCACCTTTTAAAATGAGAGCCCAAACTGCTGATGCGTTTTTGCAGTCTCTAGCTTTATAAAATCCCTCCATAAGGGTGTTATATGTGACGAGATTCGGGAGACATTCCCATTGGCTCATGCTCAAAAAGAGCTGCAATGCGTTATCAAGGTTTCCAGCAGAGCAAAGGCCATGAATTATAATGTTAACCATGGTCACATCAGGCTTGAATCCCTTGCTAACAATTTGACTCAATAACTTCAGGGCCAGGTCTACTTTTTTGCTTTGGCAAAGGCCATCCATCAATAAGCTATATGTTATCATGTCAGGCGTCCACCCTTTCTGCAGCATGTCCTCCACAAGCTTATAGGCGTCACCAAATCTTTCAGCTTTGCATAATCCATCAATCAGCACATTATAGGTTACTACTGTTGGCGAACAATTCCGACTACTCATTTCACCAAAAAATCTGAGTGCCTCTGCAATTTTAGATGCTTTGATGAAGCCATTGATTAGTGCATTGCAAACATGAGAACCTAGTGTACATCCCTGTTTAGCCATCAAATCAAGTATAGCATTTGCTTCTTTTAATCTTCCTTCTCTGCACAACCCCTTAACAATAGACGAGTATGCATATGAATCCATGCATCTTTCTCCTTGATTTTCAGCTTGCAAGACCTCCAAAGCCTTGTTCAGATACCCATTGTTACACAACCCTTGAATTAGGATTCCGTAAGATGTTGAATCAGCAACAACACCATTCTCATTCATAAGCTTCCAAATAGAAACCGCTTCATCCACCATTCGATTCTCAAACAAACCTCTCATCAATATATTATAACTAGTAACGTTGCGACAATCTTCCTTCCCCATCAGCTCCCACAACTCAAAACACTTTATAATCTCCCCGACCTTACAATAACCATTAAGCAAAGCACCATATACCACAACATCAGGTAATAGTCCAGTCTCAATCATTTCCTTAAAAATCCTCTCAGCCCCATTGACATTGCCCAATTCACACAAACCATGAATCAATGTACTACACGTGAACAAGTCCATTTTTTGTGCATTTTTCTTCATCCTGTCCCAGAGTTCCAATCCATCATTAAACTTACCACATCTACATAAACCATTAATCATGACATTATAGCTAACCACGTTAGGGTAAACATTCGACGCATTTATCAACCGCGCCCAAATCATCTTACCACTATCATAATCACCACTTTTCAAAAATACATCAATTAGAATATTATAACAGGTCACATCTGGATACAACCCTCTTTCAAACATTTCATCAAACACCTCTAAGGCCTTACCCAAATGTCCATTCTTTGCAAGTCCATTGATCAAAGTTCCATAACTATACACATCTGGCATCAACTTACTCTCCCACATCCAATCCAACAACTCTTTCGCCTTATCAAATTGCCCCTTTTTACAAGCAAGTTTAATTAAAACATTATAAGTTTCCAAATTTGGAGACACACCCATTGTTCCAAAATACTTGAAAAACAACTCAGCTCTACTCAACTGATTCGAAACAACAAAAGCATTAAGCAATGTATTAAAAGACCTAACCCCAGGTATACAACCAAAAATATTCTTCATATTCTGAAAAACTTCCATAGCTTTATCAACCATGGAATTCTTCGCATACCCTTTAATAACAGTCAATGCAACATCCTCAGAGCATAAACATTTCTGGGTTTGAATCATATCAACGATTCGGGTCATGTGAGGGATGAATCTTTGGTCGGATAGTTTCCTGAGAATATGGTGGAAGATAATGGAGTCGTGAGCGTAATTTGGGTGTTGAGAAGCTATATCGAATAAGGAGAGTGCTGCGTTGGGATTCTTCTCGGATTTGAGAAGCTTTAAGAGGGATTTTGGGGAAAGCTTCTTGGGTAACATCGCCATGAGCTGAAGGAGTTCTCTTTGTTGGATTTTTGAGTCTCATTGTTGCATTCTCAGCATTGAAATTTAAGTGTGATTTCAATAGGAAGAAGAAATCTTACTGCCGGTGTAGATTTCTGGTTTTCAAAACCTCCATTTTTGCTCTTTCAGCTGCTGCCTCTGAGAGTGAATTTTACTTTGCCGAAAGAGTAGCGGCGGCAACTTACAATGCCTAATGCCGAAAGAGATTTGAAAGTAATTTGGGAGAAGGTATTTGAGGGCCTAATTGGAAAAAAATAATACTATTAGGGGTCGTTTGGTAGAGTGTATAAGAACAATGCAAAATAAGGTGTATTAGTAATGCTTGCATTAGTAGTGCTTGCATTAGTTATGCTGCATTATTTCTTACACACTGTTTGATTTGATGTATTAGAAATAACAAATCTGACATAATTTCTATTAAAAAAATGTATGTTTACAAAAATACCCTTCACACTTTATTTCTTTGTACACTTTCTTTACAACAAGGTTCTTTGCTAAAACATTATTTACTCCTATTCTTTTATTTTTTTTCAAATATAAAATTAAATAGTTGTTACAATATTGAAATAAGATTTTCTACTATATTAGAAGAGTCAGTCCCTATTGGTATCAACATGTGTGTTTTTTGTCAAATTTCAATTTAGAAAGGGTATTGTCGTCATTTTCATTAACTATTCAATTCTCAATATTGTGCCATCTGTTTTTGATTGCCACCACATTATAACAGGTGGCTTTCATGCATTTCCTTTTCCATTCCTCTTTTCTTCTTTTTGTATTTTAATCAATTCCTATCTGAAAAAATTATTGTTATAATAAGCAAAAGGGAAAAGAAGGAAAAGAGAGTCTTGCCCATCTGCTTGCACTTGAATTTTTTTCATGTCTATAATGTTCTTTGAAGAATTATCTACTATGAATTGTTTCAAGAATTTGCAATGTTGTTATAAAATATTGTGTCTAAAATTTGTTATTTGAATTGTAAGTTCACTTTATCTNTTTATAATACTTTTTACATAAAAAATTTATTTATATAAAGCATAAAAGAAAAAAAATTTAAAAAGGAAACATAAATGTTAGCAGGAGTCCAACCTATGTTAATTTCTATGTTTTAATTATTGTAATACCGATTGAATTTGGAGAGCCAGCTAAATTTTTTTAAAGGATTTTTTTTATAAATTTTAAGTTGTTAATTATTATAATTTATAATATTTTTATTAATTTTAAACCAATATATGTTTTTCTCTGTCTCACTTTCATGAGACATATGGAATTTGGAGAGTCAACTAAAATTTTAAAATATGTTAAGTTGTTAATTATTATACCTTATAGTACTATTACGTGATTTTCAAATAAAATATGTAATTTTTTTTATGTCAATTTATATGTCATTGATATAATTACATATATTGAGTAATGAAGAATTAATGTCTAAATTATGTGACACCTATGAATTTTGGAGTGTAAATCAAATTAGTTATATGATTTTAAAAAAATAAAGCGGTTAATTATTACAATTTATAATACTTTTTATATATTTTTTAAATATATATATATATATCTTTTTGATATTGATATTAGTATTATATTAAATTAAATTTTATTATTTTTAAATTTATGATCTCAATTGTCAGCCTATGCCACATTATAAAATGTTCCAAAGTAGATATCAGATTTACAAAAATGTCGAAGCCAGCTAAAGTAAGAAAATAACATCTAAGGGCATGAACCTATATATGTATATATAAAGCTGAATATAGACAATTTGATGTGGCATCTCTCTATGACCAGTATTTCTATTCATCTTTTTTCTCCTTTTTTTGGCATTTTATCTTTGTTTTGTATTTCTTATTTGTATTTTTAAAAAAAAGTATTTATATCATACTCGATTAATTATGCCCTTTATAACATCCAATACACTAATAAAGATTTAAGTAAATGAAAATGGAAGATGAAAAGATAAAAACTATTCATTTTTCATAACTGTTTATAATTATTTAGCTTATAAAATAAAAAAAATAGTTGACCATTTGTAACAAATAAGAACAAATTTCTTCACTTTGGCTCTTCTTCTTCTGACGATGATGATGATCAATATATGGTATCAACTTCTGTCGCTAAGATGTCCATCAAATTTCTAGGTCATGTGACTTTTTTAACAAAAGAGAAAGAGAGAATATCTCATGATTCTTGTGAAGACATTGATGTAAAGAAAGAGATTATGTAACAAAAAGTTCTTTTCAAAATAAAAGACTTTTTGAAAAAATGTTTATTCCTTCTACAAGGAGAGAAAATTCATTGTGGTTGAGAAATTTATAAGAAGGCTGATTAGTGTTTCAAAGGGTAAGAAAAATTATTTGGAGAAAAAATCATTCTATTTATGGAATTCGTATCAAATTAGGAGGAGAACAAGCAAAAATTTATTTTGTGATTTGAAAAGAGAGAAAATTAGATATTATTTCTTTCAACCTCATTATTCTTCTAATTTCTTTCTTCTTTTATTTTGTCTTGATTTTTTGTATCTTTAATTAAAGTTTTTTTTTCTTATTTATCTTTAATTAAAGTTTATATATATTTTCTTAAAAAAGAATTTAAAAAGATGATCATATTTAGTTCCTTTCCTCATCAATGCTATTAATCTCATAATTAGTGTTATTTATATTATTTTCTTAATTACTTTTTTTTCTTTCATTTAATTATTTATTTGAAGAAATTAGTTATTATAACTTTATAAGAATTACACATGTATTTTTACATAATTGATTTGTTATTTTTAAAATTTTTGGATCATTCTTCATCTTAAAGTTTCTATCTATATGTAATAATAAAGCTAAAATAGAAAATGTGGGGTGACACCTTCTTAGCAATAGATACTTATTTATTCTGATCAATGTTTCTGACATTTTTTGTTATTTTTTCCTTAAAATAATTGTTGCCTCGATTTTTAGTTTTAGTTTTATTTTTGTAGCATTTTCTAATTTTAAAAGACTGAAAAATTTATATTGAAAATTTACAAAATATAAAAAATGATTTATTTAACTCCTATCATCATCAATATTATTATTAATTTGTTTTACTTCTTTTCTTAATCTTCATTTCATCATTAATGTAATTTATATCATTTTCTTAGATATATATATATATATATATATATTTGTGACATTTCTTAGAAGTTAGGATTACTATTTCTATAATTTTTAAATTTTTTTAATTCTTTTGTCATACTAAATACAACATGTTTTATTATAATTACATTTAATATATTAATCAATATGTTGTACGAATGAAAAGAAAATTATCATTTCACAAAAACAAAGGTTAAAATATAATTTATTATGATTAAGGAAAGATAAAATTATTATTCCAATATCCATAACCATATATAATACATTAAAAATTAATTGAAAAGCTGTAAATGGAAAAGGAATCACCATTTAAGGAATCATTATTTTTAAATTTTTGGATCATTTCTTCTTCTAAAAGTTTCTATCCATACGTAACAATAAAGTTAAAATAGAAAATGTAGTGACACCATTCTTACTAATAGATAGTTATTTATTTTTATCAATTTTTTTTGACAATTTTGGTTATATTTTTCTTTAAAATAATTATTGCCTCGATTTTTTTTTAACATTTATTTTTAATTTTAAAAGATTGGAAATTTTATGTTAAAAATTTTAATAATAGAAAAAATGATTTATTTAACTTTTATCATCATCAATACTACTAATTTTTTTGACGTTTTTTCTTAATCTTCATCTCATCATTAATGTTATTTATATAATTTTGTTAAATCACTTATTTTTTCTTTTTTAACTCTTTTATATATATAAAGTTGGATATGTAAATGATGATGTGACATTTCTTAGAAGTTAAGATTACTATTTATCTAATTTCTCCAATTTTTGAGTTCTTTTGTCATACTAAATACAATATGTTTTATTATAATTACATTCAATATAGTAAACAACATGTTCTAGGAATTAAAACAAAATTATCATTTCAGAAAAATAAATGTTAAATTATAATTTTATTATGATTAAGGAAAAATAAAGATATTATTTCAATATCCCATAACCACATTCAATACATTAGAAATTAATTGGATATAACTGTAAATGGAAAATGAATCACGATTTAAGGAAAATAAATGTTTGCAATACCATAATAATTAAGGAGAGAGTAAGATATTATTTTAATATCCTAATTCGGAACTTTTAATCTACTACTCAATTAAAAATAAAATGCATTTAATAACATGAAAAAGTTATTAGTTTAATATTTTTTCTCATTGTACTAATTCAATTCAATCAAACTTAATTTTAAAGATAAAATAACAGCTTCATTTTAATTGTTGTCAATATATTTCAAAAAATTATCGTGAAAAGGCTTTTCTTGCACCTTATTTTAATTTTCATATACTATTATTATTTTTTCTGTCATTTTTCAATGAATTTTTATTTCGATTTAAAATTTAATGTTTATTCTTAAAACTCTGATGGTACAAATTAAGGTGGAGTAGAATATAATAAATGATGATTCTTCTACTAAATAAGAAGATATAACGAAATTGAAAGGGTGAAGGTTTTTTTTTTTAAAATGGATAGGAAATTCTATTAAGGTATCATTACGTCATTATTCAATATATTTTTAATATAAATTTCATTTGTTGATGCATTTGTTTAGTACTCCCTCTGTCCCTAATTACTTGTTTACTTTTCCTTTTATAGTTGTCTCTAATTACTTGTCCATTTTGACAAATCAAGAAAGAATATTTTTTTACCTATTATACCCTCAATTAAATGACTAATTACTTTGAAAATTGCAGAACTTTTCATCTACTTCATAATTAATAGGGGTAAAATGATAAACTCACTATGTCATTAATTGATTTCTTAATAAATGTGTAAATTTAAAAGTGGACAAGTAATTAGGGACAGAGGGAGTATTACAGTGTTATTTGACATTATGAGATATTTCTTAGACATTTAAGGAGAATGGTAGACCGAAATATATATTATATATTAAAGGATGAACTTCATGCAATGGAAGAATTTGTTATTAGCAAATATATTTTAACTTATTTGATAAAAAATATATTCTTCCTCATTTAATAGATGTAAAATTTGTGAAGCTTTATTTTTTTCACAATCTTCATATTGTTAAAACAAATAATAATATTACGATTAAACAACAGAGTAAATATAAAATTAATCAAAAATATTTAATTTTAATGATCGTGCGAAGTGCGGCCAAGTTACCTAATTTAAAACAAAAAAGTCAAATTTAAATGGGTCTACTATAGATTTCCTACAAATCCAACTTCAAAAATTATGTTAAAAATGGAAACTAAAAAGTGAAATAAATTTAATTGAGAGTTATCCTTCATCTGTCCCATTTTATGTAACACTTTTTATTTCTCAAGAATCAAATAGTTTAAGTTTGACCATAAATTTGCGTATGATATCTTCAATTTTTTAAAAATGAAATTTATATATTTGTAAACTACGTAAAAATCAAAACATTATAATTGAAAATATTTTAAAGATGTATGAAAAATTTAAGATGAAAGATAAACTAAAGAGAGTAAAAGGGGAGAATGGAAAGTAGAAAAAAAGAATAGTTCATCTTTTTGGTGGGCCTCAATGTACAATTTCTATAGCTTTTAGTCCAACTCTTTAGTGCAATATTGGTCCTCCCAAACTCCCATTTCTAAATAGGAGTAAAATAAAGAAAAAAGAGAGAATTGGAATAGTGAAGACATTGAAAATTGTAGGGAATTATTTGTATCTAAAATATTGAAACACATGCAATCCACATGTTGATTCAACAATAAAGTAGGCCAAACATATATAGTACAATTCATGATCCCTTTGGAGAGTTATATAATTTTTTGTATGTGATTTTGTTAAATATATTTTGAAGTTGTTAATTTATTGTGATTTATAACACTTCTTATATCATTTTCAAATAATATATATTACTCTTTCTGTTCTATTTTATGTGACGTAGGTACTTTTACGAAAGTCAACTAAATTTCTTATATGATTCTTAAATATTTTTAGTTGTTATTTTACTTTAATTTACAGTACTTTTAATGTTATTTTCAAACAAACTTCTTTTGTTTCAATATGGAATTAAAGAGTCAATAAAATTTCTTTTATGATTTTTAATTATGTTTTTTTTAATATCTGATATTATTACATTGTGATTTTCAGTACTTTTTATGTAAATTTTAAATATAGAATAAATTAAAAGAAAAACAAGAAAAAATTTAAATGAAGAAAGTACTAAAATTTTCAAATAATCATATTTCTATATTAAAATGTTAAAAACTTTAGAACTCCACATATATGCACAAAATAATATACGGAAGACAAAATAATTTTTAAAATATATATTAAAGCTCTTTCTAATAATATCACATATTTATTCTATTTTTAAAATATGACTCCTTCCGTATCAATTTATTTGAACATTTTTTTTAGTTCACTTAAAAAAGAAAATTACTTCTTAATTTTAATTTTTTTACATAGCGTATCTATGATTTTAAATTAGAAATACTTTTTACTTTAATATATGTGATATATTTTAAATTTAAGATTACAAAATTTAAAAATATTCTTCATATTTAACACTTCGTGCAGAAAAAAAAAAAGATGAAACAATTAAAATGGAAGAAACAATATAAATAATTTATTAATGAATTAATTAATTAATAAATAATATTCAAAGATCCCTGGAGGATAGAAATTGGAAATAATAAAATATAAGAACAATGCAAGGAAAAATGAAATGGTGTACAAAAGTAATAATAGGGCCCACACAATTAAAGCCGTAAAAGAGGAAAAAAAGCAGGCCAAACATATATAGTACAATTCATGATCCCTTTTGTACAATATAATAGTGCAATGTTGGTACACCTCAACTCTCACTTCTAATAAGTAGTAATATATATATTAAAACAACAACATATCTATGAAATTCATTTTGCAACGGTTCTGATTTTCTAATGTTTCAAGTTTTTAAATAATAACTATTTGATTTAAACTCACTTTTCATAGTTAGAATTGAAGATCCACTTTTTCAATGTATTATACTCACTTGGTATTAATTCAAAAAAAAATACCATCATACAACAATGATTAAGAATAATAACAACAGCATATCAGTGTTATTTCATAAAGTGGGGGAAAAATTTACGAAGATCTTACCACTACATTGGAAGTAGAGTGGTGGATACTCAAGACACTCATCTTATGAAAAAAAACAAACCAAAGTAATGAGAAATAACATAAATGTGAAAAATCTATTGAATCATCCTAAATAATAGTAGGCATTACCCTTATATATAAGCCAACAAGGCGAAGTACTGCCACAACTCTACAAAGTTGTACCAATAGCATTGAAAATCGTACTATAATATTGAGCTATTGACCGGTAAATAAACATGTGTACTATGCGTGTCCTAACCTCCTCCTATTTTCAATTATTTTGCTTTAGTTCTTTGGTCTATTTTTCATATTTTTTGTCATTTTTTTCTTTTTCGATTCTTCATTCTCTCCATTCTCATTGGCGAAGAAGGAGAAGGAGAGACTTAGAAATGGAGGTATTACATTTTTAGAGAGGAAGAGAAATTGAAATTAGAGAAAGTGATTTGATTTCCGAGATGGTGCATCAATTTGGTGATAAAATTTCACATTTGACTACAAATTTGAAGGTAACTTTTCATTTCAATGAAAATAAGGAATCAATATCTCATCAAAAAAAAAAAATTAAACCCATAAACTAAAAGGAAAGCCTTGCCAGCAGCTACGCAGCTCGCATGGCAGCTATGGCCACTGGACGGCCTCCTTTCGAGGTTGTCCAGCCAACCCCACTACCCCAAACCACCACATACGCCACCTTTTTCAATTCCAATACTATAAATCCTAAACAATCTGCTCTAATTAACTAAAAAACAATCGCAAAATCAATCGAAATAATTCATAGAGAACCTACTATCACGTTTTCAATGGAGGAAAGACAAGACTTTATGATTGAAGAAAGATTGTATCAAGCAGTGATGTTTAAATCATCACATGGTGCGCCAGATTTGAAGGTATTAAGGTCAATTTTACCGAAACATCTTGATACCAAGGGCAATTGTTTAATTGGCTTCCTTGCCCCAAGACAAATTTTGTTGAGATTTGATCAATATGAAGATTATGTACTAGCTTTATCTCGCTCAGTTAATTATTTTTCTACAATGGAGAGGAGCACTAATGTAGAGTAACATGGTCCATTGGATATAATCCTAAGGAGAAAACGACGTTAGCTGTGGTTTGGATTTCTTTACCGAACTTATCTCCAAATTTGTTTGCAAAGAAGTCTCTGTTGTCTATAACATCGATAGTTGGGAAACTAATAGCTATAGATAAAGCTACTCAAATCAAATCAAGACCTAGCACAGCTAGGGTCAAGGTTATACTTGATCTAATGGAAAAGCTTCCAAATCGTATAAGGTTGCAGTTTGTGGATGGAAAATCTGGTAAGTTGATCGAGGTTTTTCAGGAGATTGTATATGATAATCTACCTTTGTATTGCAATTATTGTAAGTACCAAGGTCATGATGAAGATAGCTGTCGTTTGATCTCGAAAAGAAATCAAAATAACAAATAAATTGATGATACCAGTTGCTTCAAAAGGTACTATCGATAGTGAAAAGTATTAAGGTGATGTGAGAGAAATACTAAATGAAAAAAGAAAGGTTGTAGATGTCGATCAAAGTAAAGCTACTTCTTTAGATCGACAGGTGGTTGCTGTCACTTCTAAGCAAAATCGTGCACACTCAATGGATATTGTTACAAGTAATATTGGTGTTCAAACAACTACCGAAAACAAAGGGAAAACGCCAAGAATTGGGGTTGATGCGCCGCGAGTTGGTTCAGGCAAAAAAATAATGGATTCAGGACACAAACTAATGGATACTTCTGATGTTGAAGATGTTGAAAATTCTGGGCAGCATATTTTGCAAGTTGAAACCAAGAATTCAACTAAAAATTGGACACTGGTTGCACACAAAAATTCAACTAGTAATCGAAGCCTTTCCCCGACTAATCAAAATAGTTCTCCATGTAGTGAAAAGGGTGCGATTAGAAATTTTTATGACGGTGAGAAGAGGCAAGATATTAATAATGCCTCAAGAGACCTATTATGTTCGAATAGCTTTGATGCTTTATCGATGACTACTGGAAAGCAAGTAAAGTTAACAGAGAATGACAACGATTTGATCCAAGAAAAACAGGTCTCACCACCTACTTTGAATAGCAAATTAAGTCCAGAAGCTCCCGTATTTGTGCCTAAATGTGTGATTGCAAAGAAGAATGAGTCAAGGGCCTTAGTGTCAAATACAATTGATTTGGGCGAGGATTCTCTTGAGAAAGACAATATGCTTGATTTGGGTGAGGATTCTCTTGATGAAAATGAGGAAGATATGTTGGACATATGCTTTGATAGAGTGTCTAGGGAAGAAAATATATCACCTAGGCAACAAAGAAGTGGAAGCAGCAAAAACAAAAAGAAGACACATGGAAGGCAACATAGTTGGGACGGTAAAATGACTGAGGAGTTTATTCCAAGGCACCTACCGATGCGACAGGCAAAGTAGAACCATTTGATGATATCAATAGGTTCAACAAGATACAATAAATCCATAAAGAAAGTATGAATTATCAAGTGTTGTTGGATAGGTTTGAAGAAAAAGACAAGAGAAAAATACTTCAAGTTACTTTTGATAGGCAATCAATCTTTTTTAATTCATGAGTTTGTAATAGAAAGTTTAAGGCTGATAACTCAACTTTCTTCTTGATTGACATATTTTTACATTATTTAAGTATCCTCATTTGTACTATCATCATGGAGTGTATTACAAACTCTGTGGTGATCAAAAAATATTTAGTTCTCTCTAGCTCTTATTTTTTTCATGCTTGTTAGGTAGTAGACATTAGGTACTTCATTAGGATTAGTAAGGTAAGGCCTAACCCCCCTTGCTTGCACTTATCCCTATTGATATTTTTATGTTTAATAAAAGGCCACTAGACACTGTCTAGTGGTAAATTTGCGAGGAAAAAAAAGAAAAAGGAATTTACCATTGGAATGAAAAATTACCTAGCATTGAAAATCGTACTACACTATTGAGCCCTATTCACCGGTAAATAAACATGTGTCCTACCTCCTCTAATTTTCAATTATTTTGCTTTAGTTCGTTGGTCAGTTTTTCATATTTTCCGTCATCTTTTTCTTTTCTCACTCTTGGCGAAGAAGGAGAAGAAGAGACTTAGAAATGGAGGTGTTATATTTTCATAGAGGGAGAGCAAATTGATGGAAAATTAGAGGAGTAGTTTGACTTCCGAGATGATGCATCAATTTGGTGATAAAACTTCACATTTGACTACAAATTTGGAGGTAATTTTTCATTCCAATGGTAAATTTCTTTTGACTTTAATAAATAAGGAATCAATATCTCATAAAAAAATAATTAAACCCAGAAATTGAAAGGGGAGCCTAGAAATTTACCATTGGAAAGCAAAATTACCTCTATTTTTTAAAGTCAAATGTGAAGTTTCATCACTAAATTGATGCACCAGCTCGGGAGTCAAATCACTATTGTCTAATTTTCCATCAATTTGATCTCCCCTCTGAAAATGTAACACTTTCATTTCTAAGTCTCTTCTTTTCCTTCTCCGCCAAGAGTGAGAATGGAGAGAATGAAAAATAGAAAAGAAAAAGATAGACGAAAAATATGAAAATCTGACTAAAGAACTAAAGCAAAATAATTGAAAATAATAGGAGGTAAAACACATTTATTTACCAGTGAATAGGGCACAATAGTGTGGTATGATTTTTGATGTTATTCGTACAACTTTGTAGAGTTGTGTTGGTACTTCACCTTGTATATTATATATAATTGTAAAATAGTATGTTGTAAAGCTTATATTGCCATATTCTTTTGCACAATTAACTTAGATGCTTAACTTTGCCATTGCCAGTCAAAACTTGGAAGCATTATAGGTAGGCTTGAAATGCTGCAAAGATGTATGTTAATATATTAGACGACGTTCGAATGGTTTGTGAATAGGACCTCTGGATTCCTCCATTTTTTTTTTAGTTTGGTATTGGGTTGGTACTCAGATGCAATAGACAACGTTATGAATTAACTTGATATTTTATGTTAGACTTCAGATGGTTCTTATGAATATTTCCTTAATAACTCATATACTACAGTTTTGTTCTTTTAGTGGGTAGAACTAATTTTGCACTTTGTAGAATTCTTTGATTAGAAATTTATAGTTCCCACGGTAATGGATAATTCCTATTCGTATACGCCTTTGTCGATGTAAAAGAAAGACCGTTTCTTTTCTCATATGAAAGGTGTTTTTTGGTCTAAACTTGGATATTTATTCAACATACTTTTGCCTCAATAGAATTGTGATATATTGATAATGTTTATAATTGTGTATCTTATGCATCTATTGCTTTAAAGTGCACAATGTTGGACCCGTGCTCAAGCATGAGCCATACCCCTCTAGTAATAGGATATGACAATAATAGAGGTGTAAAAACACCATAGATACTAACCAAACTCAAAGGATAAAAAACTATAAGAGTAATACCACCAATAATAGTATGACTAACAATATAGAAGAATAAGCAAGAGAATGCTCAACTATCTAACTAACTTTCCACCCTTAATTATATGTGTTCTTCATAACCATCTAAGATCATCTTCTTGGTAAGCTAAAGTTATCTAACACTAAGTACCAATAAAACATTTTTCGGAAAATGATTACAAATTAAACAAGGACAACCAAATGGGATGTCCCATAAAATTTTTACATTGGATTATCTGACCGAGACCCAAATTGACCAGGTCTATCTTAATTCATCAAACTTAAAATATGTTGATCATGACTCAATATTAATGCAATTTATTTTAATCTATTCAAATTCAATCAAACCAATAACATATTTAACAAATCCATTTTGCAAAATAGTGTCTTGCTAATGTTTCAAGCTTTTTCACAACACCCATTTGATATAAACTCACTTTTCATAGTCGAGATTCCAGATCACTTCTTCAAAGCATTATACTTCAGTTGCTATAAATCGAAAAAATGTTATTGTACAATAACTAAGAAGAAAAAAGTCTGAATTACCTAATACCGAACACTGGTTAAACTTTTTTTTAAAAAGTGAAACGTATTAAATGAAGACGATCAAATAGAGAGTCTCGTGAATTTTTTTTATTGGATCATCTAACCGAAGCCCAAATTCACCCGGTTTGTCTTAATCCATTAAACTCTAAACATATTAGATCATGACCCAATATAGTAATTTATTTAAACCCGCCCAAATTCAATCGAACCTTCCATATAAATACCCTTTCCCCTCACCCCCAAACCTCACTCCTCACCCTACAAAAAAGAAGGGTTTGTAGAAATTTCTTCAAAAAAACCAACACCAAAACCAAAAAAAATTAAAATAAAAGAGGGAGGGATTTGTCAAGGCAACAGAGCAAAGCAACCAAAAGGTACACATACAATATTTGCTATGTACTTTCATATCTATTTGTATATGACCAAAAAAAAACAAAAAACCTCATTGATGAGCACCTCCGCTATTAGGGTTAGGGTTTATCCTTTTTCAGGTGGAATTTCGGCTCCGGCGTCTGTCATATATGATCATGTACAGATAACTTCTAGCCATTTAATCTTAAAAAAAGACGATTTGATAATGCATTTAACTGAATTTAAGTTTATGTATCTGCTTAATTCTGCTTAAAGTTAGTAACTGCAGTTGTTGATAGCCTAGATCTATCCATTCTGAAATTCGAAATTGAATATGCGTCGAGTTTGTGATAATCATTGTTATTGTTGCACATGTTCAATTTCAGGGTTGAAATTAGGAAAACAGCAGTTAGTGTAAGCTGAAAGATGACTGCATTGGGGGGTGTGAAGAAGGAGGGAGGAAGTGTAACTGAAGAAAAAGGGAAGTTGGTGTTTGGGAGGTACTCTGATGCAGAAATGCTAGCTCTGCTGAAAAGACTTGCTCTGGATCCTTGTGATTCCGTAACACATCAGAAAGCAAAGCCATTATGGAATCAGATGCTAAGAGTGCGAGATGCGATGACTCTTTCTGATAATGACATTTCATGGGTATGCGCCTTTTATGATGTTTCTATAAATATATTTACCTCTATAATGGCTCTTGATTGTCTTGTCCTTGTGGAATTGGTTGTAGTCTTGCAGATGTGTATATTTTTCCACCCTTAGAAATAAGGAGACTAAATTAAACGTCAATGAACTGTACTGGAGTAATGGAGAGAAATAGTTTAAAACAGAACATAGCAATTAGTGTGACTGCAGCTGAAGTATATGGAAATTACTCTAGTCAATGACTTTCAGTTAAATGCTATATGTTGTTATATACAATCAAAAGATAATTATATGGTTCAATTATGTTGCAAATGAAGTAAAATTGTGATTAACATTGAAAAGTTACCAAATTGAGATCAAATACAAGTTGGATTACAGTAGATAATAGATCATTTTGGAAGTAGATTTTAGAGTAGATTCAGATTAGCTCTCATCTTGATTTCAGAGTCTCCAAACAAACCCTCAAACTTGGAGTCTAGTTAAGTTTTGTCGCATAAAATTGGATGGACAAAATATTAATTTTAAGCTAAAGAAACAAATATATACTACATACATGTGTATCCCTTTGGCATACTCTGTGTTTCGAGTCTTTTTTCGTGACATCATTGCATATGTCATCTGTGTAAGTCTTATTTAGCTTATATCCCATCCAAGATTGAGAGTGCTATTTGTGGCTACATACTGATTTGACGGTAAGGCGACTCCAACTTGTTTAGGATTTGAGGTGTAGTGGTTATCATTGTACAGATTGGCTGGTTAGCTGGCCATATTGATGAAAATGCTTCTTGGACTATCTAGTACTATGAGTTTCAAGTCCATTTGACTGTTTTCTGTAGAATGTAAAACACATCATCTCATTTTCTCCTTGCCCACTGTGCATAAATGATCAGTAGTAGGGAGACTTGATATGCTGCTTTGACAATTCATCATTTCTGCAGGACGTAATAAAATAAACAATAAAAAAAGAAGTTGATTAATTAGACTTTAACTATTTATGAAATCTTGATTTGCAAATTAAATTGCCAAATACAGAGAGTTGAGAGCAGTTCATAGATAGTGGTAGAAAATAATCTGTGAAGAAAAATAGTGTGTTAATACTGTTATATTGAGGTACCCCAAATAAAGAAAGTTGTTTCCATTGAGTGCGGTGTAGTCTTTTAAGACTACCAAGTTGTAATATTTCTCACTATAGTGGTATTGTATTGTTGTTCTCAAGTGTATTCTTTTCTCCATGTTAAAAAGATATGGTGTCCATGTTATTCTCTTATTCTTGTTATGTAACATGGATATTATTATGTGGTGGAATTAGTATTTCCCAACAACGTGGTTATCAGAGCCATAACAAATAATAGTCCACTGTCTTTTCAATATCCCAATCTCACAAAAGAAAATTATGAGAAATGGTGTGTACGAATGAAAGTCATTCTTGACTTTTAAGATGTGTGGGAAATAGTAAACAAAAGGGTATACTAAACCCACTAATGAGGAAACTCCATCTCCAAATGAAAAGGATGTCTTGACAAAGACAAGAAAGAAGGATCAACAACAACAAGCCATGTCTCTCATCCATCATTGCTTTGATGATGGCATGTTTGAGAAGTTTTCCGATGCAACCACCTCAAAGAAAGCTTAGGAGATTTTAGAAAATTCTCTCCAAGGAGTTGATAAAGTGAAAAAGGTAAAACTTCAAACTCTAAGGGGTGATTTTGAAGTTTTAAAAATGAAAGGAATCATAATACGTTTTGAATTTTTGTTCAAGAGTGATGGTCGATTGTGAATCAATTAAGAAGATATTGGGAGAAAGTAGACGATGTGCTTGTGGTAGAAAAATCCTTCACTCTGTAACACCTAAATTTGATTGTGTGTGTTCTTGAAGAGTCCAAAGATTTAGATTCTATGAAGGTGGAGCAATTGAAAGGTTCTTTACAAGCCCACAAAGAAAAGAACAAAAGGAGAAAAGAAGAACCACTAAAGCAACTTCCTAAAACAAAGTATACTTCAAAGATTATGGAGGTGAAAAAAGCTATAGAGAAAATGGATGAGGAAGAGGTTGTGGCACTCGTTGAAGAGCAAGAAGCACTAGCAACAGCTTCAACAATGAAGGGAGAGGCCAACAACCATTTAGAGGTCATTGTCATGGACAATGAGGAGGAAAATAATGTGGCTATTATCAACGTACCAGCGAAAAAAGGTACGACAACTCTAAAATTGAGTGCTACAACTGCAATAAATTTTTGGACATTACTCTTGGGAATGTCATAGTAATGTTGAAGGGAAATCTAACGTTGTTGACGACAAGAAAGAAGATGAGTCTAATATTGTTAATGGCCGTAAAAAAAAAGAAAATAAGGATGATTGTTATTCGCGGTATCATGATAATGTGGCAAGCAACCATGTGTGGATGCAAAGACAAGTTTATGGAACTCACTAAGAACATGTTCTTTGGATACACTTCAAAGTCAAATTGAAGGGATAAGTATGATTCTAATCGTCTATAAAGATGGTGACCACAAATTGATTAGTGATGTTTACTATGTGCCAAAAGTAAAGAATAATATTTTGATGTTTGGGAGGTACTCTGATGCAAAATTTTTAGCTCATTTGAAAATACTTGCTCTAGATCCTTGTGATTCTGTATCACATCAAAAAGCTCTACCATAATGGAATCAGATGTTAAGAGTGCGAGATGCGATGACTCTTTTTGATAATGGCGTTTCATGGGTATGCTCTTTTATGATGTTTCTATAAATATATTTACCTCTATAATGGCTCTTTATTGTCTTGTCCTTGTAGAGTTGGTTAGTCTTACACATATGTGTATCTTTTTCCACCTTTAGAAATAAGGAGACTAAACTACACCCCAGTGAACTGTATTGGAGATTTGGAGTAATGGAGAAAAATAGTTTAAAACACAACACATCAATTAGTATGACTGCAATTGAAGTTTATGGGAATTAGTTTAGTCAATGACTTTTGTTTAATTGTTTTATATAATCAAAACATAATAATATAGTTCAGTTATGTTGCTAAATGAAGTTAAATTATGATTAACATTGAAAAGTTACCAAATTGAGATCAAATGCAGGTTGGATTATGGTAGATAATAGATCATTTTGGAAGTAGATTTTAGAGTAGATTCTGATTAGATCTCTTGATTTCAGAGTCTCCAAACAAACCCTCAAACTTGGAGTCTAGTTAAGTTGTGTCACATAAAATTGGATGGACAAAGTATCGCCAAGTAGTTGAATAAGTGAAGAAGGTAAAACTTTAAATTTTAAGGGCTGGTTTGAAGTTTTAAAAATGAAATAATCAGAATCTGTTTTAGATTTTTGTTCAAAAGTGATGGCAGCTGTGAATCAATTTAGAAGATATGGGGAGAGAGTAGACAATGTGCGTGTGGTAGAAAAAGATACTTCGCTCTTTAGCACCTAAATTTGATTATGTGTGCTATTGAAGAGCCTAAAGATTTAGCCTATATGACGGTGGAGCCAATGGAAAGTTCTTTACAGGCTTACGAAGAAAAGAAGAGCCACTAGAGCAACTTCTTAAAACAAAGTATCCTATAAAGATTAAGGAAGTGAAAAAGGACATAACACTCGTGGAAGAGCAAAAAGCATCAACGACGACTTTAACAATGAAGGGTGAAGCCAACAACCATTTAGAGGTCGTGGTCGTAGACAATGAGGAGGAAGATCACGTGGCTATTATCAAGGTACCAACGAAATAAGGCATAACAAATCTAAAATTGAGTGCTATAACAGCCATAAATTTTGGACATTACACTTGAGAATGTCATGGTAATGTTGAAGATTAAAGCTAATCTTGTCGACATCAAGAATTCAAGAAAGAAAGAGATGAGTTTAACATTGTTAATGGACGTCAAAAAAATATACAAGGATGATGTAGTTCATGGTATTGTTATAATAGAGCTAGCAACCATATGCGTGTATGCAAAGACAAGTTTGTGGAACTCACTAAGAAGGCAACGTGCAACACGTCCTTTGGAGACACTTCAAAGGTACAAATTGAAGGGATAGGTACGATTTTAATCTCTTGTACAGATAGTGGCCACAAATTGATTAACAATGTTACTATGTGCCAAAGTTAGAGAAAAATACTTTGAGTTTGGGCTAGCTTCTTGAAAAAGGACATGATATGCATCTTTGACTTAGAGATTCAAGTGAAAAATTAATTGCAAAATTGTGTATGACAAAGAATAGATTTTTTTTCTTTGAATCTTTAGACAATTGATGCAAAAGTGGTTGAAGGCTAATTGCAAGATGAATGATGGTGTTGGCACATGCGATTTGGGTACTTGAATTTTGAAGCACACAAATCAATGGAAGAAAAGAACATGGTATATGAGATTCCTTCAATCAACCATTCTAATTAGTTGTGTGAAACTTGTATTCTTGGAAACAAGCAAGGAGGAGTTTTCCGAAAAGGCCACGTCAAGAGCAACCAAGCCATTTCAGCTTGTTCACACGATGTCTGTGGTCCAATCAATCCACCTTCTTTTGACAAAAATAATACATCTTGCTAGAGACTTGGGTTTATTCTTGAAGCAAAAATCCAAAGCATTTGTTGCTTTTCAAAGTTTCAAAGCACTTGTAGAAAAAAACGATTATGAAATTAAGCTTTAAGGTCCGATAGAGGAGACAAATTTTCTTAAAAAGAATTTAATGATACCTTGTCAGTCTCATGAAATTTGTTGCCTTTCAACGATACCTTACTCACCCCAATAGAATGGAGTTGCAGAGAGGAAGAATAGAACAATTCTTGATAAGGCCAGATGTATGTTGAAAGTTGGAAGCATGCCAAAAGAATTTTGGGCTGAGACTGTTTCTTGTTCTACAACCAAAAATGTTAGAAATCAACCTCTCCAAGAAGTATGGTTTAAAGGAAAGCCAAGTGTCAATACTTTGAGAATCTTTGGGAGCATAAATTATGCTCATCTACCACAACAAGGGAGAGCTAAACTTGACGATCCAAATGTCAAGTATGTTTGTTGGTTATGACACGAGTATATACAACACAAGCAACAACAAGGTGGTGGTGAGTTGTGAAATTGAATTGATGAAGAAGCGACATGGAATTGGGAGGCTCGAGAAGAAAGAACATATGATTTTCTTCCATACTTTGAAGATGACGAAGAACAGGTGACCGTGATGACAATTTGTGTCTTCGCTGTATAGATAGATGCACATCTGCATCTGTAGGTTTGATAAATTTGTCAATACCAATGTATGAGGCTAATACTAATTCTCTTTGCCATGGAAGTAGTTTGATTTAAACTTGTACTCCTAATCATTATGCTTCATGGAGAGGCATTTAGTGAATCATTTACTGTGGATTTTGTATAAATTTCCTTGTAAAATGAACGAACTATAGATGGATGCGCAAGCACATTTTTCAAATGGATTGCTGATGAACTTTAAAACAACTGTATGCAAATTCACATGTACCTTCCTTTCCCTTGAGGGCCCATTAAATTTTGTAAGTTCGTCACCCAGCGCTTGGGACAGAAACGCAAACAGAGCATTGGCTGCATACTTGAACACAAATAGGAACTAGAGCATACTTGAGGGTTCTACCTCCTTTTACCCATTACCCGGGCACATCTTTGTGGTATCACTAATCAACAAGATCAATTTCATTTCGTGTTCTTAATGTATCAAAAATCCTTAGTGAAATTTGAAAATCCATGTTCTTGTGGTTGTCTTGACTTCTTTAAGTTTGAAATGGGGTTTCTCTCACTGTTAGCATAGCGGGCCCCCAGTGTGAGGCTCGTATGATGGGCTATTAGCTCAGGCCTCAGTGGTAGAGCGCGCCCCTGATAATTGCGTTGTTGTGTCTGGGCTTTGAGGGCTCTCAGCCACATGGATAGTTCAATGTGCTCATCGGTGCTTCAGGGCAATCCCTGATTTAGTTGGAAAATTATATTTTCAGGTGCTCTTTTTCCCATTTTGCTTTAATTCTGTCATACTAATAATAATATATTCTCCTGATTCTTTTGACAGAGGAAAAGAAAACTTCAACAATTTGTCAAAGATCAGTTAAGATCTCCTGGACTTCCAGCAGAAGCAGAAAAATCTAACCAGAAAAGTGCATCAAAACTAAGTAGAAGGCATATTTCTCATGCCTCCAGTATTTCATGCTTACTTGATTCAGGGAAGTCTGCAAAAAGTTCTGGTCAAAAGGTTTTCTTGAGTTCACACAGTGCACGTAGTTCACTAACAGTTGCAGACAATGTTCAAGAGCAGTTATCTTCAGAATTCTCCCTCCACAATGATGCAACAGATTTTGGTCGTAAAGGTTTCTCTTCCTTAGTTGATTCTGATGAGTCAGCAAATGGTTCAGACCTGTTGAGTCGTGTTAACCGGACTCCATCCGTCGCCTCCTTAGAAAACTTGGATGATGCAGTTCATAATTCAAGCTTGTTCTCTGTGAAAGGATCAAGAAGCAGACCTCTACAACTGCCTCGACAATCCTCCAGGTTGTTGAACTTCATTGGTGATCACCTTCAGAGATTTGTTATTCCAGTAGGTCCTCGTTTTCAAGCTGATGTTCCAGACTGGACTGTCCCAGCAGACAAGGATAACTCTGATTATGAAGCCAGTAACTCTGAAAATTCAAGATGGTTAGGCACCCGGGTTTGGCCTACTGAGAACGAAGATTTGGAAGTGTCTTCTAGAGTAATTGGAAAAGGCAGACCTCACACTTGCTCTTGTCGTACTCCGGGAACTGCTGTCTGTGTCAAACGCCACATTTCTGAGGAAAGGCTAATTCTTCAACGTGACCTTGGTCCTGCTTTCTTCAGTTGGAAATTTGATGAAATGGGGGAGCAAGTTTCTAAGGCATGGTCATCAAAGGAAGAATCGACCTTCGAGTCACTGGTCAAAAGGAAACCACAACTAAATGGAAAGAAATTTCTGAAGCAAGCATTAAAGTCATTACCGCATAAGACCAGTAAAACCATTGTCAACTATTACTTCAATGTTTTCATCCCCCGACAGCTGAGCTTACAGAATAGATCATCCAATAAGTCAGTCAATATTAGTGATGATATTGCTGATGACATTAATGACATGTACATGCACAAACGAAGTGAAGGGCAGAAACCTGAGGGTGTGAAAAGTCAATACCTACGTCGGCTAATTTAGTCCCTGGTATCCAATTACAGGTTTGGGATTACTGAAGGATTTGCTTCGTAGCATGATGGTTAACAGCGCTCGTGCTTTCCTCCTCCAGGAATTTTGATGGGAGCGGTCCTTTCAGTACAAGTATGAAACTTTAATTATGTTAATATTAGTCGTTAAAGGTCATTTGTTCAGCCTCTTTTTCGTCTATGGCGTTAGTTCTCCATTGATTGAGTAATGGGATGTCCGAAGAGTATTATTCACAAGACTTGGCTGGTATCAAATGTTTTGTGATTATTGGGTTCAATTTCTGCTACTTATGTGATTTACTCCAGCAGTACTATTGAATAGAAGATTATTAGACTTTATTTAAGAATTGGATTTGCTATTTGCCATTGGCTAAACTCCTCTTTTCTTGAACATGTGAATTTAAGTTTGAATTTTATTAAGGTTGATTGGTAAAAAATTATGTAGTCCAAATGGACCCAGCCATTGCTTGGTCTTCATCTTTTCATTTCTTTCAACCTCTTTTGCTTTGGTTTTTCCCTTTGGGTTCATTTTGTACGAGGAATAAGGAATAATCAATATTGGGATTGATTTTAGTATGAGTTTATCTCATTTTTGATTGGGATAAAAATTGTGAATAACTTATCCTCGGATTATTTATTTGGGGATTGTAGTGTTATTTCTATCCCACATTGAGGATGGACTAACGATCCCATGATAACTTAACCTAGAATAACTTGTTCTCCAACCAAACAAATCCTTAGTGTCTTCTCATCACGACGATGATGATTATACATATCGTAGAGGAGCAATGTGGATGAAATGGAAGCTCACATTTGATGTCTTGTATGATAAAAATTTGTCACCGAGGCATAAATGTAAGGCTTATAAAGTGATTTAGACCAACTATGTTGTATGGATCAGAGTATTGGCCGGTCAGAAGATAAGAGTAACGAAAATGAGAATCTTGGGGTGGATTTGTGGGCATACTATAAGATCATGAAAGAAGTTATCCAAGGCAGGTGGAAGTGACCTCTGTAGTGGACAAGATGAGGTAGACAAGACTAAGATGGTTTGAGCATGTGAAAGAGAAGATGCACTGGTGTTTGAGTGAGGAAGTGTGAGAAGTTGACTATAATGGGTGTAAAAAAAATGTAGAGGCAGGTTAAGAAAATCTTGGGGAGAAATGATTAGACAAGACATGACATACTTGCAAGTTATGGAGGACATGACCCTAGATAGAAATATATGGAAGTCGAGAATTATGATAGAAGGTTAGGGGGTAGCCGAGCATTATCTAGTTCCCTTATCAGTGTTATTATCGTTCTCCTATTATCTTATTCTTCAATTTTAGTATTATCGATTGTTTTCTTTACTTCAGTTATCTCGTATTATCTGTTGTTGATATTGTTCTCTTCTTTATTATTTTTAACATGACTTCTTCACTATTGTATTTGCTTTACATACTTGATTTTTGATATGTTTTACTTGCACCGAGTGTCTATTGGAAACAATCTATTTACCTTTACAAGGTAGAGGTAAGGTTGTGCACACACCATTCTCTCCAAACTTCACTAGAAAAATTACACTAAATATATTACTCCTATCATTATTGTTTACCTTCTCATCACCCATTACACTATAATTATTACTACTAGTGTTGTCGATTTTATTTTTTAAAAAAAAATAAACCACAATGGATAATATATATTTTTATCCATATTAAATATGAGTCGAGTTGAGCCGAATATTCTATTCATTTTCACCCGACTTATTTTCGATCGAATCGTATTTAACTCAACCCGCTCATTGTCACCCCAAAATGTAGAGAACAAATTGCATATGAATCTCGCGGAGGATTAGATGGAACAACGTGGATTAAAAAAACACTTGTTGAAAGCATGCAAAGTTGAATGGCTACAAGCTAAGCTCGAATAGAATCTGACTTTATACTGGATTCTAATAGCTCTGAGTTTTGAATCTGAAATCTCAGAATTCTCTACCAATTCATTGATCACTAGATTACACCTTAGGTGCAATGAGTCCAAATATATTCAGGAGCTCCAATCCTATAGTGTTTTATTAATTAACAATACGCTACTCTGTATTCAACTAAAACACATTCACTATCTTACAATTTCAATTTTTTTAAGTAAAACTTCAGGGCATTTCTAGGATAATGAAAAATAACCAAATAAATGTTATTTTAACTTGTGCTTTTATTTGTTTGTTCTAATTATACATGTTATAATATAATGTACTGCAAAAGTAACATGTTTGTTAAATCTTTTCCACACTTGTGAATTTGTTGACTTTGAACTTGTGATAACATGGGTTTTAGTAGTGCTCTTTATAGAGGTACAATTTGATATTTTAATTTGTACAAAAACAGAGGTACAACATATTTTGTGCTGGTCTTCAATTTGATCATGATCCATTCTTAGGTTGTGCAAGTTATGATAAATGGGTAGGATGATAACTCATAAACTCGATCAAATTATCATAACTATAGTATTTATCATGAACTCTCTTTTATGATCTCGAAGCTATAAGAATAAAATAAAAATTCATTTTTAAATAGTGATATGTAAGTCATGATAAATTGATAGGATAGCCTACAAGTTACAAACTCGATCGAATTGTCATGATTTCAAATTTTCACTCATGATACCTCTCTTTGTTATGATTTTAAAGCTATAAAAGGAAGAAAAAAAAATCAAATGGTGACATACAAGTAATGAAAATTGATTGAATTTTATATTATATTTAATCTAGCTATCTTATTGGATAACTCACAACTTTACCGAATTGACATAGTTTTGTGTTGGTTCAAGTGTTCACCAAATCCTAATGGTTTGACATGACTTTGTGTTTTCTACATTCGACCTATCATGTTATAAATTATTTACAAATACTATCAAATTGACATTATTTGTCTATTTTTTTTTTCAATAATGTGTGTTTTTCAAACTTGTGATTTCAATTTCGATCAAAATCTGCCACAAGCTATCCCAATCACTAATTTAGTCAAATAACACCAAATCAAGAAGACTCACTTTGTCTAAGTACATTAAAATAATTTTATTAACAATAATAAACCACTAACTTTAATTTTCATGCCAAATAAGAATTTCAAACTTCCAAAAGTAAAGAACTAGGGATTTTTTATGAAGAAGATTTGCAGTAGAAGTGTAAAATGAAAGGATAAAAATATCAACAGCAATACACATAAAACTAGTAGTGGTGACTATTATAGGTATTGGCGGCGACTAATGTTGCCACTAAATCAGTCTTTTAGTGGCGACTGTTATAGGTATTAGCAGCGACAAATGTTGCCACTAAAACATTTTTTTACTGGCGACAATTATAGGTATTAGCGGCGATTAATCTTGTCACTAAAACAAACTATTAATGGCGACTAATATAGGTATTGGCGGCGACTAATGTTGCTGCGAAAACAAACTCTTAGTGGCGACTATTATAGGTATTAGCAGCGACTAATGTTGCCACTAAATAATTCTTTTAGTGGCTACTATTATAGGTATTAGCGGCGATTAATTTTGTCACTAAAACAAACTATTAGTGGCGACTATTATAGGTATTGGCAGCGACTAATATTGCCACTAAAACAGTCTTTTAGTGGCAACTATTATACGTATTAGCAGCAACAAATATTGCTACTAAATCATTCTTTTAGTGGCGACTATTATAGGTATTCGCAGCGACGAATATTGCCACTAAAACATTCTTTTAGTGGCGACTATTATAGTTATTCGAAGCGACTAATGTTGCCACTAAATAAGTCTTTTAGTGGCGACTATTATAGGTATTAGCATGTTGCCACTAAATAAATCTTTTAGTGACGACTATAATAGGTATTAGCGGCAATTAATCTTGTCACTAAAACAAACTATTAGTGGCGACTATTATAGGTATTAGCGGCGATTAATCTTGTCACTAAAACAAATATTAGTGGCGACTATTATGGCTATTGGCAGCGACTATTATTGCCACTAAAATAGTCTTTTAGTGGCGACTATTATTGGTATTTGCAGCGACTTATGTTGCCACTAAAACATTATTTTACATATATACTAGTAAAATTACCCGCGTCTCGCGCGAAAATTTAATGTTACGAAATTTACAAAATAATAGTTAAAACTTATTAGTCATTTAAACTAAAACACTACAAAAGAAAATGATAATTATAACATCTTATTATTTATTTTTCAATCAATCATCTTTAATTTGATTTTATAATTTATTATTTTGCTTCCAGGAAGTGTTACTATTTGATATTTTTGAGGAATCAAATGTATCAACCGGTAATATTAAATATTTTAATAAATAAATAATCATTGGTGAAGAGATAAATAATATGTAAAAGGCTGGAAAAAGTGAACAAATATTTTAATTCTAACGTGTAAAAGTTCAGCTCTACCTTTTACTTTACATATATCATTTTAAAGTTCTCATTTAAATGTATCATAAGTATATTAAAATGAAAACTAAAGGGAGAATGTATTATATTGGACAACAATTCAACTTATTATATATACTTGAAAAGAAACAATACTATACAAAATTATTCAGTTTGTTTGGGTATTTTTTTAAAATCAACATACCAGAGTGATGAAGTTCAATTTGATACTAGACTTCTATTTCAATCACAATGTCGAAAACACATCTATTACTTCAAGAAAAGTATATTTACAACTTGCAGTAAACTTGAGAAATTTGTCCATACTTCATATTGAATATGAGCAATTAATTTATTGTGTCGAAAACACATCTATTACTTCAAGAAAAGTATATTTACAACTTGCAGTAAACTTGAGAAATCTGTCCATACTTCATATTGAATATGAGCAATTAATTTAATGTGTAGTTTATCTATTTCTTAGGGATTAAAAGAGGCTGCAGTCTAGTCATATTCTTCTATAGGTCATCCGGCACATCCTTGAACTTATGTCAAAAGTTTATTATTTTTTGTCTTCTTTTCCTAGTTCACTTAGCACATCAAGGTGCGATAAAATTTTTAAGATCTTTATGTGTTTACAATGACATAACAAATTTGAATTTTGTCTTCAAGATATGGTAGTACAAATCTATAAGGAATTCTTTTACTCTACTTTCAACAATTTTAGTAGAGAAAACTTGCATGAATACTCAATTAACGTGTGTTATTTAATCTGTACTAACAAATACTTGTAACAATAACTTTGCAGAAACATAAATAACAAAGTTTAAAAGATATACTCAAAAACAACAATTAATAAAATAAGCATGACTAAAAATGGAATGAAATGATCTTGTTTTGTTCCTCGGTTGAAAAGAGATGTCTTGAGCAACTGTAAAAAAAATATCAGGATCTGTAACAATAGAATAAAACAGAAAGGAAAAAATCCAGTCCACGAAATGTATAGTGTACCCTTAAGAAAATTATTCTCCTCTAGTACCCGATGTTTAAAGGAATAGATCCTCTTAGGATAGGACGATTCTATTCACCAGTGTATTGATACAAAAAACAATGGTGAAGTGAGTCACTCAACAGGAACAAAGTACACGAATAGTTAATTGTGCAAAAGAAGAAGAAGAAGAAGTAGTTCAGAATTTTCGTTGTTTTAAAATGAGAGGAAATCAGTCTATTTATAAATAACAAAGAGTAGTGTGAACAAATATTTATTGTGCCTTATCAGAAAGGTCACAACTCTTTCGGAAAGGTTACAACCTTCATAAAACTCACAATTTTTCATAAAAGTCGCAACTCTTCATAAAAGTCACAACTCTTCAAAAAAGTCGCACTTTTCATAAAAGTCACAACTTTTCATGAAAGGGGAATGTTAGTTTTGGAAATAAATAGATTAAAAGGGAATCTTGGATTCTGGTGACGCCACGTAGGTGGGCCTAAGGTTCTCTTTTTTATGTATATATGATATCAACTTTATTTGTTTGGATGGTTCTTATGTATCGTTTCGAAATATATATCGCATCATATTGTATTATTTTAATGAATACAATGTTTGGATAGATTGTATCGTTCTCCGTCATTACATAATGTCACACATTAATAATTTGAATGATAAATCTAAAAAAAAAAAAAAAAAGTAGGATATGGGTTAGAGATATTATTAAGAGGTAGAGTAAAAAATAAAATAAAATTATTAAATAATAAATTAAGATAAAATGAAAAAAAACTATCAAGATAACGATGCGATCACACCAAATCGGTAGTTACACAAAATGAGACTTTTCATCATTCCCTTACGATAAATTTCAACGATATAATAAAATTTGATTAACAATCAAAACAAACATGATATATAAACAAACAAAACAATACAATATAACGGATAACTTGCTTAAACAGTCAATCCCAAACTTACAAATAGCCCAAACCAGAGGTTTTAAGATTGGACTTGGAAAAACATAATTGGACAATTATCAAACCCAAGTGCATTTTATTCTTGCAACATTGGTCTTAAATAGCCCAAACATTGGAATCACCCAATTTCACCTTCTTTTCTAATAAATGAATTTGGATGAAAATGTGATCAAAATTATTACATTTTATATTAATTTGAGATCACTACAGAAACTCGTAAAACTTATATACTTCTCTTTTGAATTAGAGCATAATGAGTCACGGTTTTTTGAAAATAGTTTTTCTACTTCTATAAGGTAAAAATAAAATTTGTGTACACACTACCCTCCCCAAATATCACCATTGAGTATGTTGTTTTAAGTTAGAGCTTAACATATGTTTTTCCCTCATGATGATCAATGATAGAGTGATACTCATTACTTCCTCCGTCCCAATTTATGCTTCACATTTCAGATTTGAAGTTTTGTATTTTTTTATTGTAATTTTTTCATATATTTTTAAAAATATCTTGAATTATCTATTATTGTGACTTATTCTAGTACTTTTTACTTAGTTTTCAAATATATAAATTTTATTTTGAAACTTAAAAGATTTCATAACCGAATTTATGATCAAAATTAAAAGATTTGATCCTTAAAAATTGTACAGTGTCACATAAATTTAGATAGAGGGAGATGGAATCTATTATTATGGAAAAAAATACATAAATGGGTCATAAAACTCAAAATAATTGCATGTTCATACCCCAATCCAAAGTAATTCAAGAAGTACTCATNGCCCAAACCAGAGGTTTTAAGATTGGGCTTGGACAAACATAATTGGACAATTATCAAACCCAAGTGCATTTTATTCTTGCAACATTGGTCTTAAATAGCCCAAACATTGGAATCACCCAATTTCACCTTCTTTTCTAATAAATGAATTTGGATGAAAATGTGATCAAAATTATTACATTTTATATTAATTTGAGATCACTACAGAAACTCGTAAAACTTATATACTTCTCTTTTGAATTAGAGCATAATGAGTCACGGTTTTTTGAAAATAGTTTTTCTACTTCTATAAGGTAAAAATAAAATTTGTGTACACACTACCCTCCCCAAATATCACCATTGAGTATGTTGTTTTAAGTTAGAGCTTAACATATGTTTTTCCCTCATGATGATCAATGATAGAGTGATACTCATTACTTCCTCCGTCCCAATTTATGCTTCACATTTCAGATTTGAAGTTTTGTATTTTTTTATTGTAATTTTTTCATATATTTTTAAAAATATCTTGAATTATCTATTATTGTGACTTATTCTAGTACTTTTTACTTAGTTTTCAAATATATAAATTTTATTTTGAAAACTTAAAAGATTTCATAACCGAATTTATGATCAAAATTAAAAGATTTGATTCTTAAAAACTGTACAGTGTCACATAAATTGAGACAGAGGGAGATGGAATCTATTATTATGGAAAAAAAATACATAAATGGGTCATAAAACTCAAAATAATTGCATGTTCATACCCCAATCCAAAGTAATTCAAGAAGTACTCATTCTCTAAAAATAAAAGTTACAGCTCATACCCTCCATTCATTAAGGTTGTAAATTTTCGCTTAACTAATATTAAATCAGTATCATATATTGTATTGGTATTATTAAGGTTGATAATTTTGTTTAACTGATACTAAATCAGTATCATATATTGTATTGATATCATTAAGGCCAATAATTTAGCTTAATTAATACTAATTTGGTGTATATATATATATATCAAATTAGTATTAATTAAGCTAAATTATTGGTCAATGATACTATAAGAGTATATGTATATACCAAATTAGTATTAATTAAGCTAAATTATTGGTCAATGATACTATAAGAGTATATGTATATTATAGTGATATCATTAATGTTTCTTGTTCAGAAATTACTCATTAGTCACCTGCTAAAAGTTCTTGCTAAAGGGAGAGGAAGAGGTAAACTATTATTAACTCAAGCAAATAAATCACATGCTAAAAGTTCTTGCTAAAGGGAAGAACAAGATCATAAAGAATATGAAACTACACAGTAGTACTTGTAATTGGGAGACATGGCATTTTTCCACTATAAAGAAGAGGACTCAATTGTTTGGGAGAAAGAAAGTAGACATGGCATTGGAATTCGAGCCTCTTTTCTTTTTCTTCATCTTTTTTGTTGGTCATGAATTGAAGGTAGAAAACATGTTGTGATATTTTCTTTTCTTTTCTTTTCTTTTTTTTAATAAAAAAAAATCTCTCTTTTTTGACTTAAATGGGCAGAATATTTTGATCATTGAGCTTTTACTTGATGAGTTGATTGAGGAAAGAAACACAAAAAGTGGACATAAAATGAAACTCTCAATCTCATACTTGGAATTTTTTTAGGGATTTGCTGACTTTATTACTTTGATTTCCCATTAAGATGAGGAAAACACCTCATTATTTAGACATATAATCATTTCTTTGTATTCTTTTTCAAAAGAAGAAAAAAAAGATGATGTGATTAGGTCAAATAATAATGCTTGGATTTCCACTTTGAGCTGTTTTATTCACTCTTCTTCTTGTACTGAGGAGACTCTGATTCTTTTTAACTTTCTTACAAAAAAAAAAAACTTTTTTCATCAACAAAAATAACTACACCTCAATCCTAGAGTCGTCTATATGAATCCTCAATGTCCATATCACCTTCTTTTTTAGATGTCAAGTTAACTAATAATGTAGAATATCAAGGAATTGTACCACGATAAAATTGGCAACAAGAGGGGTTACTCAGATGGTAAGCATCCTCCACCTCCGATTCTAAAGTAGTGATTTCGAAGCAAAAAAACAAAACTTGTTCCAACCAATCCACCAATTTCTCTTTTCATTTCTAACCAATACCAATGAAAAATACAGACCCCAATTAAGAAAACAAGAAAAAACTCAACTCTTCTGCACTAAAGAGGAGTGAACATTACTACATATCCCAATTAAGTTAACATTTATACATGCAAACTATAACTAAAGGGAACAACATGCAGGATTTTTTTTTACAGAATCCCATATTTGAAGCTTTAGCAGCAGTTGTTAATAGTCTATCCAAACAAGGTCCAAGGTAGATTTTTGATAATCCACAATAATTAGATTGTTCTTTGCCAATTGATACCCTGCACAAACTTGCTTGATACCTCAGAATGGAGCTTCTCAAACTGAGTTCTGCAGTGATATCGTTGACAATCTTATTGCTTGTAGTACGTCATCCAAAACCTCGACCTCATTCCTGGATTAAGAGTAAGAAGAAAGAAATGGTTAAGACTCTTAATGTAGGCTCCATCAGGGTATTATTACACAATGAACATGATAAACGCAGAATATTGGACGTGAGTTCATCAAGTTTAAAAAATTTCAACAGCTTGATCATATCACAACGCTACAGTTTCTTCTTTTTTGGGTGGGTGATCCACTATGTTTTGTTTTTGTTTGCCTTGACAAGGACTACTCTGGAAAGAACAATTGACTCTGACCAGCAGAACAATGAACAAAACAAACAACAATCATGAAAATCATTTGTAAATGGAATGGTGGCGTAAGATGATCCGTGCAATGACCGAGCAAGAATCGAGTATAGGCACATAGCAAGTAGAAAGCATATCATTATTGGCAACATTATAATGCACACAAGTAATAGATCAGCAAAATCATGACTATTACAAGTATGGAAAACAGTTAAAAGACATCAAAAGCCAATTATTGACAAGTCCTAGCAATTAAGAACTTGAGACATCAGCTGCATATCTCCAATAATGGAAATGTGGTAACTAATAATTTAGAAGGAAATGCTAACTAATAATTTGTAGCTCTATCAAGTAAACTGTTCCATCTATAGTAATATTCTGATTGATGTATATCCAATAGTAAGAACTAAGAACATATAACTAGTTTGGACATTCTAAAGGATACTAATAATGCTTTTCATATTAAGACAAGAGCGTGAAACCGAAGCATGTACGAATACAGTAATCCTACTCAATTAAGACATGAATTAAGCTCATTGAGAAAATGGGAGACATAAGATTGGCACAAGTTTATGATGAGACAAAGAAAAGACTTTTCCTGTTATTAGAAAAAATCCAAAGGAGTACACAGATGACATGCATCGTCAAGATTACATTGACACAAATGATATCAAAACAAATGCAACGAACAACGAAAATTAACGTTTTTGGTTAAAAGAAGCACTAAGGACCTTGGATTTCAGTACAGTCGAAGTAAGCTCCTCGCGATCGAATGTGAGCCATTTGGCCTACTTTTTCCAGGTAAACCTCTTCGGCTGCCTCTCATGGGTGCCAAGTAGAACCGCAAGAGTCCATTATCAAGATGATTAGGTGAATACCTAGCACTTCGATTCCTCTCCAACACGATATCATCTCTTTTCTTCTTTACATGTCCATTCATCTCAACACTAGATTTCCTCATACTCCCAAATGATCCACCAATACCGGTCGAGTTTCTCCAGCTAACACTGCTGTTACTCCTGAATACCTTCCTATTAATACCACCTCTTACATCACCATTTGTCCTCAAGTCTTGCCAAGATTCGGAAAATGACCTCTCCACTCCATTTGATCTACTATACCTATCATCTTCCTCATCTTTGTTCCCACTAACTCTCCTATTTATAAAACCCCATAAATTCCAGGCCCACCTCCTTGACTTTTTCGAATCCTTTCGCTCCCCATTACCAATCACTGAACTATTATCCCTAAAACCTGTCAATTCAAATGTCTCAGAGCAGTCATCTCTTAAAGAGTTGGAATTCGAATTCGAATCCCTCTCACCAACCAACACTTTGGCTCCAAGAAATTGATCACCCATGGCAGGCAATACTTTAGCATTAGATACTGATTTCATTTCATCCATTTCTGCCACAACAGCAGCTGCAGTCTTCCTAATTGAATTAGACCTATCAAGACTCTTCCTTCTCCTCGAAGATGAATCCGAGTAATACTCTTTAGTTTGAGTAGACCCTCCAGGCACTGATTCATCCTCATTGATAGAAGTCATCGAAAGACGCGGTTCCTCAACCGGAATTTGGTTATCAGACCGTGGAATATGCACAACTGGTGCATCTTCTATCACTGAAACCATTGGTGGCATTCTAGGAAAACTCCTACCAATCAAATAACCATCCCAAGAAGCACGGGGTTCATCGAAAGAATACCTTGGATCATCAAAACTCATCCTTCCAGCATCGAGGGAAAACCGAGGATCAGTATCACAGGACCTTCTCCCAAAACCATAATCAGCTATCTCCGATTGGGTATCCCTATAACGCCTTGAAATGGGCTTTTCTACAGGCAATGTACCCGAGTTTTCGCCATTGTTTCTCTTCTTCAGCTTCTGTTTTTTCCTCCAGTTATGCCATTTCTTACTAAAAACCGATGCAGCTGACCAAAAACTCCCTGCAATTTCCTTTAAATCCTTTCCCCCTGAACCCTTTTTACCCTGCGAATCAAGATCTATATGATCTTTCATCGGCTTCAATATATCCCCACTCACCTCCTCTTCCACCACAATCTCCGGTTCCACCTCATTTTCCACCGGTAACTCCTCTTCAATTATTTCATCACCCACATTTCCAAACTCTTCACCATTTTCGAATTCGTCTTCTTCTTCCTCCTCCTCCTCCTCTTTAACCGGTCTACCAACAAACCCATCCCCAATATCATTCGCATTTTGATTTAGCGAACAAGTGGGTTTCCCAGTTTTCGTTTCGTCGTCGATAGAAAACAAAGACCAAAGGGTATTACGACCACGAACGTCACAGGATTTCCTTTGGGGTTCAAAAGCAGAAGTATTAAACCCCAACGCCTCGTTTTTCGAAGCAGAAAACGACTTAGTCCGACGAAGCTCAGGAAAAAACGAAGTGGGTTTAACAGGTTTAGGAGGAAGATTATTAACAACAACCGAAGAAGAAGTAGAAGAAACAGAAGGTTTAGAGAAAAGAGATTTAATAGCAGCAGCAGCAGAAGATGATGAAGTAGAAGGACGTCGAGAAGAAGAAGAAGGGTTATTATTGTTACTGTTGTTATCTAAGGTGGTGAGTCGTTCACAGAGACATTCAGGACAAAAACCGGTGAATTGTTCATCTGGGTGTCGGTCACAACTGAAGGAAGAACGCGGTGGTTGTGTCACCTGAGGTGGCTGTGGCGGTGGTTGTGTTGGGTCTACAGTGGTGGGATTCATTGGTGTGCAGCAATGCGCACTTTGTTCATGTTAAATACAGCATTGCAAAGAGCAATACTAAGAGATTACTAAGAAATTTGCAGAGAAAAAATGGAGAATTTGTGTTGACAGAGAAAAGCAAAAGAGTGATGAAGAAGAAGAAGAAGAGAATTTGTTGGAAAAATAGACAAATTAAAAGAAATAAGAAAATTTATCTCCCTCTATTTATTTTTCTCTCTCTCTCTAGAATTCTCTTCTCTTTTTTTTGTAAGATTTTTTTATTTTACTCTACATGTAAAATGTGATATGACCTTTATACCCTTGATCTACATCAACATTTTTTTGTTTCTCGAGATTTAAATTATGTAATTTTAAATAATAATTTTAAATGTATGTTTATGATATTAACATGAAAAACATTGAATCTTATGATATTTTTCTCTTTTTTTATATATAATTTTAGATATTTAAGCATGAATTTTTAAAATTAGCTAAAGCTCTTGGTAAAAAGGAATTTCAAATCTAATTCAATAATAGAAAAACTATCACATAAATAGATATAAAGAAATACTTTCTCGGTTTCAATTTATTTGGTATAGCTAAATTTTGAGATTTAAATTTCTAAGTTTGACCGTGAATTTAGAGATACAAGATTTAATTTTTTTTTAAAAATCATATGTTTCAAAACTATGTAAAAATATATATCACAATAATTGATAACTTAAAGAAGGTAAAAAAAACATATAAAACGATTTCACTAAAAAAAAATGATTTACTCTTAAATATTAGTTGTGTATCATAAAATTGGGACGGAAAAATTAATTGATACCCTATACATCTTCCCATCCATTTTAGTCGTTGTGCATATTAAAAATAATTGACTTAAAGTAGTTGTTATTTAAAAAATAAACAAGATGTAATTAATTATTTGTTTTTGCCTTTATATTTATGCAATAAATATAGATATAGATTAATTATTGTGATAAGAAAAATATATTAGTAAATTGAGATAAGCAAGAAAATAAGAATAAATTAATTAAAATTGACCTTTTAATTAAGTGAATTGAATAAGAGGGAACGGAACATTTAATCTTTTTACACTAACACATTAATAGAGTTAAATGTCTATAGTTAATGTATGAGTCAATGACATTTAATATTTAGGTATAACCTATTAAACCACACTTATTATGCTATTAATTAAGGCTCGTTTGTCTTGTTGTATAAGAGAATATACTTTTGACTTAAAATTTTACAATAGTAATGCATTTTTTGTAATCACAGAAAATAAGTTCATTAATATTAAACATAGTATCACGGTTTCAAATTATGTGTAACTAGATCGTATGAATTTTATTTTATGCAAAATATAATGTAATTTAAGAATATGTGATTTTTTTTCTAAATTGATTTTTTCATTAGATGTCCAATATCTATATTGGAGCATGATTCGGAATTGCGCTGGAAAGTCTCATATTAAGGGTAAAACACTTCCTTAATAAAGACAACTTCGTATTTAGAAAAATTCGAATCCAAAACCTCTCATTAAAAATGAAGAATAGTTATGATGATTAAGCTAATACACATTTCAATATCTTCATCAATAATTATTTGTTGCATTTATTTATGATATATTTTCTATATCAAACTACATAGATTTAATTTTTTTTAAGTTTGTTTAAAAAATAGTGATCGGTTTTAAATATGATCTAATTTAAGCCTTTTATTTTACCTTGATATAATCTTTTGTATTTTTACTTATTTATTAGCAAATCAAAAGAGTAGTACTTTCTAACACAATATTAAATATTTATATATAGTAGTTAAATTTAAAATTTCAAAATATTATTAAAAATAAAAAATTGTGTAGTGTAAAATAAAATGAGGAAACACTAGTTAGATGTATTAATTTAGTACTAATATTTATTTACTTTTATGAGAACTTTGGATTTTCACAGATTCCTGTCGAGATAAAAAGCAAAAGTAAATCACGCTTTCATCTTCTTTCGCTTTCTTTGCTTTTTTTTTTTCTTTTCTTTTTTTGGGCCTTTTTTTTTTTATAATCTAAAAAGAAAAAAAACTATGCTATTTTTTCCCCTCTTTCTTGATTATAGTAAGAGCTTTTCTTTTTGTTTTTTGGGAGCTTTCTTTTTCAGTATGTTTTTTGTATTTTAGTCACTAAAATTTGAGTCCCATCATTGTTTTTCATTCTTTCATTTTTTTTTAAAGAAGTAGTATCGAAAATATCTCTGAATATAATGCAGATTATTAGTTTCGTCCTCGAAAGATAGACAATCTTAAAAACATTTTTTCACTTAACTAACTAAATTTAGATACACCCAAATCTGTCACATGATATAACAAATGGTCTCAAACTGTCGTAGGAGCATCAAGATCATCTTAATAAAAAGTCGAGAAAAGTATTTTCTCTAAACTTGCGAGAATTTAAATGTGTATTTCACTCATATTACAAGATCAAGAGTGTTATATTCTGTTAGTCAAATAAATAGGTGTTTCTAAGACTGTTCAGAGATGAAACTAATATTTCACATCAAATTTAAGGGTGTTTTAAGTGCTTTTCTCTTTCTTCTTTTCCATTTACTAGTGGATTGTTATGTTTTTCACATGCCACTATCTTAATACACTACCCTATTAGAAAATAAGAAAGTAATGACGAATAAAATTTTGTAGTTAAACAACAAAAAATACATGCAAATTATGCAAGCTTGCTCCGCACATACATGCACATAATCTCATTTAGTATAGTAAAATTCTAAAGCATGAAGTATTATATAATTATATGAAAGTTCACAAAATATTTAAAGCTCAACATACTTCAATATATTTCTTTAACGATACATGATACATGTTATATGTATTCATCCATAATGACCCACAAAATCATCGATTAAATTCATCAAAAGTGTTTTTTATTTAGGAAAAATTTGACAATTTAATAATTATTTTATTTTGGTAAAATATTAGTTAATCAACTTCAATCTATATAAATAAATTTTTTTTTCCTCCAATAATTTGCATGTTGCTAACTATAATAATTCTCACGTTATTATTTCCTTTTTCATGGTTGAGAGGGACTATATCGTATCACGTTGCGACCTAAATTTGCATGGCATATTATAGTAAGAGCGTAACATAATTATTTTGGGATAAAATATTAGGTTAATTAAAGTATTAAAATACCATACACAAACTTTGGCTATTTTTTATTGATGAAATCATGGCCACTAACGGTTAAAACAAAATCACTTTTAGCATGAAATTATTGTAATGATCATGAATCAACTTACATTGTAAGAAAAAAAGCTAAGTTAAATTGTTTGAAGGCAAAGGGAAAAAAGGGCTTCTTGCTGGTTTTGTGGGACTTTGGACTTTAGGTTGAAATTGTTTACATGTACAACGTCACAATAATTCTACTAAACCAATCAATGTAAATGTAATATTTTACCAATTAAGCCGTCGATTTCAGTATAATCTTATAAGTAGAATTTAAAGTGTGATGTGTATGATGTATTACTCATACCTTACCTGTGAAGATAGATATATAGTTTTGATGACTTTCGACTCAAATAAAGCATATAAAAAAATATAAGCATGCAAAACAAATATAATATTGAATAAGTCATGCCATAAACAATGATAAAGAGAAAAGTAACTATACGTATGCCAAAATATATAATACTAACTAAATAAAATGAAATAACACGTAATACTTAAATCGAAAAATAAGATAGTAAGAAATAAAAATAACAATACTAAAAATGAAACTATACAAGCTCGACCTACTAATATTCTACCATAATCCTCTATCTTCGTATCTTCCTATCTATGATCATGTAATTAGTAAGTTGCAAATGAATCATGTTTTATCTAATCACCCCTCTTTAAAAAGATAATCGGTGTAAGCAACGTGATCAAGTTATATAAGTTATCACTTTTAATTCATAATTTTAAAAATTAAATTATGTGATTTAATGTGGACATAAATATTTTCCCTTTGGCTGCTTGAAGGACCTTTTTGGTACTACAACATTCTTTCAATATTGCCAAGTAATATATAGTATATGAAAATAAAATTTAAAATATATATTTGAATAAAGTGGAGTATTGAAAAGAGTGTGGGGTGGGGTAAAGGAATGAAAGAAAAAGTAGGGACTTGTCTGAAAAAGTCCAAAATGTGTCTCCTGGGGAGTCGCCAAAGAAAGGGAAATGACACATCTCACCCAAATACTTCCCATTTATACGAAATTCACCCATATTCTCATTTCTTTTGCAGCTTTTATTTTTTTTTGTTTTGTTTTTTTATACCGTGTTCGATATTCGCATTAAAGTTTGATTAAATTTGAATGTGAATTCAATAATTCCACATCAGAGGGAAACACTTCTTAATCAAGGAAATTTTATATCACGAGAGACTTGAATTTGAAATCTCTAATTTAAAACAAAAAAATATTTATCACTGAATCACGATCCTTTTTACCTGTTGTTGCAGCTTTTGGTTTACTTCAATTTCCTTGAAATGTATTTCCCCCTCCTTTTCATTTATGCAAAGTCTATTTGATTACATGAAGTTTAAGGGAGAAAACAAAAACCAGAACTTGTATTATCAAACGACTTATAATATTTTATATAATTTTTAAAATTTGTGAAATCAAACTATCATAATAGTTGTGTAGCTATAAGACCTATGACATAATATATATAAAAAAAAAATTAATTTAATCTTAACTGATATTTATATTTTCTATTTTTTTATGTATAAAAACTAACACTTAAATTTATATAAGTAAATACACACATCTTATGCGACTATTTTAAATATATCCTATATAATTTTAAACTTCTCGATATTTTTAAATTTTTTGTATTCAATCAAACACATAAATTAAGACAGAGAGAATATAAGTTTTGTGAGAGGAGACCTATACTATCACTACTTAAATATTACGTTACGCAGAGTGAGTGACATTGCTACTTGCATTGTCTTTTCTATATCTACTTCATTACTCTCTACAACCCACGTGTGCCTTTTTTATATTTTGATATAAAGTTAAAAGAATTGTAGTTTAAAATATAAAAAGTAATTATAAATATCGTTAACATATAACTTAAATTTGATTCCTCTTTTATTTATTAGGTCACAAATCACAATTGTCTCAAACGTTAACTTTTGAATTGAAAATCACATTTCATTTCAATTTTTTACGTGATATATTTCAAAACATAATATTAAAGAACATTTTGATATATCGACATAACTTTAATATAGAATCATATTATTAAAAAGATTTTTAAATTTTTTTTACTAAACTCCGTGTCAAATCAAATACGGAAGGAGTATAAGTTAAAGATTTGAAGGATAGACAAGAAATAACATTGGCTATTATAGGCAAAAACATTTGTACTAGTACTACTACTAGTGGACAACCAAAACCACCCACTTGTTATGTCATTTTCTTTTTAAATCTCGCGCCTTGTTCAATCCACTTCATTCTTCTCCCCCATTCCGTTTCGTTGCGTCATATATCATAAGGATCGAAATCAAATTTTATATTCGTAAGATTGATTGAATTCGTGTAATGTATACTAGGTGTTTTTTACGTATATAAAGAAAATCAGGAAATAATTTCTCATGCTATCTTGTCAAGTTTGTTGTATCAGATTTGTCTATGCGTTCTACGCCTTTTTGTTTTGCATAGCTTGTGAGTTATTAAATAAAAAATATTTTTAATACCTTCGACATATCTTTAATTCAAGATCACAAGATTTAACATATAAAAAAAGAAGGACAAATTACAGAAATCACATACTTTTAAGGCAAAATTATAATTTATCCCTTAAAAGTTTATAATTACAGAAATCCCTCATTTTCGCGCATCAGATTAGTGTATCAGCGCTTATATTATTGTATCTCGCGTATCAGATTAATGTATCAGCACTTATATTATTGTATCGCGAGATACAATAATATAAGCGCTGATACATTAATCTGATGCGCGAGATACAATAATATAAGCGCTGATACACTAATCTGATGTGCGAAAACGAGAGATTTTAGATATTTGTAAAACTTATAGGGGATAATGATAATAAATAAACTAAAATGTGGGATTTCTTTAATTTTTCAAAAAAAACTTTAAAATTGAAGTGGGATTCTTGGAAAAGCTGTTTGGGAGGGGGGGGGGGGGGGGG